>NC_064643.1:535249085-535558085 GCF_023864345.2 Schistocerca serialis cubense
ACTGATGATGCCAGTTCTGGTAAAGGTTCCTTCGCTGGTAAGAAGACTGGTGACAGAAACCCCATAATTGTGAAGGTCTGGTGCAAAAACCATCGACAAAATCCTTCCAGTAGAGGGCAATCCGCTGCTAATAATCCTTGCACTCCTTGTAGGTGATAGGGATAGTAGCGGATGTCATGTAGGAGGCACATAATCGTACTTTGGCTCACATCATGTTGGCGGGCAAATTGCCTGGGGCTTGTACTAGGGTTCGTCTCAATATCTTGTGGGGCCAGATACTCCAAATTCAGTGTACGCACAGTCCGCCGCCTCCATGCACATTCTTGTGTCTGAAAGGATCCATGATCACACAAACGCCCAAAAAGGGCTTGAAATGTTGTGTGATGCCGTTGGTGTCCGTGAGGGTACTTGTTTCGGCGTAGCCATGCTGCCTGTCGACCGTTTCCACCTGCTTGGTCGTACGCACCATTTCGGCTTGTTCCCGACACGAATACCGAACCATTCTGCTGCTTGCAGTACGCTGCGTCAATCACACAGCCTGCAACACACAAGGAACACACGACATGTGGTGAGAGGAACGACACATGTTCATTGGGCTTTTATCCTCCATTTCCAGCCAGGAATCCGTCAGTTTGTCGGTTTAATGTTCATCCTGTAGACATTTGTATTACATAACTGGGACCAGTTGCGGATAATCGATCGCGTAGCGCGTTTTGTGCCAACAGGAAAGGATTGCTAGCGGCTAAAGGCCGGTTCCCACTAGGGCTGCCGCGCGTCAAAACGGCGCGTCAGCGGCGTGGTTGCCATGGAAATGGCGTCAGCGGCAAGGCGCGGCGGGCTCTGCGTCGCGGTTTGACCATGTCGAACCGCTTCCGCTGCCGCGTGCCGCGCTCCAGGTGCGCGCCGCCAATCACAGAACGCGCTGAGCGTGACGTCAGGTACGGACTCCCAGGCCACACGAACTTTCGCCGAACCGCTGGCGCGGACGCGGCGGCAGCTATGAAATACTTATCATCCGATTCCAAGGAAACTATTCGGTAGAAAAATTTGGTTCTTGGGCATGTTACAGCCTGATATCTTCTCTCGATAAAGGACCGAATTTCTTTTCGTTATTCGTCGTGGTTACTTGCTGTATCGCATTTACGTAAACCTTTACACGAAATTTGAATGAGTGTGCAGAGGTAAAAACGCATTGCGTGGACTTTGCGTACAGTTCATTTTAGGTAATACATTATTGCGTATGAAATTTAGTCAACATATCGAAATTGTTTTTAAAGCTGAGAGCAGAACGATAGCTATCACCGTTCTCGAGATATTGAATGATATGTCGGCGGACGGGCTGTGCGGTGACCGCGCGCATGTCGCTCGCGACGCGACCGATACTTTCGTCCTGCTCGTCGTAAACCATGTGGTTGTATCAACTGCAAATTTCGTAAACGGTTCAAGAAATCGAAACGTGTTTTTTTGCAAACGATAACTTGTAAAAACTCATGTATTTCGTCGCATGATAAATATCCAAAATCTGTTTACCTACCAAGATATGAAAGAAACTACAGTTTTTTCGGAAGGGATAGATGAATTTTTTTAAACAGCATTTAATAGCATGTGTAATGAGAAGTTAAACCGAGACTAATTTGCTGGTATGTCATAAGATGTAATTTGCTAATTATCTACAGCTATTGATTATTTCCTTTGGAAGTAACAAACGTTTTTTTCTTTATCCAGTGTACTTTATTGGTTCAAGACGCGTTTCGCCTTTTACTTTAAGGCATCTTCCGTGGAATCTAGAATGATTCAGTTTTGTTTTGATATGTGATACTTGCAAATTATAAAACAGTTCACATCTTTTTTTACGTGAATAACTGATTACTCTGAACGGAATGGACAGTGTCTTGAAAGGAGGATATAAGATGAACATCAACAAAAGCAAATCGAGGATAATGGAATGTAGTCGAAGTAAGTCGGGTGATGCTGATGGAATTAGATTAGGAAATGAGACACTTAAGGTAGTAAAGGAGTTTTGCTATTTGGGGAGCAAAATAACTGACGATGGTCGAAGTAGAGAGGATATGAAAGTAGACTGGCAATGGCAAGGAAAGCGTTTCTGAAGAAGAAAAATTTGTTAACATCGAGTATAGATTTAAATGTCAGGAAGTCGTTTCTGAAAGTACTTGTATGGAGTGTAGCCATGTATGGAAGTGAAACGTGGACGATAAATAGTTTAGACAAGAAGAGAATAGAAGCTTTCGAAATGTGGTGCTACAGAATAATGCTGAAGATTAGATGGGTAAATCACATAACTAATCTGGAGGTATTGAATAGAATTGGGGAGAAGATGAGCTTGTGGCACAACTTGACTAGAAGAAGGGATCGGTTGGTAGGACATGTTCTGAGGCATAAAGGGATCACCAATTTAGTACTGGAGGGCAGCGTGGAGGGTAAAACTCGTAGAGGGAGACCAAGAGATAAATACACTAAGCAGATTCAGAAGGATGTAGGCTGCAGTAGGTACTGGGAGATGAAGAAGCTTGCACAGGATAGAGTAGCATGGAGAGCTGCATCAAACCTGTCTCAGGACTGAAGACCACAACAACAACAACTGATTACTTACAGTGAATCGAGTTTTTGGCGGACATCTGCGTTTCCCCTCACCTGGTCACATGCTGGAGGTTGAACTAAAACTTAGATTATGGAACATAAGCACATTTTCATGTTCGCTCTTTTTTCTTCTGTCACTAGCTGTAGACATTTTACCGAAAACACTGATTTGAAGTCATAACTACAGTGTGTTCACCTCATGTCCCTTCTTGTTTGGTTTGTTTATGTGCATGTTGCCAATCTAAAGAATTATATGCTGAAAACTAATGTTTGTTTATTTCTGTCCTCCTTATATCTTTATGTGTGTGTGGTTAGCCAGTGATTGTTATAGAAAGTTGAAAGAGAATGCAGTAGTTGTCAGACAGTGGTTGAAAGATTTGGTGTTCAGCTGATTTCAATTCTGGTTTAAATGTTTCGTGGAGAAGTGCATGGAATAGTAAATTCACTGCTTACATTAATCGATAAAATAGCAGAATAGCATTTCAACAGATGATTATCATCAGAATACTATCACCCAACCCCTTTGTCCTCACTCCTTGACGCCTCATAATATGTCCTGTCAACTTACCCCTCTTGTAGTCAAAGTTGTGCCGTAATTTCCTCTTCCTCTTCCTGCTCTAATTCCGTTCCTCTTCTTTAGTTACACGATCCTCATATCTAATCTTCAGCATTCTTATTGATCACCACGTTTTGAAAGCGTCCATTGTCTTCTTGACAGAACTGTTCATAGCCCACGTTTCACTTACATACAAGGCTGCACTCCACACAAATACCTTTGTAAAATTGTACCCAATCATTAGAATTTATATTCGAAGTGAACAAAGTTTCTTTTTCAGAACGCTTTTGTTGCTATTCACAGTCTTCATTTTATATCCTCTCTACTTCTGCCTTCTCAATTACTGCTTCCCTTGCAAGTCATTAAAGTCTTAGAAATGCAGTTTGGTTTCTGTACAAGTTGTAGATAATCTTGTGGCCCTATGTTTTAGAGCTTCAAAGAATGTTTTAATTAAGATTGTCAAAATCTTTCTCTAAACATGCAAATGCTATAAACACAGTTTCGCAGTTCTTCAGTGTGTCTACTTAACTAAGTGGTAGGATCAGTATTGCCTTGCGTGTTCAGACATTTCACAGGAATCTAACATTGTGCTTATGTTAGTTTGTACAACCCCTCCCCCTCTCCTCTCTACATATTCCTTCCACTTTCTAGCCTTCTCTTATTTGCTTAGTTCTGGCTTGCCAGGTGAGTCCTTGGCAGTTGCTTCTCCTTTGAGCAAAGTTTACTTTGTTCTTTCTCATTTTCATTCCCCTGTTTTCCAAGTGCAAAATCGCGTTGCAATTTTGGACTTTCTGTCAACGTCATGTTTAGACATTTCTATTTCCCATGGCCTACTTTATTTGCTGCATTTTTATATATTTCCCTCGTGTCAAATTTAATATATCACGTTTTATCTAACGATTTCTACTGTACCTTCTTCCCGTTCACATACTCTGCTGCATTCACCACTTTTTCTCTCAAAGATATCCATTCGTATTCTAGCGGATTCCTTTCTCTGTTTCAGTCAGTCGTTGCATTACGGTAACTTTAAGATTATCGAAAAACTGTGGGTCTTGACTTATTCAAGTTCCATTTCCTTAATTTGCTACCGTTTACTGTCTCTTTAGTTGTAAACCGCAGCTCGTAGCCAATAAATTATTGTAGGTTTGCGTCTGCACCAGGAAATATCTTATAATTTAAAATCTGGTTTCGAAAACTTTGTTCCAAGTATGTATTATTCTTTCATGATTCTTAAGCAAGGTGCTGGCGATGATTACATTGTGCTCTGTGCTAAATTCTATCAGGTGGCTTCCACTTTCATCCCTTCCCCCAAGCCTTTGTGTTTTTAGTGTTTTCCTGCACCTGCTACCGTATCACACTTAAAATTTTTGTCACGCTTAACTATCTGAATAATCTCTTTTATCGTACATTGTTTCAATGTGTAAGGAGATAGTGAACAATCATGAACGGTAGTCATGAAATCTGTTTATATTGAAATGAGAAAACATAATAATGAAATGTGTAAAAGAGTACATTGTACAGAAAATGAAAAATTTGTATGTCTTCACCCAACTTCGTCTTTCCTTCATGTAGGTATAAGATATAGTTATTCAAACACACCGGTCGTTTCGGTGGGTCCCACCCCGTACCTCAGTGGCTGTTCGTCATTGGCTACCGCTAGCGTCTGCCGCTTCCAGATGGGAACGCCAATTCCGCGAGCCGCCGCGTCAAAGCGGAAAACACTTGCCGCTGCCGTTGCCGCACGACGCGCTGCCGCGCTCTAGTGGGAACCGGCCTTAACTGCTGCAGCGCCCGGGAACGGACGTGCCATTTATTAATCGCAACACTGCCGCGGCGACAGCCGCCGAGTCAAGGACTTCCCGCTACCGGCTGCTCCCACACGGCCATACCCGCCGCGGACAAGCCATTAGCCACCAGCTACTCGCCGGTAAATATCCTCCATGAGAGATTTTAGACCAACTACCGCGAAAAAAATACACGGGTGCATCCAAATTTCCAGAAACATACTAATTTAGGGCGTTTGCGTTCATGCATGGTGTTCCTGTGGATATTTTCTGCTCAGGTCCTACTTCAAACATCTTAGAACATAGCGATAGAACTCTTTATTGGCCGTATGACCAGAAAGGACGAACTCTATGAACAATAGCACATACATTCAGTGTAAAAGAAAATCTACATATACAAAATTTAAAAGTATTTAGATGAGATAGCCGGCCGGAGTGGCCGTGCGCTTCTAGGCGCTACAGTCTGGAACCGAGCGACCGCTACGGTCGTAGGTTCGAATCCTGCCTCGGCCATGGATGTGTGTGATGTCCTTGGGTTAGTTGGGTTTAATTAGTTCTAAGTTCTAGGCGACTGATGACCGCAGAAGTTAAGTCGCATAGTGCTCAGAGCCATTTGAGCCATTTAGATGAGATAAGAAGAAACGTTTTGTTTCGCAAAAATGTCACAGGTGTATCGTTTCTCCAGTATGGGTCTATGACGGTTTTGATGCTAGCGGTGTTCAGAGACGGAATTACTACGTGATGAATATTGTTTAGAGGCGTTGCTGAAACTGTCGTCCGTTTACTTTAATGTACAATTGCTAATGATTGTCTAACACGCTCAAAGCAACCAAATGTTTCACGAATATTGCTGAAGTTTCAGCCAAACGGGCAACCAGCCCTTCTGGAGTGTCTACCAGGGCCCCGTTCTTCTCCTCAAAACAAATTCATAGGGCTGAGGTCGGGAGACCGTGGTGACCACGGTAATGCCCCACCCTTTCCATTCCAACAACTGCGAAGACAATGCTTAATGTTGTATGGCATCAACGGCAAAGCGCGGTGGTGCCCCTTGATGCTGGAACCGTAATCGTTGTCCACCTACTAGCGAACAATGTTCCAGGGTGCGTTCCCACCTCTCGCCATATGAGCCCACGTTCAGCATTATCGGACATGATCGTGTTGGTAGCCCAGATATTATGGTGTGGGGACGCATAATGTTGCGTGGGCGTACTGACCTCCAAATCTTTGAACATAGTACAGTCACTGGTCTACGTTATTGTGACACTGTACTCCACCCTCATGCACGTCTTCACAGGGGCACATCCGGCCCTGACTTCATTTTTATAGATGACAATGCGCGACTGCATCAAACAGCGCAGGTGGACGAACCCTAGGAAAGAGAGGATATTCGGCGAATGGACTGGCCGCTCGTTCTCCCGACTTCAGTCCCATCGAGCACGTGTGTGATCCGTTGGGGAGACGTATTGTTGCTAAAGGCGTTCAAATTGTCTTTCCAGCTTCCGTGCCTCTATCTCCGCCGCAAACGTCAAAGCGGTTCAACTTGCCAGAAAGGAGACATGAGAGTACATGTGTACTGAAGCACAACGGTTAAAGCAGGCTAACCTGGATTACCGCAAGGCTGGCAAACTTCACGGGATCCGTTCAGTCTGCTGCACCTGACAACAGGCTGCGCTATCAGTTTAACACGACTACAGAATACCCACGTATACTTCCGCGTGTGCAGTTTCACTGCAGCTCATTTAACATAGCGGTGGCAGCAGCCACTTACAATGAATTCAGTGACCCCGCTATACACCTTCTGGAAAAAGTAATTAAATTGGTAATATTGGGGTCATGTTTGGCCGAAACACACCAAGTTACAGGACTTAGACTTCCTTTAGTTGCCGTTGAAGTGTAATAAACATCTTCAAGTTATTAAGTGCAAAGGATCTCGACGTTCAGATGATGACGATGATTGGTTTGTGGGGCGCCCAGCTGCGCTATCATCAGTGCCCGTACAAGCTCCCAATTTTGACACAGTCCACTTTTGTTACACAACCCAATCTAGCCACTATCACGAATGATGATGATGATGATGATGAAATGATGAGGACAACACAAACACCAAGTCCCCGGGCAGAGAAAATCCCAATTCCGGCCGGGAATCGAACCAAGGACCCCGTGATCCAGCGGCAGTAACGCTAGCCACTAGACCACGAGCTGCGGACTCGACGTATAGAGATGCTTCTGCTCACAACATAAAATATGTATCTGAGGTGACCTGATGATGGTCAGAATTGAGAATACCCAGTACTAATCGAAAGAGGGTGAAGTTGCAGAGAAACCCGTTCATATCGAACGAAATAATTAAGCGCGAAATACACCGGAAAGAAAAAAGAGCAAATAAAATCCGCCATCTTCTGCCCTACAGTGATCCAAAATGAGGTCTCCTATTTTTTATAAGTACATAGACCTGTTTATTTCTACAATGGTTTACATCAATTTACAGCTTGAACATTTAGCTATTTTTCGACATAATCACCATTTCTGTCGATGCGTTTTTGTAGACGCTGTGCAGTTTTTGTATGCCCAGGTCATACCAGCTCGCCGTCATGCTGTTTAGAAAGTTATGAACCTCTTCTTTCGCCTCGTCGTCAGAGCTGAATCGCTGGGACCACAATTAACGCTGAGAGGTACTGTCAGACTCTGAAAAAATTCAAACGGGCAATTCAGAACTGGAGAACAGGAATGTTGAGCAAGAGCGTACACATTCTCCATGACAACTCTCGTCCACACATCGCTAGGCAAACCGTTGCTCTCCTGCAACAGTTTCAGCGGGACATTATCACCCACCCACCTGACTTGGCGCCCAGTGACTATCACCTGTTCCCTAGGTTAAAAAAGAACATTAGGCCTGAAAGCGATTCAACTCCAACGACGATGTGAAAGAAGAAGTTCATAACTTTCTGAACAACATGGCGGCGAACTGGTATGACATGGGCATACAAAAACTGCCACAGCGACTACAAAAATGCATCGACAGAAATGGTGATTATGTCGAAAAATAGCTAAATGTTCTAGCCGTAAACTGATGTAAACCGTTGTAGACATAAACAGGTCTATGTACACTACTGGTTATTAAACTTGCTACACTACGAAGATGACGTGCTGCAGACGCGAAATTTAACCGACAGGAACAAGATGCTGTGATATGCAAATGTGATCATTTGCTTTTCAGAGCATTCACACAAGGTTGACGTCGGTGGCGACACCTACAAAGTGCTGACATGAGGAAAGTTTCCAGCCTATTTCTCATACACAAAACAGCAGTTGACCGGCGTTGCCAGGTGAAAGGTTGTTGTGATGCCTCGTGTAAGGAGGAGAAATGCGTACCATCAAGTTTCCGACTTTGAAAAAAGTTCGGATTGTAGCCTATCGCGATTGCGGTTAATCGTGTCGCGACATTGCTGCTCGCGTTGGTCGAGATCCAATGACTGTTAGGAGAATATGGAATCGGTTGTTTCAGGAGGGTAATACGGAGCGCTGTGCTGGATCCCAACGGCCTCGTATCACTAGCAGTCGAGATGACAGGCATCTTATCCGCATGGCTGTAACGGATCGTGCAGCCACGTCTCGATCTCTGCGTCGACAGATGGGGACATTTGCAAGACAACATCCATCTGCACGAATAGTTCGACGACGTTTGCAGCAGCATGGACTATGAGCTCGGAGACCATGGCTGCGGTTACCCTTGACGCTGCATCACAGACAGTAGCGCCTGCGATGATTTACTCAACGACGAACCTGGGTGCACGAATGGCAAAACCTCATTTTTTTCGGATGAATCCAGGTTCTGTTTACAGCATCATGATGGTCGCATCCGTGTTTGGCGACATCGCGGTGAACGCACATTGGAAGCGTGTATTCGTCATCGATGTACTGGCGTATCACCCGGCATGGTGGTATGGGGTGCCATTGGTTACACGTCTCGCTCATCTCTTGTTCGCATTGACGGCACTTTGAACACATTTCAGATGTGTTACAACCCGTGGCTCTAACCTTCATTCGATCCCTGCGAAACCCTACATTTCAGCAGGATAATGCACGACCACATGTCGCAGGTCCTGTACGGGCCTTTGTGGATACAGAAAATGTTCGACTGCTGCCTTGGCCAGCACATTCTCCTTATCTCTCACCAATTGAAAACGTTTTGTCAATGGTGGCTGAGCAACTGGCTCGTCACAATACGCCAGTCACTACTCTTGATGAACTGTGGTATCGTGTTGAAGCTGCATGGGCAGGTGTACCTGTACACGTCACCCAAGCTCGTGTTTAACTCAATGCCCAGGCGTATCAAGGCCGTTATTACGGCCAGAGGTGGTTGTTGTGGGTACTTGTTTCTCAGGATCTATGCACCCAAATTGCGTGAATATTAATCACATGTCAGTTCTAGTATAATATATTTGTCGAATGAATACCCGTTTACCATCTGCATTTCTTTTTGGTGTAGCAATTTTAATGGCCAGTAGTGGATGTCATTGATCCGCATCTTGTGATACTCGGGTGAAAAAAGATATACTTCCCAACCCAAATTATAACAATACAATGAAAGCGTATAGAGTAAACTGCCACGTAGCTTAGCGCTACGGGAAGACTGCAGGCAGCCTGTTTGCGTTTTTCATAGCTTGGCTTGGACGGGAGTAAAGCAAGCTGCCCGTTCTGCAGACAACGTGCAGCAGCTTGCCTTTCTGGCTACTGGGCGAGCATGGATAGGTTAAAAACAGAATGCGTACACCTCTGTTGGAACACGGCCACATGCACCAACGACCATCCAGCATTCGTACACCGGTTGGAGGAATAGAACGCCCTACCACAAGAATTCCTTGCCAATCTTGTGACCAACAAGGGAGCACGTACCAAGGCATGAACTGGTGTCCGTGGTGATCATACACCACATTAAGAACTATGTCCTGCCTTTTGTAATGTCCAGGGGACCATCATAAATCGCGGCGACTTCAACGTAAATTCTGTATTTGAATAAAAGTGTCGTTTCCGTTTGCCCCATTGCGTATTTCTCTCAGATACCATCTGTGGCAGTGCTTCCTATGTATAGTCCAAGTTTCCTCGAGCTTTGTTACTTGGCATCTACATCTATACTCTGCAAACCACCGTGAAATGCATGGCGGAGGGTGTGTCCCATTGTACAAGTTATTAGGGTTTCTTCCGACATTCACGTATGGTGCATGGGAAGAATGGTTGTTCGAATGCCTCTGTGCGTGCAGTAATTATTCCAATATTACCTTCACGACCTGTATGTGACTGATTCGTAGGAGGTTGTAGTACACACACCAAAAAAGGTTTTGCATCATCTCGACTCCCAGAGTTACGGAACCCGTACAGAAAATTGGAATACAGATCAACATAAATATCATTTCCGTCCTTTTTTTGATCATGAAAACTACACATTGCATGTTGTACCACCATACAGCGAGACCTTCAGAGGTGTTGGTACACATTGCTGTACACACCGGTACCCCTAATACCCAGTAACACGTCCTCTTGCATTGATGAATGCCTGTATTCGTCGTAGCATACTGTACAGAAGTTCATCACGGCACTGTTGGTCCAGTTTGTCACACTCCTCAATGGCGAATCGGCGTAGATCCCTCAGAGTGGTGGGTCACGTCGTCGATAAACAACCCTTTTCAATCTGTTCCAGGGTCCGCCACCGGTGGCTGAGTGGTCAGCGCGACAGACTGTCAATCCTAAGGTCCCGGGTTCGACTCCCGGCAGGGTCGGAGATTTTCTCAGTTCAGGGACTGGGTGTTGTGTTGTCCTAATCATCATCATTTCATCCCCATCGACGCGTAAGTCGCCGAAGTGGCGTCAAATCGAAAGACTTGCACCAGGCGAGCGGTCTACCTGGCGGGAGGCCCTCGTCACACGCCATTATTATTATTGTTAATCTATTCCAGGCATGTTCGATAGCGTTCATGTGTGGAGAACATGCTGGCCACTGTAGTAGAGCGAAGTCGTTAACCTGAAGGAAGTTATTCACAAGATGTGCACGATGGGGCGCGAATTGTCGCCCATGAAGGCGAATGCCTCGCCAATATGCTGCCGATATGGTTGCACTATCTATCGGAGGATGTCAGTCAAGTATCGTACAGCCGTTACGGCGCCTCCCATGACCACCAGCGGCGTTACGTCGGCCGCAAAACAGAAGGGAACCTCCACCTCGCTGTACTAGCTGGACAGTGTGTCTAAGGCGTTCAGCCTGACAGGGTTGCCTCCAAACACGTCTCCGACGATTGTCTGGTTGAAGGCATATGCGACACTCATCGGTGAAGAGAACGTGATGCCAATCCTGAGCGGTTTATTCGGCATGTTGTTGGGCCCATCTGTACCGCGCTGCATGGTGTCGTGGTTGCAAAGATGGACCTCGACATGGGCGTTGGGAGTGAAGTAGCGCATCATGCAGCCTATTGCGCACAGTTTGAGTCGTAACACGACGTCCTGTGGCAGCAGGAAAAGTATTTTTCAACATGGTGGCGTTGCTGCCAGGGTTAATCGAGCCATAATCCGTAGGTAGCGGTTATCCACTGCAGTAGTAGCCCTTGGGCTGCCTGAGCGAGGCATGTTGACAGTTCCTGTCTCTCTGTATCTCCTCCATGTCCGAACAACGTCGCTTTGGTTCACTCCGAGACGCCTGGACACTTCCCTTGTTGAGAGCCCTTCCTGGCACAAAATAACAATGCGGAAGCGATCGAACCGCGGTACTGACCGTCTATGCATGGTTGAACAACAGACAAAACGAGCCGTGTACCTTCTTCCTGATGGAAAGGCTGGAACTGATCGGCTGTCGGACCCCTCCGTCTAATAAGCGCTGCTCATGCATGGTTGTTTACATCTTTGGGCGGGTTTAGTGACATTCCTGAACAGACAAAAGGACTGTGTCTGTGATACAATATCTACAGTCAACGTCCATCTTCATGAGTTCTGGGAATCGGGGTGATGCAAAACTTTTTTTGTTATCTGTATATTCCTAGAGTCTTCATTTAAATGGCCAAAATTGACGTATATGGTCAACTTCCCTTCTTTCAAAAAACAAGGCCTATGCTTCAATCTTCTCCTACTTCTTTTCTTTTGCTTTCTGTATGAGTCACGCCACCTTTCCT
Organism: Schistocerca serialis cubense; assembly: GCF_023864345.2. Taxonomy (NCBI): domain Eukaryota; kingdom Metazoa; phylum Arthropoda; class Insecta; order Orthoptera; family Acrididae; genus Schistocerca; species Schistocerca serialis. The sequence goes on from NC_064643.1 coordinate 535,261,181, forward strand.
CCCTTATATTCTTTATCTGTGTGTTATCACTTTCATATTTCCCTTCCTCGTCTATCCCTTTCCTTCGCGACAACTAGTGCTAGTGCTCATTATTAAAAACCTACCTTACTGCGATATCTAATTATTGTTTATTTACCATGTACGAATATAAACTGCTTGTACGATTTTCTTAGCCGTACTATGGTAATTTGTATTTTTCTAAATCTGGTATAAGCTCGAAACTTAGCGCGGACTTAAATGTGAGATGCTTGTAATAGTTTCCACAACGATACTTTATATCGAAACCTGGCAGAAAATACAGAGATTCTGGTCGTACGTACAATATGCTAGCGGCAAGACACAATGCCATCTCTGCTCGATAGCAATGGAAATACTGTCGATGACAGTGGTGTTAAAGCGGAGTTACTAAACACAGCCTTTCGAAATTCCTTCACCAAAGAAGCCGAAGAAAATATTTCAGAATTCGAATCGAGAACAGCTGTCAACATGAGTAACTTAAGTAGATGACCTCGGAGTTGTGAAGCAGCTTAAATCACTTAATAAAAGCAAGTCTTCCGGACCAAACTGTATTGTATCTAGGTTCTTTTCAGAGTATGCTGCTGCAATAGCCTCATTTGCTCGACCTAAGATACTTCCTCAAAGATTGGAAAGTTGCACAGGTCACAGCGATATTCAAAAGGAGCAAAAGGTGTAATCTACTAAATTAAATGCGATGTGCAGCGGGATTTTGGAAATATACTGCTTTAGAACATTATGAATTACCTCGAAGAGAACGGTCTATTGACACATAGCGAACACGGATTTAGAAAACATCGTTCTTATGAAACACAACTAGCTCTTTACTCACATGAAGTGTTGAGTGCTATCGACAAAGGATTTCAGATTGATTCCGTATTTCTGGGTTTCCAGAAGGCTTTTGACATCGTTCCTTACAAGTCACCTGTAATCAAACTGCGTGCGAATGGAATATCGTCTCAGTTAGGCGACTAGATGCGTGGTTTGCTCTCAGTGAGGTCACAGTTCGTAGTAATTGACGGACAGTCGTGGAGTAAAACGTAAATGATTTCTGGCGATACCAAGGAAGTGTTATAGGTCCCCTGGTGTTCCTTATCTTTATAAACAATTTAGGAGACAATCTCAGCAGCCGTCTTGTTTGCAGATGATGTTCTCTTTTATCGTCTAGTGAAATCATCAGAAGTTCGAAGACAATTGCAAAACGATTTAGATAAGATATCTGTATGGCGCTGAAATTGGCAAATGACCTTAAATCAGTATTCCCACAACCTGAGGATAATTATCCCCTGAGGGGTAAAATGAAATTTTCGGAGGAGTAAAAACTAAACAATGCGAGTCCGTCTCAGTCACGAAACTAATTTATGTTCAAACGATCATTACTATTATCACAATTTAGTAAGACTCTAATACTGATTATATAAGTTATAAATATTTTTTCTCATTTAGCAGCATTAATGTGATGGGGTTACAGATTCCTCACATAGTCCACCCACTACACACATATGTTGTGCTTTGTCCCATATATCGCTGCTGATAAAAGTGATACACACACGTAACAAATACTAAATATCTCAAGAAAATGTGTTCTCCAAGATGTAGATAGTACCTGCAGTAGTCTAGTTGCTTCATTACTCGCTTCAAAACACATAAATGAATTAATTGAAAGCACGACACAGCAGAAACTGCGTAAGGGTTACTACAGTGTTTTACGTGGTATTATTATTATCATCATAAATAATAATAATTATTATTACTATTACTGGATGTGGTCAGTCACAAAGCATTTACAGCCTAAAGTCTTCAAATTTGTGCCTGTTTAGACGTAAGGAGTGCAGCAATCAAGTGATTTACGAACAGTAAGTATAGTGCACATATTTCAACGTGGTTGATTTTAAGGGGAGTTGGAACGCCCTATCCCGACAATGGCAAATTTAGTGACTTGGCTTCCCTGTATTGCAGGAACCACTGTAGCGATAGACACGAAACCTTTGCAGGACATTAAAGTGTATATTCTGAGTCTACTGAACTACAATAATTGCATTTCAGCCACTGCTTTTGGAAATATAATTTTTTAAATAGATGGTTAAAATTTTGTGTATTTTTTGTATACGTTATCCTAAATAATTTTAATTATACATAACATTATGTTCTTCTTTTAGTTCAGTACACTCAGGATATGTATGTTATTACTCCCTGAGAAACTGAATACTCTGCTCGAAGTGGTTTCTGAGATTTAGGGGAAAATGCAACAGAAAATGTAAATTTTCAGGAACGGCTTCTAAAGTTTCAAACGACTGTAACTCACTTGATATATGCTTAATTCTTTTTATTTTTAGTCACTCAGAAGCATCCTGCACGATACAGTACATCATCGTCTTGATCTTTTTCCAAGTTTTTTCTTCTTTTCTTCTTTCTGGACTCCTTGGTGGCCAACTGTGCTGCATACTCTGCTTTATCAATGCGAACCTTGTCCATCCGGAAGTTCTCTGATGCAGTTTGCTCCAGGATTAATTCCCATATGCTATAGCACTTTCACCCTACCAAAGTTGCCACCATTAAAAACAATAACAGCATCACTGTATCCCCCCCCCCCCCACCCACCCACCCACTTTAGTATCTTCATTCCAACAAAAACATTTTTTGGTAAGAGTGTCCATATCAGATTACTGAACGACCCATTCGGATTTTGAGTCTGACCATGCAGACACTTCTTCAGTAATTCAGGATTTGCCAGGTCTCTGTAAATAGGTTTTATGTTATCCATGAATGCTGATGGGATGGAATGTTTATGGCTGTATGAACTGTTTGAGTATTGGGCATTGAGGTAATTGCACCATGAATCAGGTCCAGAAGAACAAAGGTGGTATACTGGTTTTTCATCAGTTGACAGTCTGTGGAAGAAGGTAGCCCATACTGCCTGCTTCATTTCAACAATTCTTCAGTATTGTTTCTAATGACCATCCCTTAATACTGCTGCAGTTCATCAATCATTTTGTCTGCCAGCCTCCCTCTTATGGTTTTACCATCAGAAAGTTTCTTGTCTCTCAAACTTTGTTTCAACTTCCTCAACCTGTTGCTCATCCTCTTACGGACATGGCCAACACATTCCAGTTTCGTGATAATCTTCTCACCATAAGGCTGAGCGACTACTACACTGTTATATGCTTTTGAGTTTTCATCACCTAAGAACTTAGTTCACAAATCGACTAAAAATTTCAATAGCTGCAGAGGCCCCCCCATATCACAACTTCTTCCTTCATAATTTCTGTCACAGATATGCCCTTCTTCATTCCCTGATTTACACTTATAACAATGCTTGGTTAAAATACCTGGGAATTTGTTACCTTTCCAGTATCCACACTGGTCACCGTAGCAACAGAATTCTTAGAACTGTAGCCACGCTTCTGCCAAGTGCCTTCAAAAGCTACTGGTATGTCAGTCATACCATCATTTATTTCAACAGCTTCGTTTGCAACACGTTCATTGACTCACATGCAACAGATTCCACAGCAGCTCCAATAAATCCTGCATACTTGTCGATTTTACAAGGTGCGCGTGGCATATTCATCACGGCACAATCTGCTGCAGTGCGTCCTTTGCCAATAGCTCTCAATCCACAAAACCACCTAACATTTACTTCAAAATAATTATCTTTACACTTATTAGAATTCGAAAATGAATGAGTATATTTACAAGTGGCACAATTAATGATAAGTTTCCTGGCTAGTCCATTTGATACCTCACTGTCTTCATGTAAACTAACTAGCCTTCCACATATTTTACAGAACACACATTCACCTAACACCCATGTTTAATATGTGTAGATCTACCAGAATATAACTTAACCTACCATTTACATCACTTTCGTTTTGAGAAAACTGTGTATCACAACGTTTTATTTTAATCTTCGAGGCACTAATGGGTGTTTCTCTAGATACTGACAAGTTTGCCTGCATTTCACTTCATTGTCTGTAACTTCACACGCCACACACTGAACACAATGTTTCCTTTTATTCAAAAGTCTATTACCATGAAACCCACGTTTCCTAAAAACACTTGGTTTTGGCGTCATACTTAGTTTTTCAGAGATTTACCAGTCTATTCGTCACTTTTCCTCGGAAAAACGTTAGCACTTCGACATACAACGCGTGTTTATACTACGAAACCATACTATACTGTTTTTGACAGTGTTACCAATACAAACACGTAATTTAACCTTTATAACACAGCAATCGACAGCCTTCTATATGAAAATATTACCGACAAAATTTTAATATTTTCAACTGGTGTAGATTATATTTAAAAATAAAATAAAATACTTCCCATGAGAGTTTATAAGTGATATACGGGATGAGTCACCTAACGTTACCGCTGGATATATTTCGTAAACCACATCAAATACTGACGAATCGATTCCACAGACCGAACGTGAGGAGAGGGGCTAGTGTAATTGGTTAATACAAACCATAAAAAAATGCACGGTAGTATGTTTTTTAACACAAACCTACGTTTTTTTAAATGGAACCCCGTTAGTTTTGTTAGCACATCTGAACATATAAACAAATACGTAATCAGTGCCGTTTGTTGCACTGTAAAATGTTAATTACATCCGGAGATATTGTAACCTAAAGTTGACGCTTGAGTACCACTCCTCTGCTGTTCGATCGTGTGTATCGGAGAGCACCGAATTACGTAGGGATCCAAAGGGAACGTGATGGACCTTAGGTACAGAAGAGACTGGAACAACACATTACGTCCACATGCTAACACCTTTTTATTGGTCTTTTTCACTGACGCACATGTACATTACCATGAGGGGTGAGGTACACGTACACACGTGGTTTCCGTTTTCAATTACGGAGTGGAATAGTGTGTCCCGACATGTCAGGCCAATAGATGTTCAATGTGGTGGCCATCATTTGCTGCACACAATTGCAATCTCTGGCGTAATGAATGTCGTACACACCGCAGTACATCTGGTGTAATGTCGCCGCTGGCTGCCACAATACGTTGTTTCATATCCTCTGGGGTTGTAGGCACATCACGGTACACATTCTCCTTTAACGTACCCCACAGAAAGAAGTCCAGAGGTGTAAGATCAGGAGAACGGGATGGCCAATTTATGTGTCCACAACGTCCTATGAAACGCCTGTCGAACGTGTACCTCACCCCTCATGGTAATGTACATGTGCGTCAGTGAAAAAGACCAATAAAAAGGTGCTAGCATGTGGACGTAATGTGCTGTTCCAGTCTCTTCTGTACCTAAGGTCCATCACCGTTCCCTTTGGATCCCTACGTAATTCGGTGCTCTCCGATACACACGATCGAACAGCGGAGGAGTGGTACTCAAGCGTCAACTTTAGGTTACAATATCTCCGGATGTAATTAACATTTTACAATGCAACAAACGGCACTGATTACGTATTTGTTTATATGTTCAGATGTGCTAACAAAACTAACGGGGTTCCATTTAAAAAAAAACGTAGGTTTGTGTTAAAAACCATACTTCCGTGCATTTTTTTATGGTTTGTATTAACCAATTACACTAGCCCCTCTCCTCACGTTCGGTCTGTGGAATCGATTCGTCAGTATTTGATGTGGTTTACGAAATATATCCAGCGGTAATGTTAGGTGACTCAACCTATATATATATATATATATATATATATATATATATATATATATATATATATATATATATATTGCGTCCTAACTCCCCTTAAATGGGGTTGCAGTGTCCAGGTCAAGTAAGTGCCACAATCGAGAGAAGTCATGTAAAGGAAGTGTGGATAATTATTAGCTTTCTTATCTCAGGAGGAGTTGTGAATAGCACTTGCGATGCACCAAGAATTCCTTCGTCATTCATTCTAGGTCCCCCCCCCCCCCCCTCTCCCACACACATACACACACACACACACACACACACATACACACACACACACAAGCTAAATATCATTCATCTTTCATAATTATAAAAATAAAAGTGTTACAAGAAAAGTCTTTCACTCTACATTTAAGTTAGGTGCTAATTTAGGTGTGTCAGAGGGCGGGGGTACTAGCTAATTAATTGGACTCAGGGATAATGGTCTAAGAAAGGTTGCGAACTAATAGCCTGAGTAATGAAAAGCGTGAGATCGCACACACTGTTTGCTGTTTCTAACAAAAGTAGTTCTAATATAATTGGTCCATAAATAATGAAATTATAGTTGTTTAAAAATAGGGAGTGACTTGTGAGACAACCTGCAGATGTAGATGAAAATATTTACTGTAATACATTCAATGTAAAATACAAATAACGCCTGAATAGGTGTAAGAGAGTGCCTGATGGCACCCTCTTGCCAGGTAAAATAAGACAATCAATAAATAAAGGCACATATTTAGCACGTTAACTCATTTGTAAAGTAATGAGACATCTGAAGCTGTATCGTACGTGGAAGTTGGATTCTGTAAAGAATCGGGGGTTTACTGTTTGTACTAGAACATCTCCGCTCGCGGATGGACCAGAGAATGGAGAAGTACTCTCAAGCACACGCGGCGTAATGTGTCCTGTGGTGTTTGCTCGTCGGCGCCTCACGTGCAGGTGCGGGCATTAACTACGCTCGTTTAGCGCTGCCAGCTGTTAACTGCGCAGTGTGGCGAGGTCGGGCCCCCTGCACGTGACTCGCCGGCACGTGGCGGACGCGCGCCCAGCAGACACTCCCTTCGGCCAGCTGCGGGGCCGTCGCTCCCGCCAGCCGCCGTGTGACGTAACACAGCCTGGCTGCGCTCTGTCAGAAGCAAGCCGCCAACACCCGCCTTCCCGCCACGCTTTCGCCTCAGCGTAGCGGCGCGGCAGCCTTTTCACGGCCTCTGCGCGCTCACTGCTGGTTTTGCTGCGAGGCAGGCTTCACCTACGACATGTTCACCATTACTCTCGACGCACAACGATGAAAACTTCTTAAGTAACAGTACCCAGTACTAACCATTACTAATCAACTTGCGAATGTTGCAGTTCTTCGTATTTCCGTGCTCGATGAGAAAGCTGGAGAAGAATTTCCGCCTTATGCAAGACACATCTGTAATTTTGTTGTCACACAGACATGTTTCAGCACTTTTTGTACTATCTTCAGTGGGTTTGTTTATTTTCCTTCTGGAAAATTGTAACAAGCTAAACTTTAAAGAAACTTTTGGTGCCGAGCGGTCTTAGGCGCTGCAGTCATGGACTGTGCGGCTGGTACCGGCGGTGGTTCGAGTCCTCCCTCGGGCATGGGTGTGTGTGTTTGTCCTTAGGATAATTTAGGTTAATTGGTATGTAAGCTTAGGGACTGATGACCTTATCAGTTAAGTCCCATAAGATTTCACACACATTCGAACAAACTTTTGGTACAAAATATTTAGATTTGTAAAATGAGCTATTGTTGTTAAATGTCTTTACATTGGTTTGCATACAGTACAGAGCTGAGACATGTATCACTGAGCTGAGGCATTCTGTGTTGTTTATTTGCGATTTGTCTAAAGTTTCTAATTTTATAGTACATTTGGAAATAAAGTACATGTATGCCTTTGTTTTGGATATTTACGCTGGTAGTTTTAGGTCTCCTGCAATCTACAGCTTGTCGTCTGCAAACAGCTATACGTGATTTTATTCTTCTGTTTATTATGCGCTTCCGACCGAGAACCACTATTTATCGTGTTCTTTAGAGTGTTAAATATAGATTTTTTTTTATGTTGTGGAGTTTTCACTTTTTTATGTCGAGATAACACGCTTATTTCTTACATTTTTTGTCGTTACACATTTATTTTATACGACTTCTTGCCAAGCATAGAGTTTTCGCCGCCATTACATGTTGCTGTGACTGTGTAGTGTTCATTTCTTTCGTGGAATGTTTGTTTGACTCAACATAGCATACAGAACAAACACCACAATACAGAATAGACTTGGAAAAAATACTACTAACACTTTCAAATACAGCCAGTCTGGAATATATCAACTAACTTGCAACTGCTGCCCATCTGCTTCCGTGGGTTAAATACGCAGGTATTTTAGAACCGGTTGTACAGAACATCTCAGAGCACTGAAAAGCAATAGCTCAAACTCAACATTTGCATACTGCATAACGGCACAGAATCACTACCCAACCAACACAGAAATCGACTTAACATCCTTAAAATTAGTAACAGCTTATACCAAAAATTAGCCATAGAAGATAACTATCACATCCAAAAGTCAATAGCCCACGAAAATAAAGTTACTACACGAACATACATCACTGCGCAATAAAACCCTCTTTGCCGCATTAGAAGTGCTATATTAATAACACCCAACTCAAAACTGCAAATGATCAGCTTCTAAAATTAAATTCCTTTATCAGCATATTGCACACAATTCACCCCACACGCCTCTCCACAACTCTCTCTCTCTCTCTCTCCACCTCTCTCTCTATATATATATATATCTTGCAAACAAACATACACGAACTAACTACCACAAACATCAACAACACTTCAAATCTAAGCGCCACATCCCAAAGAATCATGCCACGAAACAAGTGAATACTGCACAATTACAACACGTAATGGCGGCGAAATTCTGTGCTTGGGAAGGAATCGTATAAAATGAACGTGCAACTACAAAAACGAAAGGAATACGTGTGTACTGCACACCATTCACTTCACACGCCTATCCACAACTCTCTCTCTCTCTCACACAAATACACACACACACACACACACACACACACACACACACGAACTAAATGCTAAATACCACAGACCTCACACCACTTCAAATCCGCGCGCCACATGCCAAACAATTATGTCACGAAGGAAGTGAAAGCTACACAATCTCAACAACACGTAATGGCGGCGAAACTCTGTGCATGGGAAGGAATTGTATAAAATGAATGTGCAACTACAAAAACGAAAGGAATACGTGCGTGATTTCGATACAAAAAAATAAAAACACCTCAACATAAAAAACCGTAACACGCCAAACAACACAATACATAGTGATTCTCGATCAGAAATGCACAATAAACAGAAAGATAAAATAACGTTCGCTGTTTGTAGATAACAATCAGTAGATTGTGAAGTAAATCTAAAGCTAATAGCATAAATATCAAATAGCTCCATGTGTGATACGTAAACATACGCATACATCTACTTTCTTTCCAAATGTACTATAAAACTAGAAACTTTAGACACATCGCACATAACATTGAATGCCTCAACTCTGTACTGTATGTAAACTAATGTAAAAGCATTTGATAGCAATCGCTCATTTTACGAACGTACATATTATGTACCAAAAGTTTCTTTAAAGGTTAACATGTAACAGTTCTGCAGAAAGAAAATAAATAAACCCACTGGAGATACTGCCTATTGGCTTCTGTCTCGGGTTGTTCGGCCGACGTTCATCTAATGATTTTTCTGACGTTTCGCCAGCACGAGTGGCTGGCATTGTCAAAGCTTCACCCTCCACTGCCGGTGGTGAACTGGAGCCGAGCTCGCGGCTGCAGACTATATGTACCTGGAGCGCCAACGTCCGAGGGCTTCTCCGCGGCTATTTCCGGTGCGGTTCTCCTCTTGCTGCCTGCGACGGTCGTTCGCTGCAGTACGGGAAGCCAGGATCCGTTTACCTTAAGGCTTTCCTCTTTCTTGTTCAAACTGTTCGAGTGTTCTTGTATTTCTACAGCTTCTCTGAACAAGCGCGTGTGATAGTGCTTCTCTACAGCCAGAACTTCCGTGTCGGCGAATTTTATTACGTGGTTGGTCTCATCCAGTGCGTGATCTGCCACGGCCGATTTCTCCACCTGCCGGTGAAGAATGTCGGAATGACTGGACGATCAATTAACACCAGGATCAAAGAGCATAAGCGACATTGCAGGTTGGGGCAGGTGGAGAAAGAGAGGAGAAGAGTTATGAGGAAGATATGGGGACAAGTTTTAGATAACGTAGAATGGAGGAGGAGGAAAAACGAGGAAATATACCCTCTGATGCGACAGCCAACTATCCTACAGAAGATAAAGAGCAAAAAAATACAATGGGTGGGCCATGTAACCTGTATGCCAGATGGAAGACAGGCGAAGATGGCACTAGCGGGAAAACCAAACACCAAATGCCCGCCGGCCGCTGTGGCCGAGCGGTTCTAGGCCCTTCAGTCTGGAACCGCGCGACCGCTACGGTCGCAGGTTCGAATCCTGCCTCGGGCATGGATGTGTGCGATGTCCATAGGTTACTTAGGTTTAAGTAGTTCTAAAAAGTTGTAGGACACTGATGACCTCCTATTGCACGCATTGCATACACTAACTTCAAATTCACATCATATGAATTCTGCACAATGTTTGAAGTCATTTTCGAGGTAGATTTATTGCAGGATCTACACAGAACAACTAATTTTGACGCTAAACCGTTCCTGCTACTTTGTTGTTCAGTTATTTCCAGACAGCCTACACCATCACATTGTTTACATTTCGCCACTTCCTTTAGCAAAGAAGATAAGATGCCCACATATCCACTATAAACAGCGTCATTGTTAACACAAAAATTTGAATACCAGGAGGCCAGTTCCCTGAAGAACTGACACATAGGTTGCTTTCAACAGTGCGGCTTGCTTTGTTTGTGAACTGGTTACCACGGAATTTCCTTTTATTGAATTTCTTGATGTGTGGCATAGTTCTGATTTATTGCACACTAAAGAATATGTACTTCCACAAATATATGTAGCACTTGGGCAACAAGCATTCAGTAACATGTGAACGAACTGCTTCAGCAAAACAAAAGTAAATACTAGCAAAATAATGGTTCAAATGGCTCTGAGCACTATGGGACTCAACTGCTAAGGTCATTAGTCCCCTAGAACTTAGAACTAGTTAAACCTAACTAACCTAAGGACATCACAAACATCCATGCCCGAGGCAGGATTCGAACCTGCGACCGTAGCGGTCTTGCGGTTCCAGACTGCAGCGCCTTTAACCGCACGGCCACTTCGGCCGGCAAATATTAGCAAAGATAATCATTTACAGACACTAGAAACCTGCACTGTTACCAACATATACAATGTATCATACGTATAATCGCTGGAAACAGAAAGTTCACAGTTCTTTTCGAAATAATACTGGTTTCTGTAAGAGAAACAAAGGGGGCGTGGTGGCATACATGACCATGACTTTAAAATTTGGTATACATAGGTCATTTTTCATTTGGAACTCTATAATGTATATATCAATGTAATCAAGAAAGACTATAGAATTTAATAAAGCCATAAAAAATTTCGATTTTTCCGCCATTTATAAGTACCCTGTATCCTTCAGTGTAATTATTTTCTTTGAATAAAAGTGTTATTTCTGTTCGTTTCACGGTGTATTTCTTTCAGTTACTTTTCGTACTATACTGCAGCAATTCTTTTTCATATCGTACAAGTTTAATCGAGCTACGTTACATAGCAGTGATACACCAAGCGAAAGTTATTTTCGTCCTTTTGCGCATCAGTGTACGAGGGTTGCCCAGAAAGTAATGCACCGCATTTTTTTCTTCAACAATTGTTTATTGAACATAATGAGAATTACACTCACGAAAGAATGGTGTTTTATCTACACACCATATTTTTCCACGTAATCTCCATCCCATTCTGTAGCCTTCCTCCAGCGCAAAACAAGTCGGTACCAACCCTTGTCCTAGTGGCGGAGCCAGTGCTTCGCTGTGGGAATCATCTCCTCATCTCTCTCAAAATGTCTTTCACGATTGGCATCCTTTAGTGGCCCAAACAAGTCCGACGGGGCTAAGTCAGGTGTGTCTGTCCGGTGTGACAGCCGTGAATGGTCTCCCGGACCGCCGTGAATGGTCTCCCGGATCGCTGCTAATCGTGGAGCTACGACGAACCGCCTTCTGATGACCTCAGCCTCCATGCCCAGCGACTAACTGTACTTCTATCGACCACAGATCCTTCATGGACTTTGCAAAAGCGTTTTTGAATATTCCCCACAGTTTCGTCCTCTGCAGTGAGAAATTCAATGACGCCTCGCTGCTTGTAACGTACATCACCTACAGACGCCATTTTGAAACTGTCCTGCAGCTACGCTGCGGAAGTGACTGAAACTTGGCGCGTTCACTCAGGAGACTTCAAATAAGACACACGTAACATTTTGCATTCGTAGCATTGTTTTCGGCTGAGGAAAAAAAATGCAACCCTCGTATAAATAAGACGCGGTTGGACTCGGTCAGCTTCTACACTTACCTAGGTGTAACTCTTTCTAAGGATATGGAACGATCACATAGGCTCAATTGTAAGTAAAGCAGGTGACAAACTTTGTTTCATTGGTAGGATACTAGGGAATACAATAAGCGTCCAAATGAGATTGCTTTCAAAACACCCGTCGGATACATGCTAGAAAATTGCACACATGTGTGGGACCGGTACGAAACATGACTCAGAGGGCGTATTGAATGTATACAGACAAGGGCAGCACGAACAGGTTTATTTGAACCGTGGGCGAGTGTCACGGAGGTGCTGAATAAACTGAAAGGACAGACACTTATAGATAGATACAAATTATCCAGAAAAAGGCTACGTAAAATGTTTCACGGACCAGCTTTAAATATACTGCACCCCTTCCCGCTACGTTTTGCTCTCGTATGGATTGAGAGGGATAAGATTTGATTAATCACAGCGAGCACAGAGATGTTTAAACAGCCATTTTCCCGCATTCCTGGAAGAAACCCTAAAACTGGTACAGTGGGAAGTACCCTCTGTCATGTACTTCACAGAGATTTGAAAACTATGGATGTAGATGTAGAAGAATTTGAGGAAGTGTTTTTACTAGAGTTGCGTCTTGAGATAGACAAATGGAAGTTTACAAGATCGTGCTAAAAAATCAGAGCAGCTGACACCGTTGTCGCATTATTAATATCATTAAAGGAAAACAGTGACCAAAAACAGAACTTTAAGAAGAAAAGGATAAAAGTGCGCACATATCTAAGTTTTCAAGAAACTCTTTGTTAAATTTGTGATTTTCTTTTTGTTCTGTTCGGCATCTGTAGTCTCAAAGTTTGCTGGACTGTTTTCTAGTGCGTCCTACCCCATAGGCCCGTTCTTAAAATTCACGTTTTTCGTGTACTACAATATAGGGAAGCACTCCACTTTCTGAATTAACAGTTGCATTTTTTTCAGTTTTCCATACGTATTTCTTACTTTTCGACACTGTAATTTTCATGCCGGTATTGAACACTCAAAACCTTTGCAAGTTTGAAAAAAAAAAAAACTTCCAGCAATTCGGCAAATAACTGTGGCAAGATGCAGGATACTGTTTCCACTAACGTGCGGACGATACTTATGAAAGTTGACGAAACTTGGGGAATTCGGCTTTCTGGAGGTGTTTCCACGTCAAAAGACTAGCATAAGCAGCTTTTACAAGTAACATACGGAAGGTTACTTGCCGGCGGGCACATTCCTTAACACCGTCTCCAGCCTTGTTAACGACCTCACTTCGATGAGGAAGAGGAACCAAAGTTTCTTTCGGTTTGTCACATTCAAAAAAATGGTTCAAATGGCTCTGAGCACTATGGGACTTAACTGCAGTGGTCATCAGTTCCCTAGAACTTAGAACTACTTAAACCTGACTAACCTAAGGACATCACACACATCCATGCCCGAGGCAGGATTCGAACCTGCGACCGTAGCGGTCGCGCGGTTCCAGACTGTAGCGCCTAGAAGCGTTCGGCCACTCCGGCCGGCCTGTCACATTCAGCTGAAACCCTTCACTCACAATTAGATATCGTAGAGCTTCCAAATTGAGGCGATGTTGACGGCTAGGTTCTCAGTTCGAGCCTGCCTGGAAGTTTCATATCAGTGATTATATCGAGAGCGGGTGATTTAGCGGGGCCGGCCGAAGTGGCCGTGCGGTTAAAGGCGCTGCAGTCTGGAACCGCAAGACCGCTACGGTCGCAGGTTCGAATCCTGCCTCGGGCATGGATGTTTGTGATGTCATTAGGTTAGTTAGGTTTAACTAGTTCTAAGTTCTAGGGGACTAATGACCTCAGCAGTTGAGTCCCATAGTGCTCAGAGCCATTTGAACCATTTGATTTAGCGGGCCAGTACTGTGCCTGAGTGTTGATCAGTTTTGGAACGTGTGTGTCCAGCCCTCTGAACACGGCTACTGTCATCTTGGCTGTCGACCGTATCCACAGAAAACTCAACTGTCATCATGAAGTTGTAGAAGTAAAGACAACACCAGTCTGCCACTAATTCCTCTCCTGTGTAAACCTCTTCATCTCAGAGTAGCACTTGCAACCTACGTCCTCAATTATTTGCTGAATGTATTCCAGTCTCCGTTCTCCTCTACAGCTACCTCTAGTATCGCGAAATTATTGTGTGAAGTCTTTAACATATGTCCTACCATCCTGTCCCTTCTTCTTGTCAATGTTTGTCATATATTCCTTTCCTCGCCTATTATTCCGAGAACCTGCTCATCCTTGCCTAATCAATTCACCTAATTTTCAACATCCTTGTGTAGCACCACTTCTCAAATGCTTCGATTCTCTTCTGTTCCGGTCTTCCACAGTCCATGTTTCACTAAAATACCGGGTGATCAAAAAGTCAGTATAAATTTGAAAACTGAATAAATCACGTAATAATGTAGATAGAGAGGTACAAATTGACACACATGCTTGGAATGATATGGGGTTTTATTAGAAACAAAAAAATACAAAAGTTCAAAAAATGTCCGACAGATGGCGCTTCATCTGATCAGAATAGCAATAATTAGCATAACAAAGTAAGACAAAGCAAAGATGATGTTCTTTACAGGAAATGCTCAATATGTCCACCATCATTCCTCAACAATAGCTGTAGTCGAGAAATAATGTTGTGAACAGCACTGTAAAGCATGTCCGGAGTTATGGTGAGGCACTGGCGTCCCTAGAGATGTCGGGCGATCACGATACACTTGCGACTTCAGGTAACCCCAAAGCCAATAATCGCACGGTCTGAGGTCTGGGGACTGGGAGGCCAAGCATGACGAACGTGGCGGCTGAGCACACGATCATCACCAAAAGACGCGCAAGAGATCTTTCACACGTGTAGCAATATGCGGTGGAGCGCCATCCTGCATAAACATCGTACGTTCCAGCAGGTGTTTATCAGCCAGGCCGGGGATGATGCGATTCTGTAACATATCGGCGTACCTCTCACCCGTCACGGTAGCAGTACAAAACCAGAATCACGCATTTTCTCGAAGAAAAAAGGCCCGATAACGGTAGGTGTGGTAAATCCAACCCATACCGTGACTTTCTCGTCGTGCAATGGAGTTCCCACGACAGTTCTAGGATTTTCGGTAGCCCAAATTCTCCAGTTGTGGGCGCTGACAGACCCTCGGAGCGTGAAATGAGCTTCGTCGGTCCGCAATACGTTACTCAGCCAATCGTCATCTTCCGCCATCTTTTGAAACGCCCACACCGCAAATGCCCTCCGCTTCACTAAATCGCCAGGTAACAGTTCATGATGCCGATAGATTTTGTACGGATAGCACCGGAGGGTACGCCTCAGTGCCAACCAAACAGTAGTGTATGGAATGCCGGTGCGACGTGCGACTGCACGAGCGCTGACTTCCACGTGCATAGACGAACCCGCTACAGTCTCCATTTCTTCCTGAACTGTCTCAGCAGCATTACGCCTTGTGCTCGGTTGGCCACTACGGGGTCTATCATCTAAACAACCCGTGGCTTTGAACTTCGAAATCATTCTCGCCACAGCTGCATTTGTCAATGGACCTTTACCCGTTCGAATCCCCTTCCTATGGCGATAGGATTGTAACGCTAAACTAGCACATTCCCCATTCCGGTAATACAGCTTCACTAAAAGCGTCTTTTCAGGTAACGTCAACATGCTGCGACTGCTGGCGCATCTGATTCTCTCTTTTTTTTTTTTTTTTTTTTTTTTTTTTACTTTATTGTTATTTTGACACCTGAACAATCAGGTAGGCTGGCAGCAGCACAATACGCCGCTCTTCAGCCGAAGAGAGTACAATGAGATAAACAGAGAAGAGACATCACGTAAAAAATCGGCGGGAAAAAACAGTTTTTTTTTTTTTTTATATATATTCTCTCTCTCATTACAGCTCCTTTTATACACGACTGTCATGCGCAGTCACTGACGTTCTGCTGTCCAGCGCCATCTGTTGGACATTTTGTGAACTTTTTTTGTTGTTCTTAAAAAAGCCCATGTCATTCCAAGCATGTGCGCCAATTTTGACCTCTCTATCTACATTATTCCGTGGTTTATTAAGTTTTCAAATTTATACTGACTTTTTGATCACCCTGTACAATGCTATGCTACAGATGTACATTTAGAAACTTCTTCCTCGAGTTAAGGTCTATGTTTGATACTAGTAGATTTCTCTTGGCCAAGAAGCCCTTTTTGTCAGTACTAGTCTCTTTTTTATGTCCCCCTTGCTCTGTCCGTCTTGAATTATTTTGCTGCCTAAGTAGCAGAATCCCTTAACTTAACCTACTTCGTGATCACCAATCTTGATGTTAAGTTTCTCGGTGTTCTCATTTCTGCTACTTCTCATTACTTTCGTCTTTCTCTTTTTATTCTCAATCTTATTCTGTACTCACTAGACTGTTCATTCCATTTAGCAGGTCCTGTAATTCTTCTTCACTTTTACTAAGGACAGCAATGTCATCAGCGAATCTTATTATTGATGTCTTTTCACCTTGATTATATGTAATTCCATTCTTGAACCTTTCCGTCATTGCTTCTTCGATGTATAGGTTGAATAGTAGGGGGGGGGGGGGGGAACTACATCCCTGCCTTACACTCTCTTTTATTCGAGCACTTCGCTCTTGATCTTTCACTCTTATTGTTCCCTCTTAGTTCTTGTACATATTGTATGTTACCCGTCTTTCTCTATAGCTTACCTCAAATTTTCTAAGGAATTTGAAAATGTTGCACCATTATACATTGTCGAACGCTTTTTCCTGGTTGACAATTGATATGGACGTGTCTTGATTTTTCTTCACTCGTGCTTCCGTTATCAACCGCAACGTCAGAATTGCCTTCTGGTGCTTTTGCCTTTCCTAAAGACAAACTGATCGTCATCTAACACATCTTCAATTTTCTTTTCCGTTCTTCTGTATATTATTCTTGTCAGCGCCTTGGATGCAGGAGCTATTAAACTGACTGCGCGATAATTCTCGCACTTGTCGGCTCTTGCTACTTACGGAATTATACAGAAGATTTTTTCTTCAAAAGTCAGATGGTATGTCACCAGACTCATACATTCTATACACCAACGTGAATAGCGTATTGTTGCCACTTCCCCCAATAATTTTAGAAATTCCGATGGATCGTTATCTATCCCTTCTGCTTTATTCGCTCTTAGGTCTTCCAAAGCTCTTTTAAAACTGATTCTAATACTGGATCCCCTATCACTTCTATATCTTCTATCACATCAGACAAGTCTTCCCCCTCATAGAGACCTTCAATGTACTCTTTCCACTAATCCGCTCTCTCATCGGCGTGAACAGTGGAATTCCCACTGCACTCTTAATGTTACCACCATTGCTTTTAATTTCTCCGAAGGTTGTTTTGAATTTTCTATATGGTGAGTTAGTCCTTCCGACAATCATTTCTTTTTCGATTCCTTCGCATTTATCAAGCAGCCATTTCGCCTTGGCTTCCCTCAACTTCTTATTTATTTCATTCCTATATGAATTGTATTTGTGTATTCCTGAATTTCCCTGATCGTAGTTGTACTTCCTACTTTCATCGATCGACTGAAGTCGTGTAAGAAAATCAGCCCAAATTATCACAGAACCACTTCCGACCTAAACTGCACCATCCATACAATGTCGATTAAATGTCCCATTGGAACTTCAGTGCACTCATCACCTTCAATCATTTGAAAAGAGGCAAAACTCGGATTCGTCGCTCCACCGTACCGGCCTCTAGTCAGATACTGTCCAGTTTATGTGCTGCTCAGCCCACTGAAGACGTGAGGCTTACTGTGCCGCTGTGAGAAATTGCCTTTCGTGAGATATCCGATTCCAAAAGCTTGTTGTATGCAGTTCCATCCGTAATGTTCGTTTAGAAATTGGTTGACATGGAGCTGTATCCAACGTCAGCAGCACTTCCTGCGACTGTCAATGATATGGCGTGAAACGCGCCTCTGGTCCTTACCGCTTAAGACCTTCCTACGAGCACTGCTGTAACGTCGTGGCTGCGAGTGGTACACCAGTCCTTCATCTACATCTACACCTACGTGGCTAATCTGCAAATCACACCTAAGTGCCTGGCAGAGAGTTCACCGAACCATCTTCACACCAAGTCTCTAACATTCCACACATATGCACGGATTAGCCAGAATATTAAGGGGATACGGAATCACCTATCCCCGTAATGTTAATATATGCCTACTATAGGGAACATTTTCTCACAAACTACTGGAGACAGAGAGGTAAAAATTTTACTGTATGTGCATTCATATGTTACAACAATACTGAAACAACAGTTTATTGTCAAAGTATTTTCTTACAGAGATATTGTACATTTATTTTTAAGTAAATTTTTTCCATCGCTTTTTACTAGACTATCACCCCTAAGTCTTTTGTAAATCAAGTAATTAAAAAATCGTTGTTTCAGTATGTAATAGGGACCTATGTCACTACGTCATAAAAATTTCAGACTTCTAGGTTGACCAGTACCTGAGATAATGTTCCTAGATGAAGTAAAAAGTAAACTTACGGGAAACGGAGAAAGAAGATTAAAACATTCCTGATCCGTAGCTAATACCCCCTTCACAGTCTTCATAATCATCTTCAAGTCTTCTTTTGGCACCCCTCTGCACCTGTCTTGCTTTTTTCACTAATGTCTTGATTATATTATCAGCATGCCTTAGTCTGTGCTGATCTAAAAAGAACATAGCACGTACCATACGGGAACCAACACACATACCCAACTTTTGAAGGACCTGGCATTTAGTTATATTTCCAAGATTGAAGGTTGCCACAGCATCATACACACCAAAATGTAGTGTATTAATTCCGGCAAACACTGTTTTTGGGAGAAGATGCCATATCACACTATTCAAGCACTCGTTGGGGTTCTGCGTTTTTCCGTGAAGACATTTCATCAGAAGACTTCTGTCAGCCAGATCTCTGAAAATGGGCTTTATTTCTGCCATGATGGCTGATGGTAGACTGTGGTGGTGAATGTATTTCTCTCCTGTTGTTAGTCCCCTATTGTATTTAAACCAGCTGTTTTCACCTTTGGGGCACAAACCATGTTGTGGATGCTCATCCGTGGATGCGGTGTGGAAATATAAAGCCCATATAGCTCTCCTCATTTCTTCAAGATTGCCTGTATTTTGCCTGATTGCAAGGCCATAGCAGTTCTGAATGTGGTCTATTATGGAATCAGTCAATCTTCCTCTGCCATCCAAGGTTTTCCCATCATCTAGTTTTTTCCCTTTCATAACTGATTTTAACGTTCTCAGCCTGGCACCCATTCTCTTCTGCACATGTCCTGTACATTCAAGTTTGCTTATATTTACACTGTTCCCATATGGTTTGCTTTCCAAAACTTCTTTGAATGCTTTAGAGTCACCATCTCCCAGATATTTGACATAGCGAACATTATACCACTGTGAAGAGCGATGAAAAATTTTCTTCACCCCAGCAACCTCCATGCCACCACTACTACCATAATAATTAGCAATACAGTCATCACTGTGTTCATTTTTCAGCCTGCCTGTGCACCTACAGTATTTAGACATTATTGCAACATCAATAACCTTGCCAGTATCAACACTAGTTGCTGTTACAACACCATTGTTGGAGGTGTGGCCCCTTTTCTGCCACGTGCCATCAAACGCCACTGTGAGGTCACGACTGCCGTCATTTTCTTCCACTGCTTCTTCCACAGCAACCTGCATTGACTTCTGTGCTACATCTTCAACTGCAGATCCTAGTACATAATTGTAAGCTTCAAACTTTGAAGGTGCACTTGGAAGATTTAGAACACCACATAGCATATCACCAGCTGCTTTGCCCTTACCAATTGCTCGCAATCCATAAACTAACCTAATATTTACACTATAAAGTTCAGTTTTCTTGTATCCATTATTTACAGTTACTGAAACCGAACTTGGAAACTTACAGCTGTATTTACAAACACTGCATATTAAATTAAACTGGGCAGCCAGGCCAACATGGGATTCTACTTTCAGAGAAACGTTTCCATGACATTTTTTGCAGCACAAACTGTTTTCAAGAGCTTCACACAATATATTCGTATCAATGAGTTCAAAAACTTCATTCCCTCTATCAAGTAAATTATATTTCTCTTCCAAATCTCTTAGTTTTTTATGAGAAGCACTGTTTTCATTTGGTGTAAGTTCGTTCGGCAAATCAGTAATAAGTGGATTCACATTTTCCAACAGTGATGATGATGAACTGCATTGCTTTGCTAATGAATCATTATTTCTTTTCTTTTGCCAGTTCACACGCTTTTTAAATACTTTTGCTTTAGCTCTAGGCATTTTCACTGCGAAAAATGAAGCACTAAATACGAAATAACTCAACAACAACTACTTTCTTATATCACACTGTTTACAAAACAGTCCCGCCACAAAGTCAAAGAGTAACTTGAGGAAACCAGAGAGAAACATTTTCGGGCAACTAGTGTATAAATAGTCGCTGGAAACCGGGATATTTGAATTCATGTCACTTTAAAGGTACTGCCAAAAAGTTCATGGTCAGCCACGAGAGACGTGTATAACTAAAGCGCAATACCCGATCTCACAAATATATAAAAATAAAATAGTAATAATTGTAGTAGAGCTATGTATGATACGTCATTTTAAAGAGGAAACATGGCAGAATATAATACTCCAATAAAAAAAAATTCGATTTTTTAACCCAAAATCCGATTCCGTATCCCCTTAAGACCACCTGCCTAATAACCGGCATGTCCACCTTTGGCAAGGTTAACAGCAGCGAAACGTCGTGATATGGAAGCAGTTAGGTTTTGGTACGTCGCTGGAGGAAACTGGCACCACATCTGCACACACAAGTCACCTACTTGCCGTAAATTCCGGGGAGTGGACGATGAGCTCTAACGCTACGTCCAGTCAGATCCCAGATGTGTTCGATGGGGTTCAGATCTGGCGAGTTGGGAGACCAGCACACAAAATGGGACTCGCCACTGTGTTCCTCGAACCACTCCATCACACTCCTGGCCTTGTAGCATGGAGCATTATCTTGTTGAAAAAGGCCACTGCCGTTGTGAAACATAATCGTCATGAAGGGGTGTACGTGGTGTGCAACCAGTGTGCGACAGTCCTTGGGCGTCATGGTGTCTCGTACGAGGTCCACTTTTGGATGCCCACGTGAATGCTCACCAGAGCATAATGGAGCCGCCGCCAGTTTGTCTCCGTCCCGCTGTACATCCCGCTGTGCAGGCGTGATGGAGCTGTACTCCTGGACGACGACGGATGCGTGCCTCAGACCGGCATGCTGAAGGAAGCATTGGGATTTATCAGACCATGCAACGCTCTGCCACTGCGCCAACGTCCAGGCTCGATGGTCACGCGCTGTCGTAGCTGTCGATGTCGTGATGGCACAAGCATAGGTCGTTGGCTGCGGAGGCCCATCGTTAGAATTGTTCGGTGCACTGTGTGTTTAGACACCCTTGTACTCTGCCCAGCATTAAAGTCTGATGTTAGTTTTGCCAAAGTTCACCGCTTGTCCTCGAACACCCGAAAGTCGTGCAGTTTCCGAAATGTTCGTGCCGAGCCTCCAGGCCATCACATTCTGCCCTCAGCCAAACTCGGACAGATCGTGCGCCTTCCCCATTCTTCACGAACAGCACGCTCACTGACGCTACACGCAGCGTGCGTGTGTCGGACTAGCAGTCATTCCTCGCCAGGAGAGGCTGCTATCGCCTGGACGAGTTTATATCGATAGTAGATCGATGTTCATAATGTTTTGATTGATCAATGTATCTTTCCGTGCGAGCTCTGATTTGCCTTGTTTTATTATTATCGTTCCTTCGTGAGTAGGTCGGTGTCGACGAAATATTTCTACAGTCGGAGGAGAAAATTCATGATTGAAATTTCGTGAGAAGATCCCACCAGAACTATAAACACTATTGTTTTAATGATGTTCACCATAAATCCCGTATCGTGTCCGAGACGCTCTCTCTCCAATTCTTCGCTAATACAAAACGTGCTGCCTTTGTCTGAAATTTCTCGATGTCCTCCGTTAATCGTATCTGGTAAGGAGCCCGCGCGGTGCAGCAGTACTCCAAAAGAGGACGGGCGACCGTAGTGTAGGCACTCTCTTTAGTAGACCTGCTGCATCAAGTGTTCTGCCAATAAATTGCAGTCTTTGGCTTGCCTTCTCCATAATATTTTCTATGTGTTCTTTCCAATTTAAGTTGTTCGTAATAGTAATTCCTAGGTTGTTGTTGTTGTTGTTGTTGTGGTCTTCAGTCCTGAGACTGGTTTGATGCAGCTCTCCATGCTACTCTATCCTGTGCAAGCTTTATCATCTCCCAGTACCTACTGCAACCTACATCCTTCTGAATCTGCTTAGTGTATTCATCTCTTGGTCTCCCTCTACGATTTTTACCCTCCACGCTGCCCTCAAATACTAAATTGGTGATCCCTTGATGCCTCAGAACATGTCCTACCAACCGATCCCTTCTTCTGGTCAAGTTGTGCCACAAACTTCTCTTCTCCCCAATCCTATTCAATACTTCCTCATTAGTTATGTGATCTACCCATCTAATCTTCAGCATTCTTCTGTAGCACCACATTTCGAAAGCTTCTATTCTCTTCTTGTCCAAACTATTTATCGTCCATGTTTCACTTCCATACATGGCTACATTCCATACGAATACTTTCAGAAATGACTTCCTGACACTTAAATCAATACTGGATGTTAACAAATTTCTCTTCTTCAGAAACGCTTTCCTTGCCATTGCCAGCCTACATTTTATATCCTCTCTACTTCGACCATCATCAGTTATTTTGCTCCCCAAATAGCAAAACTCCTTTACTACTTTAAGTGCCTCATTTCCTAATCTAATTCCCTCAGCATCACCCGACTTAATTAGGCTACATTCCATTATCCTTGTTTTGCTTTTGTTGATGTTCATCTTATATCCTCCTTTCAAGACACTGTCCATTCCATTCAACTGCTCTTCCAAGTCCTTTGCTGTCTCTGACAGAATTACAATGTCATCAGCGAACCTCAAAGTTTTTATTTCTTCTGCATGAATTTTAATACCTACTCCGAATTTTTCTTTTGTTTCCTTTACTGCTTGTTCAATATACAGATTGAACAACATCGGGGAGAGGCTACAACCCTGTCTTACTCCCTTCCCAACCACTGCTTCCCTTTCATGTCCCTCGACTCTTATAACTGCCATCTGGTTTCTGTACAAATTGTAAATAGCCTTTCGCTCCCTGTATTTTACCCCTGCCACCTTTAGAATTTGAAAGAGAGTATTCCAGTCAACATTGTCAAAAGCTTTCTCTAAGTCTACAAATGCTAGAAACGTAGGTTTGCCTTTCCTTAATCTTTCTTCTAAGATAAGTCGTACGGTCAGTATTGCCTCACGTGTTCCAGTGTTTCTACGGAATCCAAACTGATCTTCCCCGAGGTTGGCTTCTACTAGTTTTTCCATTCGTCTGTAAAGAATTCGTGTTAGTATTTTGCAGCTG
The DNA here is from genome assembly GCF_023864345.2 of Schistocerca serialis cubense. NCBI lineage: Eukaryota > Metazoa > Arthropoda > Insecta > Orthoptera > Acrididae > Schistocerca > Schistocerca serialis. The sequence goes on from NC_064643.1 coordinate 535,284,898, forward strand.
TGACTTATTAAGCTGATAGTTCGGTAATTTTCACATCTGTCAACACCTGCTTTCTTTGGGATTGGAATTATTATATTCTTCTTGAAGTCTGAGGGTATTTCCTAGGTATTAAGTTGAATTTACGACCTTTAGATTTGATCGATTTATCATGTGACCGAAATTTAACAGATTCCTTTTATCACTCACATGTGGATGACCTCACACTTTCGTTAATTAGTTCATTGCCAACTTTTACACCATACAGATATCGTATCTAAATCGTTTTGCAATTGGTTCTGACCTTCTGATGACTTTGCTAGACGATAAAGGACACTATCATCTCCAAACAACCAAGACGGCTGTTCAGATTGTCGTCTAAATCGTTTTTATAGATAAGGAACAGCAGAGGACCTATAACACTACCTTGGGGAACGCCAGAAATCATTTGTGTTTTATCGCTGATTTTCCGTCAATTATTACGAACCGTGACCTCTCTGGCAGGAGATAATGAATCAAATCACATAACAGAGACGATATTCCACAAACACACAATTTGATTACAAGACGCTTGAGGGGCGCGGTGTCAAAAGCCTTTTGGAAATCTAGAAATACGGAATCATTTCGAAATCCTCAGTCCATAGCTCTCAATACATCTTATGAGTAAAGAACGATGTTTTCTAAATCCGTGTTGATAATGTGTCAACAGACTGTTCTCTTAGCGGTAATTCATAATGTTCGAACACAGTATATTTCCAGAATCCTGCTGTATGTCTACGTTAATGATACAGGCCCATCATTTGGTGGATTACTCCTATTGCCTTTCTTGAATACTGGTGTGAGCGTCGTCGAGCGAGCGGTTGTATATGAATGTTAATTATGGAGCTAATGCATCAGCAAACACTGAAAGGAACCTCTCAGTAGAGATGGGCAAACTCGTTCATCCTTGAGAACTAGTTCACTGGTGATCGCTCTTTTTTGGGAACCGTTCATTTTTACTCGTTCACCGTTCATTTGTGCATGCATGGTATATGGTTCTTATGAAAAATTAAAAATTAGTAGCATAGGTGACTGAAGATGGAAGGCGCCAAGAGGGGGCCCCCGCCTCACCTCTGGAGTACAGAGTTTTTATTCATTACGGATTTCTCACACACTTGTAGAAGTAATTTTCGTGATTCTGCAAAACCTCTCCTCTAGCCAATTGTAGCGTTATGTGGCTGATCGCAGTGAAGTAATATAAGGTGGCGCACGAAAAACCGGCCCCGAGTACAGACTGCTTGCCATATACGCACGATTTGTTGCCCGCTACGAGCAGAATAGATAAACAAATAATAATTAGGCAGTTAAGAAATAACAACTAAGTTAATGCAAATAACAACTTCCAAAGATTCAAAATGGTTCAAATGGCTCTAAGCACTATGGGACTTAACATCTGAGGTCATCAGCCCCCTAGACTTAGAACTACTTAAACCTAACTAACCTAGGGACATCACACACATCCATGCCCGAGGCAGGATTCGAACCTGTGACCGTAGCAGCAGCACGGTTCCGGACTGAAGCGCCTAGAACCGCTCGCTCATATCAGCCGGCAACTTCGAAAGAATAGGTGACGATTGGTGGGCGACAATGAGCAGTCTAGTACTCGGGGCTGATTTTTCGTGCGCCACCTTGTACCACTGAAATAATATTGTAGAAGTTATCATATTCTCTTACAAAATGTGGTTCGAGACACTTGACTATGGAGCGCGGGCTTCATTCTGTTGTAAGTCGGTCTGCCTTCCATAACAATGAACATGCTGTTTTACTTTGGATCAAAAAAGACGGAAAAAGACCACCCGTGTGTGCCGTGCCGACTTCCTTTGCATGTGTGTAAAAAACAAAAAAACAAAAAAAAACTTGTCTTGTTATGTCTTCTGCTGTTTATCGAAACAGTGAAGTGAGCTGATGATATGCCCTTTTGTTACCCGAAAAGATGTATGTAATTTACATAATTATAAAATACATTTTAGTTACCGTTCTTGGACCCTGAATAGAATACTAAAAGAACAGAAGTGCAGAGTTCAAGAAAGGTTGAAACAGATCTAGAATTGGCGTGCGCAACGAACGAAACGAACAACTCGATACTGAACTAACTAGGAGCAGTCGGCAATGGAACTGCGACGAGTGGCCACGCGAAGAAGGACGAGTCCAGCCGAGAGAGATTTAGATCGAGACCGAGACAGACGGGAACGGGACCGAGGCTGGAACGAGACCGAGGCTGGAACGAGACCGGCCGACATGCCGTTGCGGGAACGAGACCGACCTTTTCCCGTTCCCAGGAACTATAAGTAGAGAGCCGCGACCGAAGTGAACTATGAAAGACCGTTCCTCGGAATTCGTTCCTCGCTCCTTCCGTCTGTCTTGGTGAACCGTGCCTTTGGATCCGTTAGTTTGCGCACGACCAATCTCTACCTCACAGGTGTATAATCTGGACCGGAATATTTGCTTTTACTATGTGATTTAAGTTGTTTTACTACTCTGGGGATATCTATTTCTAAGTTATGATGGCGGCTGTTCGTGATTAGAATTTTGCAATATTTTCTTCGTCTTCTTTGGCGAAGGAGTTTAAGAAGGTTGTGTTTAGTAACTGGTTTAGCAGCATTGTCATCGACAGTATTTCCCCGCAGAAAAGGCATTGTTTGTGCCTTGCAGGTAGCATACTTTACATACGACCGATCTCTTTGGACTTCCTGCCAGGTTTCAAACAATGTTTCGCTGTGGAAATTGTAATAAGTATCTCGCTTTGAAGTCCGTGCCAGTTTTCGAGTTTCTCTAAAAGATATTCCTTGTAGACATGCCGGACAGTTCGCATTGATACATCAAGAAATCGGGCAACTCCATTCAAGGTTTAGTCATGGACTCGTCGAAACACGACAGCTCCTTTCTGCCATTCTGTCACGTCTCTTCATCGGGCCATCTTGCTGCGCTGTTTCAATACAAGCGTCTGGTTCGCACAAGTCACATCACCACAACGACCTACGTCAGCATCAGAGAGTGACGTCACCATAGGTTACCGGTTGCACACCATGTACAGCGCTCCAAAGCTACAAGGGTGCTGACTGGTATACAGGGTGGTCCATTGAACGTGACCGGGCCAAATATCTCACGAAATAAGCGCCAAACGAAAAAACTACAAAGAACGAAACTTGTCTAGCTTGAAGGGGGAAATCAGATGGCGCTGTGGTTGGCCCGCTAGATGGCGCTGCCATAGGTCAAACGGATATCAACTGCGTTTTTTTAAACAGGAACCCCAATTTTTTATTACATATTCGTGTAGTACGTAAAGAAAAGGTACGTCTGAACATTTTATTTCGATTGTTCCAATGTGATACATGTACCTTTGTGAACTTACCATTTCTGAGAACGCGTGCTGTTACAGCGTGATTACCTGTAAATACCACATTAATGCAAGAAATGCTCAAAATGATGTCCGTCAACCTCAATGCATTTGGCAATACGTGTAACGACATTCCTCTTACATTCCTCTTAACAGCGAGTAGTTCGCCTTCCCTAATTTTCGCACATGCGTTGACAATGCGCTGACGCATGTCGTTAGACGTTGTCGGTGGATCACGATATCCTTCAACTTTCCCCACAGAAAGAAATACGGGGACGTCAGATCCGGTGAACGTGCGGGCCATGGTATGGTGCTTCGATGACCAATCCACCTGTCATGAAATAAGCTATTCAACAGCGCTTCAACCGCACACGCACATCCATTATGTTGGAAGTAAATCATGTGTGTACATCATCCCGTGAAACATCTTGTAGTAGCATCGGTAGAACATTACGTAAGAAATCAGCATACATTACACCATTTAGATTGCCATCGATAAAATGGGGGCCAATTATTCTTCCTCCCATAATGCCGCACCACACAATAAGCCGCCAAGGTCGCTGATGTTCCATTTGTCGCAGCCATCGTGGATTTTTCGTTGCCCAATAGTGCATATTATGCCGATTTACGTTACCGCTATTGGTGAATGACGCTTCGTCGCTAAGTAGAACGCGTGCAAAAAATCTGTCATCGTCCCGTAATTTCTCTTGTGCCCAGTGGCAGAGCTGTACATGACGTTCAAACTCGTCGCCATGCGATTCCTGGTGCACAGAAATATGGTACGGGTGCAATCGATGTTGATGTAGCATTCTCAACACCGACGTTTTTGACATTCCCGATTTTCGCGCAATTTGTCTGCTACTGATTTGCGGATTAGCCGCGACAACAGCTAAAACACCTACTTGGGCATCATTACTTGTTGCAGGTCGTGGTTGACGTTTCACATGTGGCTGAACACTTCCTGTTCCCTTAAATAGCGTAACCATCCAGCGAACGGTCCCGACACTTGGATGATGTCGTCCAGGATACCGAGCAGCATACATTGCACACGCCCGTTGGGCATTTTGATCACAATAGCCATACATCAACACGATATCGACCATTTCAGCAATTGCTAAACGGTCCATTTTAACACGGGTAATGTATCATGAAGCAAATACCGCTCGCACTGGCGGAATGTTACGTGATACCACGTACTTATACGTTTGTGACTATTACAACGCCATCTATGACAAAGCGAAAAAAGTGGTCCAACTAAAACATTCATATTTCTTTACGTACTACACGAATATGTAATAAAAAATGGAGGTTCCTATTTAAAAAAAACGCTGTTGATATCCGTTTGACCTATGGCAGCGCCATCTAGCGGGCCAACCATAGCGCCATCTGGTTTCCCCCTTCAAGCTAGACGAGTTTCGTTCTTTGTAGTTTTTTTCGTTTGACACTTATTTCGTGAGATATTTGGCCCGGTCACTATCAATGGACCACTCTGTATAACCTGGTAGTCGTTTTGTATTTCGAATATTTGCGCTAAGGTGGTTATATTTCTGATTTTCTTATTCACATCATGTTATTGATCACAGAATTGCACCCACATCGATAACCATGCGCCAGCCACCTTACGCTGTGTGGTGGAGAGTACTCCATGTGCTACTGTCGATTCTTTCCTTGCATGTTCCAGTAGCGAATAGTGCGCTGGACGAACAACTGTTGGTAAACCTCTGAACGAACAAGAATCTCTGATTCGAACTGAATTTTATTTCCGTGAGGAATATGTAGGGAAAAGTAAAGGTGTTGATTGACTATTCTAGGAACGTAGTATGATCCCAGAGCTTTAACATTAAACCACTTGCGACGCATAACGCCCCATTTTAGTGTGCTCTTCTTTGTATTTTCCTTATTTCGTCTATCAATCCCACTTCGTAAGCCTTCCGTAGGCTACTGATGATCAACCCTCAGGTATCAGTCGAATGGGCGTTTAGTAAGCCATCTCCTCAGTTCGCTGATTTCACTCTCTGAGGATTGTTCCAACGAATGACTGGAAAAGAAGGAGCAATAAGATGAAACCTAGAATGTTATCTGACATTGTACCTAGCGTAATCTATAGCTAAAACCTTCACTAGTTCTGAAGTCATCTCTAGAAAAACGCGACTCCGACCCTTGTTCTGTGCCAGTTTCGCTAAAAGTGAGTCATGGCACACCTTTTGGAGAACTTGCGTACTTGCTTTAAGCGTTTTCTCCTGTCTGTACGAATCCTAGTGCTTTCTGGAACTAAAATCGCTACATGTCAACTTCGGTTACCACTTTTAATCTTCCTGATACACAATATGAATGGGCATTATGAACTAGTCTATATAATCTGTTTCGAAATGTTTGTAATTATGAAAAATAAAGCAGCAATGTCATGAAGAGATACTAATTAATCTTCATTTAAGCACGCTACGCTAGTGTTAAATAATATGGCAATTCAGATTACGAACACCAATAAAAGAAAATGGAGAAATCACACAACTATAAAATATGCGTACCGTTAATACCATGTTATAAGCACACTCCGAGACAAAAAAAAAAAAAAAAAAGACCCACCACGAAGCAATTATCCGAATGGGACAGGAATCGGTAGATGTGATGTACATGTATAGACAAACAAATGACTACAATTTCACAAAAATTGGGTAATATATTAAAGAGTAAAAGCTTCACAAATTGAGCTCTTCCCATAATGCTCCAAACGTTCTCATTCGGGGAGAGGTTCGGCGATCTTGCTGGCCGAGGTAGGGTTTGGCTAACACTAAGGCCCGTTTCACACTGGGACACTGGTGACGGTCGCCAGTGATGGTCACCGGTGACTGGTGAACACTCTCAGATCACGTGTCCGACAACGCAGGTATTGCCAACTGATCAATTAGTGAAATGGACTCGCACATATTTCGCTGGCTTTTTATGGTCCGAAAAATAAGGTATTAAATTTGAAAAAAAGAACATCCAACTTAACAATTTTGTTTTTCTTATCCATGCTCTTCTCATTGAAATCAGGCACAAACTTCGATGCAATTTCTTGCCACGCATTCGTTTTTACCACTTTGTTGCTACAATCACCGCTTTTCACATCCCAAATAGCAGGACGGCTTTCTACATCACTTACAAAATCTTCCGTGTTAGTCAAATCTAAACTCACGGCTACAGTGTGTACAGTATAATGTACAATGAATATTTTGAGTCACTGTCTCAGAAATTACTGCCTTTCACTTGGCAAATCTGCAGCGCTGTGTCTGTGATCAGTGTCCCAGTGGGAACACTCCAATTCAAACTAATGCATGTTCGGCGGTGACTGCTGTGAACGCAGTACTTCATGAACAACTGCTGTACCCATACCATCTACAGCGCGTTGAGGCCCTAAGGCCACAGGATCATCATGGCAGACGGCGGCTCTGTCAATGGTTCCTGCAGAAGAGTGCCGCTTGTTCACATCCCAGATTTTATTTACTGATGAGGCAGGGTTCAAAAGAGATGGTGTTGTGAATTTCCATAACCAGGATGTATGGTCAGATGTAAATACCCATGCTATTGAGGAAAGAGGGCATCAACACCGATTCTCAATCGACGTGTGGGCCGGCATACTTGGCTATAGATTAATACGGCCATAAGTGATACCACAATGGTTAACTAACTAGGACGCTTTATGCAGACTTTCTCGCTGATGTATTGGCAACCTTGCTGGAGGCTATGCTATTGCAGCAACGAATACCAATGCTGTTCATGTATGATGGCGAACCAGCACACTTTCGTCAAGATGTGCGCGAATATCTCACGCAGACATTTTAGAATCGCTGGATTGGTAGGATGGAGGGGGGGGGGGGAGGGAGGAGGAGGGGGCGGCACAGCTTGGCCTGCCCGTTCCCCAGACCTTAGACCCCTAGACTTTTGGTTATGTTGACGCATTAAGGAATTGATCTACGCCACGCCAGTCAAGACGCCGGAGGGCAGAGAGCTGTACTGTAATGAAGACGCCTCGATGAACACCTCCAGTTAAAACGTTATTATTGCAGAAAGTATGCATTTACGGACCCATGCTTATTGGACTTATCTCAGAAAGAAAGTATGTATTTCCAGACCCACGTTTGCTGAACTTATTTTGCTTGTTTCGGTGAGTACTGCCACCTCTCAAAGTATTCGACACACTCCGCTGCAGAGTGAAAATCTCATTCTGGAAACATCCCCCAGGCTGTGGCTAAGCCATGTCTCCGCAATATCCTTTCTTTCAGGAGTGCTAGTTCTGCAAGGTTCGCACGAGAGCTTCTGTAAAGTTTGGAAGGTAGGAGACGAGGTACTGGCAGAAGTAAAGCTGTGAGGAGGGGCCGTGAGTCGTGCTTCGGTAGCTCAGTTGGTAGAGCACTTGCCCGCGAAAGGCAAAGGTCCCGAGTCAGAGTCTCGGTCCGGCACACAGTTTTAATCTGCCAGGAAGTTTCATATCAGCGCACACTCCGCTGCAGAGTGAAAATCTGATATTCGACACTTGTTTTTGAACATCCTGTAAGATGGTAGAACAGAGATTAGAAACCCCGTCTTAAGGGGCCCCGGAAAGGCTCAAAATCATGAAAAGTTCAATTTTTACTTTTTTGCGTTTTCTGAATCTGCAGACTATTACCTTTCAATAGATATATAATTTATTCAATTCCGAAGACTACAACTATTTTTAAATTTTTTTTGAAATGTGTTCTAAATGGGCGTGACCCACTGTGGCGCTGTTAAACTGCTGTCAAATGGTGTTATTATTAACGTCCGTGTTCATCAGGTACATTTTAGTGATGTGAGATAAAGTATGTGTTGTGGCTAACCTGTGATGGTTCAATATATATCGCTGGTGTGATTGTCGATTGTTTCATGTTTATTTACTCTGTCGTTATCTCGAAAATATTCGTAATTAATTTTGTTTCTTGAGTCTCTGTTTTGTTGAAGTATAATAATGAGTAAAAGTAAAGTTATTAGAAATCCTCTGAAGGCTTTAAGAAAAGGAGAAATGCTGGAAAGTCAAAGGTATGTGTTATTACTGTAAACAATAAAGACGATACCCAAGTGAGTGAACCTAACCTCTCAAGTACACCTGCCCATAGCAGTCAAAGTGGGAAAGAAAATACTTCACAGAAGAAGCTTGGTTCAATGAGTGAAAACTATGAATGTTTTATGGGCGAATCGGATGTGAATGAAATATTTGATATGTCGGTTCTCAAAGGAATTTTTTCAAACTGTGTAAGATGTATTCATTGTAGTGAAGTTGGTCTGCAACTCTCCATAATAAACCACGTAGGACTTACTAGTGAAATACAACTGAAATGTGATAAGTGTTCATACATGACCACCTTTTGGAACAGTGTTGCAGTAACTGCAACTGAAGAAAATGGTAGCAAAATCTACGAACACAACATTAGATTTGTTTATTCCTTGCGTTCAGTTGGTAAGGGTGCTGCTGCAGGTGCAATTTTCTGTGGCATCATTAATCTTCCAAATCCCCCAACCAAGTTTACGACCTATAATAAATTAATAGGGTCTAAAGTAGAAGATGTCTGTATAGAATCTATGAAGAACGCTGTGGAAGAGGCAGTAATGGAAAATAATGGTAACAGAGATTTGACTGCAGCGTTCGATGGTACCTGGCATAAACGGGGACACACATCTCTTCATGGTGTAGTATCTGCCACCAGTATGTATACATGGAAAGTTTTAGATGTAGCAGTAATATCAAAGTATTGTAGATGTCCACAAAAATATGAAGGTACACATGAAAATAATTGCAAAGCTAACTGTAGTGGCAGTTGTGGAGGAATGGAAGTGGCTGGTGTTGCCAGTATATTCCAGCGTTCTGAGGCGTGTGATAAAGTGCGATATGTTAATTACCTTGGTGACGGTGATTCTAAAAGTTTCAAACATGTTCAAGGACTGAAGCCCTATGGTGATGATGTTGTAGTGCAGAAATTTGAGTGTATTGGACACGTACAGAAGCGAATGGGAACAAGACTTCGGCGACTGAAAGCTTCGTACAAAAAACAAAAACTCAGTGATGGAAAACGGTTGGATTGGAAGGGATGGTTAACTGACAGTGTAATTGACAAAATACAGAACTATTATGGAATGGCTATTAGGCAAAATACACAAAGTGTCGACGAAATGAAGAGGGCTGTTTGGGCTCTTTTTTTTCATACTTCTTCAACCGATGAAAATCCCCAACATAGCTCCCAAAGAAGAAGACAGTTGGTGTAAATATAACAAAGGATTGCTAACTGGTGAAGTGTACACTCATAAGCATAGTCTGCCTCATGCAATAATGGAGGTGATAAAACCTATTTTCAGAGACTTAGCAGCACCTGAACTGTTGAAAAAGTGTATTCACAGAAAAACTCAAAACCCCAATGAAAGTGTAAATAGTGTTATATGGTCGAGAATCCCCAAGACTGTATTTGTTGGAATAGAAACACTTCACTTTGGTGTGTATGATGCTGTTGCGACTTTCAATGATGGCAACATTGTAAGGTGCAAGGTATTTAGAAATATGGGAATGAAGATAGGTTCTAACATGGTACGAGCGATGCTTGCTTTAGACAAGGAACGCCTTCGGGCTGCAGACAGGGCTGTAAAGAGTCTAGAAATACAAGCAAGAGTAAACAGGAGGAGGAACAAGAGGAAGCTGGAGGAGGAGTTTGCAGAGGATGAAGATAATCCATCCTATGGACCTGGAATGCACTAAAAAGTTAATCCAATCTTTGTCGCTCGATTCCCAAAACTTTTATTTTCTCATACTAATTACATGTTTTCTAAGGATCTTCCAAACATATTTGTTTCAAACTTTCAGTAAATGTTACACAGTACCTTCTGCATAATTTAACACAGCCTTTTTCCAAAAAACTGTATATTTTTGAATATATAAATAAAAAATTGCAAAAAAATGTTGTGAATTTTCATTATAATTGAAAAAAAAAATCATCTTTAATAACTGAACTAAAATTTTGTAAAATCCCTGTGTTAAGTTGTAGCCCATATTGCAATAAATAATCTGTAAAAAGTTCAACTTCCTACCTCAAATACTTTGTGAGGAAAGATGTAATTTATAAGTGTTATTTTAACATTGCAAGTATAGGGCGTTCCGGAGCCCCTTAAACTGCTAAACGTTTTCAGGAACAGGCGTGGACTGTGACTATAATGTATTAGTTATCAACTGGCAGAAAGGTAGAAACTGAGGAGATGGGACCTGGATAAATTGAAAAAAGCCAGAGGTTATTGAGAGTTGAATGTGAGCGTTAGGGAACGATTGATTGAAACAGGTTAAATGAATACTACAGAACGCGAATGGTTAGCTTTGAGAGATGAAATAGTTAAAGCAGCAATCGATGAAATATGTGAAACGGCAAAGATCAGTAGAATACTTGGGTAACATCCGACATATTGAATTTGATTGACAAAAGGATAAAATAGAAAAATGAAGCATGCAGAAAGGAATACAGATGTTTAACAAATGAGACTGAAAGGAAGTGTAAAATGGCAAAGCATGAATGGCTAGAAGAGAAATGTAAAACTATAAAAAACGTGACTATGGGAGAAGTAGATGCCGCATACAGGAAAATTAAACTCGTGGAGAAAAGAAAAGTAGCAGTAAGAAAAGTCAGTACTAAGCAAAGAAGAGAAGGTTGAAGGGTCGAAGGAATACACATCAGGGCTACGTAAAGAAGACGTACTTGAAGATAAAGTTATGAAAAGTAGGAAATAGATGAAGATGAGATGCAAATATGATACTGTGAGTAGCACTTGACAGAGCTCTAAAGACCTACATTGAAACGCTCCTACAGTAGACGATACTGCCTCAGGATCATTACGTTCGTTGGGAAAATCAACCATGAAAAAACAATTCTATCTGGTATGCAAGATATGTGAGATAGGTGAAATTCCATCAGAGTTCAACAAAAATATAATAATCCCTATATCAAAGGAGGCTGGTGATGTCATTTGTGAATATTACCAAAGCGTCAGTTCAATAAGCCATGGATGTATAATTCTGACACCGATTATTTACAAAAGAATGGAAAGTAGAAGACGGCCGTGGGCAAAATCGTTTTGGGTTTCGGAAAAGCAATGTTGACTTACGACTTGCCTTAGATGATACACTGAAGAAAGGCAAACCAATGTTCAAATAGTTCAAATGGCTCTGAGCACTATGCGACTTAACTTCTGTGGTCATCAGTCGCCTAGAACCTAGAACTAATTAAACCTAACTAACCTAAGGACATCACACACATCCATACCCGAGGCAGGATTCGAACCTGCGACCGTAGCCAAACCAATGTTGATATCATTTGGAGATATATAGAAAGTTTTTGAAAATGGTGACTGTAACACACATTTGAAACTCTGAAGGTAAAATGGATGAAATCAGGGAGCGAAATGTTATGTACAACTCCTACAAATACCAGACTCCAGTTATAAAATTAGAAGAACATCAAAGGAAAGCTATAAGTGGAAGTGAGACAGGAATGTAGCCTATTCCCGATTTTACCAAATATGTACATTGAGTAAGAATTAAAGAAATATGCGTTAACTGGGCATTGGGCATAGACTGGTTCAAGATTATGTGTATTATGCTAGTAGAGATTGGTTGGTTGGTTGATTTGGGGGGGGGGGGGGGAGGAGGCCAAATTGCGAGGTCATTGGTCTCATCGGATTAGGGAAAGATGGGGAAGGAAGTCGGCCGTGCCCTTTCAAAGGAACCATCCCGGCATTTGCCTGAAGCGATTTAGGGAAATCACGGAAAACCTAAATCAGGATGGCCGGACGCGGGATTGAACCGTCTCCTCCCGAATGCGAGTCCAGTGTGCTAGTAGAGATATAAGAAAAAGAGAGTGTACTGTGTAGGCTTATGGGTACGAAACAATCAAATTTTGCTTGGTGAGAACAAAGACGGAAAAACTGTAACTTTAAAGTTGTTTGAGAGTATCTGTAATTTAATGGATATCGAGGTCTTAACAAGAGGTCTAAATGTGTCTTAGCACCTAAACTGCAAATTAATATAATAAAAAATCTCGTAGCTAATACGATTCTGGATTTGGGCATAGCAAGGTTACCAAAAGTCGAACGAAACAAGATCACGAAGGGAGAAAGAAAAAAAAACACTTTCTTTGTAGAAAAAGCAATGTAGGGCCCGGTAGAAACAAAAAGAGTAGCATTGTACGAAACACATAATGCCTTAACTGTCAAAGCTGTTCGAAGTCATTGTGGGCATAGATGGCTACGAAAGAGAGTACGAGAATTCTTTAGCAATAACAACTTTGTGAAACTGAAGTACCCTACAAACAGATTTATCGCACTGACTTGAAAGACCTTAAAACTTCGGAGAAGCAAGAAATTTAAGCAGAGCAAGCCGGTCACTGTAACATCGTCTTCATAGAAGAAGAGGTGGTAAATAACTTTGAGGCTCGAAGGACTATCACTAACAATCCAATATTATATATTACAGATTTTTCGTGTATACGAAAAATCATAAGCCTGACCGTCTGGAGTGTGCACCGCTGTGCGTAAATTAGCTGAGATACGCACTCCAGAGCGAACTCACTACTGTTGTGCCTCTTGTGCGACGCCAGTAAATTTCCATCGTAATTATTATTCTTAAAAATATTAATTAACCAGTAGAACTACCGACCGTTCCCTGGACGGTACCAGATAGATTAAACAGGTGCAATAATTAAATATAACTCCACTGTACTAATTTTTTTTACTTATTTTGTTTCATGATAGGAATAACATTGCAGAGAGAAAAACCAAGGTATGTATAAATTACAAATAGTTAACCGGAGGAATTGTACCAGCAACATTTAAGAATATCGTCTATAAGGTAGGAAAGAACTCCACCTTATAGCTCGCATGTGTATATCCAAAGCATGGGCAAATGGGAAATGAAGGTTGAGCATTTTTCGCAGTAGACAAGAAACTCAAATCCACCGAGATAGGAGTTGAAGCTGCATGTGAGACGGTTTGGGCAAGACTCAGTATCAGGGGTGGGCATAAAATACACTCCTGGAAATGGAAAAAAGAACACATTGACACCGGTGTGTCAGACCCACCATACTTGCTCCGGACACTGCGAGAGGGCTGTACAAGCAATGATCACACGCACGGCACAGCGGACACACCAGGAACCGCGGTGTTGGCCGTCGAATGGCGCTAGCTGCGCAGCATTTGTGCACCGCCGCCGTCAGTGTCAGCCAGTTTGCCGCGGCATACGGAGCTCCATCGCAGTCTTTAACACTGGTAGCATGCCGCGACAGCGTGGACGTGAACCGTATGTGCAGTTGACGGACTTTGAGCGAGGGCGTATAGTGGGCATGCGGGAGGCCGGGTGGACGTACCGCCGAATTGCTCAACACGTGGGGCGTGAGGTCTCCACAGTACATCGATGTTGTCGCCAGTGGTCGGCGGAAGGTGCACGTGCCCGTCGACCTGGGACCGGACCGCAGCGACGCACGGATGCACGCCAAGACCGTAGGATCCTACGCAGTGCCGTAGGGGACCGCACCGCCACTTCCCAGCAAATTAGGGACACTGTTGCTCCTGGGGTATCGGCGAGGACCATTCGCAACCGTCTCCATGAAGCTGGGCTACGGTCCCGCACACCGTTAGGCCGTCTTCCGCTCACGCCCCAACATCGTGCAGCCCGCCTCCAGTGGTGTCGCGACAGGCGTGAATGGAGGGACGAATGGAGACGTGTCGTCTTCAGCGATGAGAGTCGCTTCTGCCTTGGTGCCAATGGTGGTCGTATGCGTGTTTGGCGCCGTGCAGGTGAGCGCCACAATCAGGACTGCATACGACCGAGGCACACAGGGCCAACACCCGGCATCATGGTGTGGGGAGCGATCTCCTACACTGGCCGTACACCACTGGTGATCGTCGAGGGGACACTGAATAGTGCACGGTACATCCAAACCGTCATCGAACCCATCGTTCTACCATTCCTAGACCGGCAAGGGAACTTGCTGTTCCAACAGGACAATGCACGTCCGCATGTATCCCGTGCCACCCAACGTGCTCTAGAAGGTGTAAGTCAACTACCCTGGCCAGCAAGATCTCCGGATCTGTCCCCCATTGAGCATGTTTGGGACTGGATGAAGCGTCGTCTCACGCGGTCTGCACGTCCAGCACGAACGCTGGTCCAACTGAGGCGCCAGGTGGAAATGGCATGGCAAGCCGTTCCACAGGACTACATCCAGCATCTCTACGATCGTCTCCATGGGAGAATAGCAGCCTGCATTGCAGCGAAAGGTGGATATACACTGTACTAGTGCCGACATTGTGCATGCTCTGTTGCCTGTGTCTATGTGCCTGTGGTTCTGTCAGTGTGATCATGTGATGTATCTGACCGCAGGAATGTGTCAATAAAGTTTCCCCTTCCTGGGACAATGAATTCACGGTGTTCTTATTTCAATTTCCAGGAGTGTAATTCGATCTTTCGGTCGCCCACCAGACTAATCTCCTGATGTAACCGAAAACTTTAGAGAAACCTCAGTTCACTTGTACGTTATTTCCCCAATCACATTGTAATGATCGGTGGAGACTTTAATCATCCAACAGTTAAATGAGAAAACTACTTAACAGAACCTTAAGAAACTCTGGTCGTATAAAAAGGCTGTTAGTGGCATCAAAGTTAGTGTCTAGTCCCAAGTGAATGTGACAGGAACTGAAATTGAGGGCGGCAAAGCAAAAGCTGAAATGCTTAACTCTGTTTTCAAATGTTTCTTTACAAAGGAAAACCCTGAAGAATTGCCCCAATTTAATTCTCGTACCACTGAAAAGATGAATGAAATAAGTATAAGGGTCAGTGCTGTTGAGAAGCAGCTGAAATCGTTAAAATTAAACAAAGGTCCAGGATCCGATGGAATCCCTATCAGATACTATAATGAATTTGCAGCTGAGTCAGCCCCTCTTGTAACTAAATGTAATCTATAGTAAATCCCTCGACCAAGAAAACGTGCCCAGTTCTTAGAAGAAGGTACAGGTCACACCTGTCTAGAAGAAGGGTAATAGAAGTGATGAACAATTTTAAGTACCGTCCAATACCCTTGACATCGATTTGTTGTAGAATCTTAGAACATATTCTGAGCACAAACATAATAAAAAACGTAGTATCCTGTCATTATAATACAAATGAATCGCTTTTGGAATCGGCCAACTCACTTGAATACCTGGGTGTAACACTTCGTAGTGACATGAAATAGAATGATCTCATAGGTTCGTTCGATCGTGGGTGAAGCAGGCGGCAAACTTGCGTTTATTGGTAGAATAAAGGGGAAGTGCAATCAATCTACAAAGGGTGTCCAAATCTTTCCATTTCCGGTCTCGTCACTTCCCCAATGATGACGACAACACAAACACCCAGTTCCCGGACGGAGAAAATCCCCGACCCGGCCGGGAATCGAACCCGGGACCCCGGGATCCAGAGGCAGCAACGCTAGCCACTAGGCGACGAGCTGCGGACGTACCAGATAGGATTAACAGGGGACAGTGAACGTTTGCAGAGAAGGACAGCACGAATGGTACGGGTTTGTTTGGTACTAGGGAGGGTGTCAGAGAGATGCTGAAGAAACTGAACTGAAAGACTCTCGAAGATAGTTGAGAAAGTCTGTTAACAAAGTTAAATGATTACTCTAGGAATATACTACAAACCCCTACCTATCGCTCACATAGGGATCGTGAGGATAAGATTTAATTACTGGACAATCGTTCTTCTCGCGCTCCATACGTGAATGGAGCGGGGAAGAAGCCATAATAACTTGTATAATGGGACGTACACTCTGTCATGCACCTCATAGCGGTTTGCAGAGTATAGATGTGGATGTAGACGCATGACTGCGCTAGGTAACGCCTCGATCGGAAGTAGCATCCGTACCTTACCATACCCAGTCACAAACTTGAAACATTTTTTTAAGCAATAGAGATTTGGATTTACAATGTTTAGACATTTGAAATGTGGATACGAATATTGTAAACGGCACAATAAGTTGTAATGCTAGCGTAGAATACATCGTGTACTGATAGGGAAAAGTTCTCGCAATTAATTGTGAGATTAAAATCCAATTTTATTTCACATTTATAAGTTTAAAAACGATTTATAAAATGGAACCAGTTATGAAGGTTGTGCCGACTAATGAAAATAGTGTAGATACAAAATGTCGCCGCAGTGGGTGCGACGACAAATGATAGTGACACCGAAAATGTCTATCTCATCGGCGACAGACGGGAATATTAACAAATTCAATTTATGCTGATGACAATAACGTCTTTCCTAATGACGCTACCACGCTCTCGGTAGAAGAGACTAATTCCCAAATCTCACCGAGAAGCATTTTCTTGCTTGAAGCTAGTGGAAACGCGCTACAGCGAAATCAGTAAACTTCAGTTCCTCCTTGTTACGAGAACTTGTTTCAAATGTGACGGAACAAGATACGGTAGGTACACAAGAGGCTAATGCGTCATCATTGCATTCAATGTCCGCCCCGATAGCTGAATAGCGCCGGCACGATAGCTCAGCGTGTTCGGTCAGAGAGCTGGTTGGCCTCTGTAATAAAACAAACTGGGTGGAAGGATCAACAAACGAACTTTAGCGGAAGTCATGTGAAAAAGAAGGGTCAGCGTGACGGACTGCCGTCCTAAGGGACCCTGGTTCGATTCCCGGCTGGGTCGGGTATTTTCTCCGCTCAGGGTCTGGGTATTGTGTTGTCTTCATCATCATTTCTTATCCATCCGGCGAGCAGGTCGCCCAATGTGACGTCGAATGTAATAAGACCTGTACCAAGGCGGCCGGACCTGGCCCATAAGGGGCCTCCTGGCCAATGACGCCAAACGCTCATTTCATTTCCATTGCATTCAATATAGGACAAGTGTAAAGACCTCACTGACATAATGAAGTATTTATTTAGTAATTTTTCTACACAGCAAATCGAAAAACGTGATGAAAAATTTCGTGATTTTAAAAATGAACAAAAGCAAATATTTGATGGTTTTAAGAATGACCTATCACAGAGGTTAGAAAATTTAAATCAAAATATTCGCACTGACCTTTCTAATGATTTGTGGGGTACACACACATCGATGTTTTATTGTGGGCAACAGGTGCAGCTGAGATGCCATGTGAGCAACTTGAACGGGCTTCCATGGACAAATATTGGTCCACAGGCGTCCACGACAGACTACGCCGAGAGGTAACCCATCATCATCCAGCAGTAAATATGGATGACTGAGAGAGTGTTTCGAAAATTACTTAAACAAAAACAGGTATTAGGCAAACACAGTTTCCCAAGTGGAAGGATTTAAATTACTGAAAAGTCGCCTTCCCGCCCATATCAGGGAAAAGCTGATCACTACACATGAAAATAATATAGAGTATTTCTCAGCCGAACTCGACTCGATTGACCTAACATATGAAGAGGGGCCATCGCAACCACAGAACATTAATACACAGTGTGCACCTCCGCCAAATAGTCTATAGCAGAATGGCAACGGTGGCAATAACCAACACGGTTGGCATCCGTATGCCCCTTGCAGCAACAATGATACAAGAAATAATCGTGGTAACGGGGGGAAACCAAAATACAAACGAGATTTCAAAGGAAATCACAAACAGAATTACAACTGACCGGCTTATAGCGAACTGTGGGGCTTTGGCCACCAAGTTCACAGCGTACCTCCAGCAGGTGGCAATAACCAATATAGTAGTTGGCAAATACACCATCCGGCAGTCCTCCACTCAGCAATTACAATCAACAGAATAACAAAAAAGTATCGAGTGGGAGTCAAGCTCAAGGAGAATTTAATTCCAGGGCAATACAGGACACGAATTGGCGAGGTCAAATCCACAAAGTGTGGATAGCTGAAGTTACTCACAATTAAGAAGCTAACTCCCCGGCCAATCAGGAAAACTAGAATAGGTCGCGCGCCATAAGCCCCCATTCGCAGACCAATAAAAGGGGTGGAGGCATGCAATTTATTCCAAATTACTTTCTTAGTCATGACTAAGGGGTAGATATGGAAGAAGAACCGTGTCGGAGAAGTATAAACAACTTAACATCGATAACGAGGAGTCAGTGAAAGCAGTAATTAATCCACAGATTATAAGTACCTATGGTACCTGAAGCGAGTGCGTCGACAAATGTAATATCACAAGGTCTGTTTAACGAGCTGCAAAGACGATGTTACATACCAATTTTTCCGGGGCAGAATTGTCGTATTCTGATGGCAGAGGGAAGCAAGTGAAAAGGAGTTAAACTTTAGGCATTAATACCTATTACCATCAACAATTTTTCTCTAAAGTGTATTTTTCTGGTAGTGGAAAAACTTGTAGTAAACTGTCTTATTAGAATGGATACCTTTAGACAATACGAAGTACAGATCGACATAGGGATTTCTTTACAATCAACGAACAGAGGTTATCTCTAAATTTAATTAAAATAGGCACAGCTGAAAATACATCCAAAGCGAGGACTGATATAAGAGAGCAATTGTCATATCCAAAACTGCTTATTCTTGACATGCAAATGGGGGAGCAGCTGTCTGGAGGAGACATGAATCCAGACTGTCCAAACGAGGATAAGTGCATGTGCTTGTTTGTCAGAAGATCAATAGGAGGAGTTACAAGAAGTAAAGTATTTAGAAAGCGCCATGGGGTAATAAAGGGTTATGGGTGTAAAATGGACGTTTACTTCACACAAGACATTCTGTTTTTCTTCATATCCAATGTAGGGTGGCTATAATTTCGCGACTTACAAGAACTCATCTACATACTTTGCCGTGAGGTACAAACACAATTAGGTATCATGTGATAGGTTGTACATCGTATATATGAATATATAAAGGAGACTGACATTCTCACGTACGTCTTGTAAATAACTGTTAACGCTTATTGCGTGAAAGGTGACGGAGTGTCTTTATTATAAAAACGGCGTAATGAATGATTGACTATACTCGTAGAGGTTGGAATGCCAGTGGGGATGAAACGGCAGGCAGAACTCAAACTCTGGCTGGAAGGCCCGCAAAAGGTGTTGGTCCTGCTTAAACATAGGAAGTAGCTAGACGGACGTCATGGCACCTGAGCTCTGGAGCACAATAGGATGACGGCCGCCTGCTATTGTAGTAGGGGCCGGAAGGATAAGCGGATAATACTTCCGAAGGCGGAAAATCTTGGACGCAGGTGAGAGGAACGAAGAAGCGGCACCTCGAAAACCACGCAGGCTGGGTTATTTCCAAGGATTTTTACTCAGAAGCTTACCATTGTACGAGTCGCAAACTTTCCGCGTTGGACGACAAAAGACTAAAATATGGTTGGTCGGCATTCGGAAGAATCTGTAGAGAGGGAGAATATTCTTTGGTTCCTGGAATATGATTCATTCTCGGAATTACGAGGGTGGGGAGCCAAGCCTTGCTGGGAAGCCAGCGCTGGAGAGACGTGGTCTTCCGTTGTGAGCGCCCGTGTGTGACGGTCGCTCGATATCAGCTTTTTTGGTACAGATGGACTTGCAGTCTTTGCTCTCTGGAGAGTTTATAGTTAGAACAGTTAGGCACTGTACTGTTGCGAACCTACACGATTCTGGACTTCACCTCCGGGCTGGAAGTCGTCGTTGAGTACGCAGCGTTCAGTAACTGAGAGCACTTTTTCTGCCTATACTTAAACGTTGAGACGTTATCTGAACTCCGTCCATGTAGCTGGGAGTTCGCCTTTCTCGTCTATAGAACACAGAGGGGAGTAGACAGTATTAGAGTATATTAGTCAGAGGACCGCCTTGTGCCGTCCTAGTGTTTGAAAGGGTTTTTATTTTTGTGGCTAGAGTTCTTCCATCGACGCAGACGTGTACAAGAACCATTACTTCGACACACCGGACGCAGTGCATACGGTGATATCGCAAATTGCTTCGGCCTATTAGGGTTATAAAAGCTAAAAAGCTGTGATCACGTTAGTTTATTTCCACTGAGGTTCCACACCACCGTAGATCATCTTTGAAAGTAGTATCTTCTAGTGTTTGGTAAGTAGCTGATGTCAGTCATTTTGCGTTACTGATATTAGATAGCGCAGTCATAATAAGGGGCAGAGTTGGGCAATTGATTAGTAATTTTACTTAGGAAACGTAAACTTTGTAATACCAAGGTTTTGTTTTTAATTTACAATAAATATATAAGCAGGAACAACGTTTATCATTTAGCAGAATTAGTTGCCTTCATCGTGCATTTATGCTTAGATTGGAATTTAAAGAATTAAGAGATCCTAAGGTCTGCTTCAGGAGGTAGTCAGACAGGGCAAAATCTTCATTTTAGCGTTTATTATTCTCTGATGCGCACGTTCATTTTAAACCCGCCTGGAGGAGCATCTTGGACCAATTCCATAGGCAAAAGGGAAGCCGTGAGGAAAGAAACTGAAAGGATGATAAAGTGGATGATCGTACAACTCTCCTGTTACCCACAATGTAGCCCTATTTTAGCTTTCGCCAAGCCCGAAGTATAAACAAAACCGTTGTTCCTGTCAGGACACGCCCTGACAACCTTAAAGCACAGTTACTGAAATATCACAACGTTAAACACCTCACTATAATTGATTTAAAAGCGCCATATTGCCAAATAGCATTACATGAAGGTACTAGGAAATGTGTGGGGGCAGGAGCCATGAATTTTGTGTTTTGCCGTTTGATTCTAACGTGAGTGCAGGTGTTTTTATTTCTGCTTTGGGCAAAGTTTTGGGACCAGAACTTCTCAATAGTCACTCCCACATGGGAAGAACATGTGAGGCTTTTGGCACAGGTGTTACACCGATTTGCAGGATATGAGATCACAGCTAATTTAACAAAGTCGGAGTTTGGAAAAGAAAAGGTCAAATTCCTGGGTAACATTATCTTGCCACAGGGTATACAACCCGATCCAGGAAAGCTTCATGTGATTTAACATTTCCCACCGCCAAAGACTAAAAAACAACTGAAGGCGTACTTGGGTTTGGTTTCATTTTTTAGGAAAGTCATTCTGGATCAGTTACTGAAGAGTGATGCATTGCTGAATCTGTTGAAAAAAACAATCGATTGATATGGACCGATCAATTTCACGCAGACTTCGACAAAATAAAGGAAGCTTTACTACGTGCAGACATATTACAACACCCTGATACGTCACAGGATTTTTGCTTGAGTACTGATGCATCTTCACAGAGACTAGGAGCGTGCTTATTTCAGATCACTGAAGATGACAGGGAACTAACAGCTAAGATTATCAGTTTTGCTAGTCGAACACTTTCAGAATCTGAGCGGTTATATTCCGTGACAGAGCTCGAGGCTCTCGGGGCTATATGGGCATTTAAGAAATTTGATTGCTACTTATGGGGCAAGCACACCATAGTCCACTGCAGCCATCAAGCACTTTCTTTTCTGTTGACATGCAAATTATTACATCGAAGGTTAGCCAGTTGCATGTAGTCGCAGGAATTCAGTTTTGAAATCGTATACATCAAGGTTAAACAAGACATAAACACAGGCGTCTTGCCAAGGTTACCTCAAGGGCTCGATGAATTCTGAGAATTCACGGAACATAATTTTGAAATTAGGGTTCTACTTACGCAGAAGAACCATATTATGTAAAGATGTGTAAGATTTGGAGCAACTAAAAGAGGAAGACCCGCGACGGAGAAAAGTAACGTCGAAACCGTCAGAAAACAAATTTTAGAATTTGAAGAAATTTTGTTCTATATACAAGGAAGCCCTGTCTCATCGGAGTACACCGAATCAAGAAGAGTGGTGTGCGTATGTTTACCGGAAAGTTGCGTAGATGATTTCATTTTGTACACCCACAATGTGCGGGGTCACTATGAAGTTTCCAAATGCTTCAACGACAAAAATACGTACTGATATTTTCCCAACTTGCAGAGAAGATTTCTTCACGTAATTCGGAAGTGTATTACTAGCCAAAAGACAAAGAACTCAAACAAGCCCAAGTTGATTGAACTACATCCTACAGTGCCCACAAGATCTTTAGAATTAGTGTCCTTGGATGTTGCTGGGCACTATCCGCAAGGGACAGGAGTGTCAAATATGTTATTGCCTTTATGATGTTTTCACTAAATTTGTTAAGTCGTATGCAGTGCAGTCTGTGACCGCAGGTTCTATTATTAGAAGGACTACGGAAGATTATCTTCCAGGAGTGTGGAAGCCGCAGATATTGTTAATTGGCAATACGTCGTACTTTTTGGGAAATAGATGGAAGGTATTTACTAACATAAACAAGATAAAATGTGTATTAGTAACGAGATTTCACATCGAGGCCTGCCCAATAGGAAGGATATTCAAAGAATTTAACAGGTTTATATGCACCTATACACCCCAGACGCACACGAAATGGTTTGAGTTTGTCTCGCCACTACAACAAATCGTTATCAACTTACCACACACTTCAACTGGCTTTACACCTATCGAATTGATGTTTAAAAACAGAGAAGTCGACGACCGGGTAAAGCCATTGCTTAGATACCCAAGGGAGAGATGTCATTTGAAGAAAAAGTACACCAGGCTTTGATTAATCTGGAGGAAAAGACAACACTGGAAAAAGTCGTACGACAAAAGATTAGGGTGCACTGTACAATTTCATCTACAACAACTTAAAGTAGGACATGAGGTATTACGAATGCGCTGTAACTCTACTAAATATAGGAAGAACAATCGTAAATGGCAGCTTTTGTGCACTGGGCCATTTGTAGTTACTAAAATCCCACATCCAGGTGCGTATAAATTAGCCTTCCTTAATGGTGGAAAGGGCACGTACATCTCCCAAATGCAATGTGGTAATGCACTTCAGATGTAAACACATGAAGTAGCATTACGAGAGGAAGTGGACGCGCAGGCGCAGTAGAAGCTAAACAAATGGCTCAGCAACCTCAGCGCATACGCAGAAACAGTTCAGTCTGGCACGTCGTTCAGCACGCCGGCTGCAACGTAAACATGGCATCTAGAAGCCAAATAAGCTATATTCTGGAGGTCTTAATATAAGTTAATTACTATTAAAATGAAGGAATCTACACTATAAGGATAAAACTAGTACAGTAAGAAGGTTTAAAATAAAATAAAATTTGCAGAGCAAGACAATGACTAACTACAGAAATGCCGGCCGCGGTGGCCGTGCGGTTCTAGGCGCTACAGTCCGGAACCGTGGGACTGCTACGGTCGCAGGTTCGAATCCTGCTTCGGGCATGGATGTGTGTGATGTCCTTAGGTTAGTTAGGTTTAAGTAGTTCTAAGTTCTAGGGGACTGATGACCTAAGATGTTAAGTCCCATAGTGCTCAGAGCCATTTGAACTACCGAAATATCTACACACTAGACTACTATTTACAGCATATACAGGTTTACACGGTAGTTATACACAAAATGAATAAAACACTATAAGGAAAGAATCTATACACAACTGAACAAAGAATTATTGTAGGAGTTTGGTCACATTCAGAACAAACTACGAAAGGTAATGAGGTTGTGCCCATCTACAACAACACTTATTAATTGCTGGTGAAATCGCAGTATGAATATGGAAGGACTGAAAAAGGTAAGTCGAAACGACGGACATGCTCTGAATGTCTGCTCTCTTATAACAAAGGATTGGTTTTAAGAATTAAAAAGGAGTTGATGAATTTACACATCCACGTACTTAAAGTAAAAAGATTTGTGTGTGAGGAGAAAAACGATACGTTAGTTATCCACGGAGTGACTACGTTCTAGTTTATAAGTTATTACTAAGTTTCTTTTCCAGAGAACGATGCGAGGACACGCCCTTGTAAGGGTAGGAAGGAGAATTTAGGTAGTTGGTACAAAGAAAACGGGCCACGCCGCAATATGAGTAATTATATGTATATAAGCATGTGTATGAATGTGACAGTGTGAATGAGTGTGTGTATATGAAGAGATTACAGTATACTGAATACTGTTAAATGAAGTTTACGTTTAGTACTACCAAGGTAATAATGAGCGTATGGCATTGGTGGCCGCCGCTCCACAAGTTCTTTAACACCACTACGGCGACTTGCGAGTGAATGAGGACGAAATGATGATGAAAGACACACAACAAGTCATCTCGAGGCAGAGAAAATCCCTGACCCCGCCGGGAATCGAACCCGGGACCTCGTGCGCGGGTAGCGAGAACGCTACCGCAAGACCACGAGCCGCGGACACAACCAAGGTAAAAAAGGGGTTAGACCACACATTAAAAAGAGCAAGCCACTGATACGAGCGCTTGATATGAGTATTCACGATGCATTTACACGGAATCACGACTTTTCTGAACATTCTTCTACAATATTTTCTCGGCACAGTCTTCGTAGTGACATATTGAAGTATATTATATACACAAGAGTGTTATCCTGAAGATATGGATATAAGTTAGGTACACTGAATTACATTCACTACAGGTACTTTCAAAAAAGTGTGATTGATAACTTATAAGACACTGCACTGTCAGAATTCTGTAATTAGGTCAGCATACACTAAGTAAGTAGTTTCACGAAGATATAAAGTGTACGCAAAGAGTTTACTCAATTATTTTATGGTGTGTAGACGATGAATTTCAGCAGCATATAAAAAATGCTTCTTTCCATTCCCTGTCATCATTCCTCGTCGACCAGTAGACACATTTCTGGTAGAATGAAGAGAGGCTGGGTCAAACGTAGCTACGTTTGCTTGTGTTGGTTAACGGGCAATGAAAATTTCTTCTCTTTCACTATCAATCTGGATTTACAGAAGTGTGAGTCAGACAAAATGTGAGGACAGTGGTTTATTCATAGCATTACACTGTGTATATGTATATTGACCTTTCAACCGTGAAATTGAAGAAAACAAGATTTTAATTGTTATACTATGTACGGTAATACTATGACATGATCTCAAGGATTAAGAGAGTTACCTGCTCATGAGAAATCTGTACGACACAAGCAGCCATTGAATGCTCATGTCAAGTACTGCGTATTTAAAATGTCATAAGATGCTGTTATGTGCATCCTAAGAGAGAAAATGAAATCTTAAAGGGCATACAGTGGTACGAAATGTTTTTTTTTCTGCACAAGTTATAAATTTTATAATGATTTTAGATATGAATACGTATAAATTGTATCATATGTGTACCTTGCGTGTCAGCGAAATGCAGATGTAGGCTTATGTATCTTTAGGTTAAATCAAATGGTATTGAACTGTTATGCTTATTTTGTGTATGTTACGTGAAACCATATAAGTATTGACAAATCAGACGTCAAGAGGAGTTATTCAATTATCAAACGCTTGGCGTGTGCTGTAAAAAAGTTATACTTGCGTGTGTTATAGTGAGCGAAAGTACGGGTGCTTACAATGAGCCACGTTTTCGATTTGCTTGTAGCGGCGAGGGACGATAGACTTCGCTACAAAGGACCATATAAACTGAGAACGTTTACGGACTTACGTGAAATTTGGTGAGATCTCGACGTGATGCTGAATGTACGGGCTGGCCTTGGACCCTGAAGCATGTGACGCACGACGCGGTTCCAGATCCACAGGTCGGAAATGACGGGCCTTTCCGTTGCAGCATCGGAAACTCTCAATCACGCAGTCGCCTACACAAACAATCCTACGGAACAGGTATGTGGATATTTTGACGACATGAAATTCGTCGTTATGTGAACTGTGAAAACAAATCGTACCGTCCTGCCATGTTGCACCAACTTACTTACGAGATGCGCGCGCAACAAACATTGCTTAACGTGTGTGAGTGTGACCCTGCAAGGGGCTTGTTGCGGTTACTCCGCAATAATAGAGTCGCGGACTCTTAACTTTGAACGTGCCCTTTGTCGCTGTGTGGACCTGGAAAATTAAACTTTCAGAATATGTAAATAAAAATGTAAAAGAGAGAGCTGGCACGTCTAGAGTACACATTAACATAAGATTGGCCATCAATAAAGGTATTTTAAACCCCAGTCAGGCCAAAGATACTGGAAATAAATTTTGATGTGTTATGATCGTATGTAGAAAGAGCACCGCTACTGTATACTGTCGTCCAGTAATCGTGTACCCCGCCAGTATAAAGTAGGGGGCAGTTGTATTGGAACTTACGTTGATTTACCTGTATGGGTATACATTTTACTTTTTCTATTTTTATCCATTAATTCGTCCAAGTTGTTTGCGGCAAAGATTAAAACGCGGTATGCTCACAGCAATCAATCCTGTGGACTTGCGAGAAAAGATGAACAACATCAATTTTATTATGTTTGTAAAAAATACTATCAGATGTTTCATCGATCTTGTACTGATTTCCCTTTCCCGTCGATGATAGCGAGAGGACGTAGATTTCTGTTTAGTTCACTAATAATGTGAAATACATTAATTCTTACAGTACGAAGTCAACTTCACTTACTAGTTTCCTATTTCACCTGATCCATTTATCTGTGTTACCGTTGACTGTAATACTTCGGAGAAGCAAGGAATTTAAGCAGAGCAAACTGGAAGCTATAACATTGTCTTCAAAGAAGAAAAAGAGGTAAATAACTTTAAGGCTTGAAGAACTAACAACTAATAATCCAATATTACATTTTATAGATTTTTCGTGTATACGGAAAGTCACAAGCCTGACTAGAGTGTGCATCACTGTGCATAAATTAGCTGAGACACACGGCCTCAAGCGAATTCACTACTGTTGCGTCTCTTGTGCGGTGCCAGCAAATTTCCATAGTAAATATTATTCTTAAAATTATTAATTGATCAGTAGACCAGGTAACGTTCTCCACACATTCACCAAACCCAAATTTTTGCACACGGTATAGTGTGATTCATCACTCATTTGCAGCCATCCAGTGTCCAGTGGAATCGCTCTTTGCGCAGCGTCAAGCGTCGCTAATCACTGATTACAGAAATGTGTTGCTTATGCGACCATCGTACCTCATTTCTTTTAACTCCCAAAGCACAGTCACTGTGCCAGCTGGACAGGTGGTACACTTTCGGTATCACGAGTGAGTCCTTCTGCTTATTTCATGCCCTCTTCTACAACCCCCTTCGTAACGCAGTCAGTTATCGTAGGTAGTAAGCTCTCGCCGATAGCCGTGTGTTTTATATGGAAAGAGTCGTGGTTAGTTATACGGGGTGCTCAAAAAGTCCCTCCGCAGTGCCGTATGATTGTTAGACGCGTGTACCGTATGATTGTTCGCCTGCGTGGGTTACTTCCCTTCAAGTGGACTCTCCCAACATTCCACTGTTTCTTTTGTCTCAGCCAGCGTCAGTAGTATCGTTGGTGTGTGTCGTTACGTGTTGACGTGAACGTTTAAGTTTAGTTCCTTTGTTCGTTTGTTTCGTTTTTGTCACTGTTAAAATGCTAACCATTGAAGAACGTGTGTTTTTAGTCGAACAAGTCTTCAAAGCTGGCGGTAAATACGCAGTTTCAGTTCGTCAAACATTTAATTCAGTTTTCCCGGAGACAACACTCCCACATCGCGATACTGTGCGAGATTTGATTAACATATTTTGAAGTACGGGTTCAGTGACAGATGCACCTAGAAGTGGTCGTCCAAGCTTTTTGTCTGAGGATAAACTACTCCGATATTTCCGATAAAATGTCCATGAGTCCTAACAAGTCAGTAAGAAAACTCGCCCAGGAAATAGTGTCGGAACGGCCCGCACAGCTGGAAGGAAAAAATTAGAACTTTTGCCATACAAAGTGACAGTCGTGCAAGAACTGACAAATACTTATCACGGCAAGAGACTGCATTACTGTAAATGGATCAAAAATTTGTTCAACAAAATGGAAGGGATATTCTTAATGAAACGTTTTTCACTGATGAGGCGTGGTTTCATTTATCCGGGTACATGAACTCGCAAAATTCTCGTATGTGGAGTACTTCAAATCCATAGTGTATTCATGAGATACCACTTCATTCTGTGAAAATAGGAGTTTGGATTGCAATTTCTAGATGTCGGATTGTGGGTCCCATATTTTTCAACGAAACAATAAACGCACAACGACACTGCAGTGATATTCTGTACCCAATCATAGGAGAACTTGTGTTAAGTGAAATACTGATCGATTATTTTCAACAAGATGGTGCAACCGCGCATACAACTCGCGTTTCAATGTCACTGCTTGCTGATGTTTTTGGTGATCGCATATTTTCACAGGGACTTTGGCCTCCACAATCGCCTGACTTAACAGTACCTTACTTGTTCTTCTGGGGTGCAGCGAAAGCAACTGTCTATAAAAACCGTCCAAAATGTATCGATGAATTGAGAACTGCAATATCCACTTTCACTGCTTCTGTTACAGAATAAATGTTACAGCTTGTGTTTAGAAACATGATTAGACGAATTGAATCGTGTATTCAACAACAGGGGGACACAACAACAGGGGGACACTTCCAGTATTTAATGTGAAACTTTCTAAGTAAAAATGAATATTCAATAAATTAATAACTTGTATTTCACTGAGTTTCATTTCGGTATATTCACTGCGGCATACTGCATGCGAGGCTAACAATCATACGGCACTGCGGAGAGACTTTTTGAACACCCGTATAATTTGCGGATTTTTGTGGGCTGTCGTTCTTTACCGCAACGGCGTTGAGAGGTATGGAGAAGAATTCATTCATTTCGTCACCTGAGACCTAAAAAGCAGTTTCTGATTTTGCCTTTCCGACACTCAAGCTACGCCGCAGAGTCGCGGGTGTCGAATCGCTGCGTACAAGAGCACGAATGTGCCTGATTTTGGCACTACGAACGCATTGCTTTACCCTCATTCGTAGCTTCCTGTATTCTGTGTAACGCTCGAATTTCCAACCTGCCTTGAGACGTCTTTGGGCGGCATCCCTATAGTTCATCATTTGACGTAATTTTGCTGTCAACCATGGAGCAGGAGGTTTCCTTGCACATATTGCACGTGTTTCTCGTAGAAAGCAGAAACTTTATTGGCAAGTACATCGATTTTGCCATCTACTGTATTCTCTCCGCTTCTCTGATGCAATGAGGTTTCCGTACAACCAGCTGTAGAGCGTGACGATTACAATATGTTTAATGTTTCTACAAGTTATGTAAGTCGATTTGAGCTTGGGGGTCCGTTCAGAGTAGCCCAGGAATATCACGTCGTTCGTTGAGGGGCCTTTAGCCGAAGTTTGACCTATATCTCTTACTTTGTCAATCTTTTTCGTTGCCTTTTCGTCTATAAAAGTGTGACTATGCCCCTTACGGTTTGTAGGTTGTAATGGAAGATGTTCGTGTTATTACTACTAAATAATCTTCTTAGGTTTACTGCGGAGGGATTGTCTTTCAACAAGTCTATGTTCATGTCTCCCATTACTATGACATATTGGTACTGACATTGAACTGAATGTCATTCCGACTGAAAGGAAGTCACTGAGATGATTGTTGGTTGCTTGTAGACGACACCAGTTGAGCACTTACGGCTCTGTACACTTATTTCAGTGACATGAATTCAGCTTGTCTTTCTTCAGTAGGGTTTGCACTTAAGACATTTGGTTTGAGATCAGTTCGCATATACCCGCCGACACACCCACTGGGCCCGTTTGGCCGGTCTGCTCTAAGAAATGTGTGTCCTGGAAGATGAGCAGATGCAGAGGATATAGTTACCTGTAACTGGTTTTAGTCGCTTTTAGTACAAGACGATTAAGTGGTAGTTAAGTTGCTGGAAGACGAAGCTTAGCTAGTTTCATATTCGATAAATCATTTTGCACGATAAATCGTAACGCTGCGGGACAAATGTTACAGTCACACTGTATATATATCCACTACATTTTACACATTACAACAATATAAATTCTTCTACGGAATAGAAGGAGTTGTAAAGCAGAAATTTTTTCAGTTTGTTTTCAAATTTTACTTTCCTGTCTGTCAGGCATCTTATATCACTGAGTAAATGATTAACATTTTAGTTGCAGCATTGTGCACCCCTTTTTGTGCTAAAGATAACCTTCAAGTGGAGTAATGAGTGTCATTTTTCCTTTTGGTATTGTAATTGTGCACATCATTGTTCCTTTTGAATTGTAGTTGATTACTTACAACCAAATTCATGAACAAATATATATATACTGTGAAGCAGCAATCAGAATGCCCAACTCTTTAAATATATGTCTACAAGATAACCGTGGGTGAGCACTGCATATTATTCTTATAACGCCTTTTTGAGCAATGAACACTTTCTTTCTTAAAGATGAGTTACCACAGTATATCATTCCATATGAAATTATTGAATGAAAACTCTCCTCAAGTTTTGCAATGATTCTAAGCGCAAATGTGGCTGAACTAAGTTGTTTTAAGAGCTACGAAATCTGCTTATTTTATTGTTAAGTCTCGTCGTCATGGACACCTAAGAATTTTTCAGTCCACCCTCTTCGAAACTTTCTGGCAGATTAAAACTGTGTGCTTGACCGAGACTCGAACTCGGAACCTTTGTGCTCTGCCAAACCACAACTCACGACCCGTCCTCACAGTTTTACTTCCACCAGCACCTCCTTTTCTACCTTCACAACGTCACAGAAGCTATTCTGCGAACCTTGCTAGGTTTGCAGGAGAGCTTCCGTGAACCTAACCACCGGATTCTGTGGGACACATTTCACCGGCACTCGCCCACATCAGTGAGTTCTTGATTGATTGACGTCAGCTGCTTACAGGAGGACCTTCAGTCGACACGGATGCCCAGCACGAAAGACTTTCATCGCCTTTACCAATAGCAGCAATCATCTATACGGTCACATACAGACATCCCGAAATTGGCTGGAACACAGTGTGGCGAGCATTATACACTCCTTTTCTACCTACGGCGGTGCGTTCGTTGTGGTACGTGGCTATGAACAGGAAATTCCCTGTGCGTCGGCGGCTGCATTCCTTTCATCTTGTGTCCGAGGTGTTCAATCGTTGATTCGGATGCGCGCCGCCTGACCTGTGGCGCGACCGGCGACTGCTATCTGCTCATGCAGCGCATATTGGCATTACTCTAGTGCCAACTGCCAGAGTCTGTCTTCCCTCATGACGTATTGCGCCCCGAGAGAGTTTATTTTCCACCAACCAGGATGAAGGCCGTATTGCGTGATGCTTACAAACGCACACTCTACTTTTGGTCCCTAATGCTAAGGACACATGCGGCTTTCAGCGGCCATCCGAATTACAGGACCCACTTCGCTAATTATTTAGGATTATTATTTGAGGACCCTCCTCCTCGTTGAGGCATTTCGGGTATGAGACGCTGTTACTGAAGTAGAGTCATGGAGCATACTGAACCCCTTTGGGCAGACTAGAAGGGAAACCATACCAACAGACGAGAAGACGGCTCGGACGCTCGCTACGACAGTTGTAGAATCTTTTGTTAATAAATAGGTAAATAAGTAAATAAAACTGCTTAATCCTCTTATCCCTGATCCTAGAGCACATTGCGTTGGCGTGGCGAAGAAATGGCCAGGCCTCGTTTGTCGATGCCAGCGCTACACATAGTACTGCTAACGCAGCGGTACGTCAGATAAAAAAAAAATAAATAAATAAAATAAAAAAAGTCGGTAGACCACTTGTCTGCAAAAGGCAAAGGTCCCGAGTTCGAATCTTGGTACAGCACACTGTTTTAAGCTGCCAGAAAGTTTCGTATCAGCGCACTCTCCACTGTAGAGTGAAAAATTCATTCTGGATCCACCCCCTTTATTAGTTCTTCACCAGGAGTTACATTTATCATTGGTGTAGTGCTCATTGATGTGAAGAACTGAATATGTAGTGTCTTTCTCAAATTGAGAGTGAGACCTTTATTTGCAGAAAACGATTCAGTGATACTTTGAAGAACGTTTTTTACCATTTATTCTGTTTTTGTAACTATGCTTGGACTGATTACAGTAGTAGTAGACCTGCAGAAAAAAAGAAACCTAATTCTGCTTATTGTGTATTACACGAAGATCATTTACATACATACACTCCTGGAAATGGAAAAAAGAACACATTGACACCGGTGTGTCAGACCCACCATACTTGCTCCGGACACTGCGAGAGGGCTGTACAAGCAATGATCACACGCACGGCACAGCGGACACACCAGGAACCGCGGTGTTGGCCGTCGAATGGCGCTAGCTGCGCAGCATTTGTGCACCGCCGCCGTCAGTGTCAGCCAGTCTGCCGTGGCATACGGAGCTCCTTCGCAGTCTTTAACACTGGTAGCATGCCGCGACAGCGTGGACGTGAACCGTATGTGCAGTTGACGGACTTTGAGCGAGGGCGTATAATGGGCATTGCGGGAGGCCGGGTGGACGTACCGCCGAATTGCTCAACACGTGGGGCGTGAGGTCTCCACAGTACATCGATGTTGTCGCCAGTGGTCGGCGGAAGGTGCACGTGCCCGTCGACCTGGGACCGGACCGCAGCGACGCACGGATGCACGCCAAGACCGTAGGATCCTACGCAGTGCCGTAGGGGACCGCACCGCCACTTCCCAGCAAATTAGGGACACTGTTGCTCCTGGGGTATCGGCGAGGACCATTCGCAACCGTCTCCATGAAGCTGGGCTACGGTCCCGCACACCGTTAGGCCGTCTTCCGCTCACGCCCCAACATCGTGCAGCCCGCCTCCAGTGGTGTCGTGAATGGAGGGACGAATGGAGACGTGTCGTCTTCAGCGATGAGAGTCGCTTCTGCCTTGGTGCCAATGATGGTCGTATGCGTGTTTGGCGCCGTGCAGGTGAGCCCCACAATCAGGACTGCATACGACCGAGGCACACAGGGCCAACACCCGGCATCATGGTGTGGGGAGCGATCTCCTACACTGGCCGTACACCACTGGTGATCGTCGAGGGGACACTGAATAGTGTACGGTACATCCAAACCGTCATCGAACCCATCGTTCTACCATTCCTAGACCGGCAAGGGAACTTGCTGTTCCAACAGGACAATGCACGTCCGCATGTATCCCGTGCCACCCAACGTGCTCTAGAAGGTGTAAGTCAACTACCTTGGCCAGCAAGATCTCCGGATCTGTCCCCCATTGAGCATGTTTGGGACTGGATGAAGCGTCGTCTCACGCGGTCTGCACGTCCAGCACGAACGCTGGTCCAACTGAGGCGCCAGGTGGAAATGGCATGGCAAGCCGTTCCACAGGACTACATCCAGCATCTCTACGATCGTCTCCATGGGAGAATAGCAGCCTGCATTGCTGCGAAAGGTGGATATACACTGTACTAGTGCCGACATTGTGCATGCTCTGTTGCCTGTGTCTATGTGCCTGTGGTTCTGTCAGTGTGATCATGTGATGTATCTGACCCCAGGAATGTGTCAATAAAGTTTCCCTTCCTGGGACAATGAATTCACGGTGTTCTTATTTCAATTTCCAGGAGTGTATTTAAGGAACAATAGTGGTCCTGTGTCGTGGAGAACGACATACGTCATTTCTCCTCCGTCAGAATTACATCCCGGACAATACTGTTTGTATTAGTTCCTCGTAATGGGCAGCTAAAGTTTGGGTGGCAGTGTGCTTCTAACAGCTCTGACGCATTCTGCAGAGCGGCCTGGAGGACGGTGTTTGATAGATTCGGCCCTTTGTTCACACTGGCCCGCACGAGGAGCAGTGGTCTACATTTCCGGGAGGCGGCATTCCTTACGGGTGGCCTAGATTTTGCGCGCTCTAGTAACTATGACTGACGGGAGCTGAAGGAAGGGACATCACAAAGTTAATATTTTCTGATGTTTCAGAGGTATGGGAAATAGCGGAGTTGTATTCTTTGTGAGGAAATATGGCCGGAATAGGGACGACTGTGAGACTTTTAACACTCTATGTTGAATGATGAAATGTAATTGGTGTATTGTACAGTGCAGGGTGGAAAGAGGGATGATTTACAAGGTCGATGCAGCCAGCAGAGAAAAATATATGTGCAAAGTTGTTCCTCGTACTAATTGCTTTGTTGCTGCTTTCTAGATGTGGTACTACGTACACTGTTAAAATTGTAATTGTAACCAATGTATTAATCAGAGGTTTTCATGCTTTGCTTATGGCTTCTACTCTGACATAGGTAAATAAGCTTGTACCAAGGCTTATCTTGACATTGTTTTATAACATTAATGTGATACATTTCGTCGTCGTGCATGTAACTAAAAGTGTACAATGAAGGATGTGCTTTGAATTTTATACCAACAATACCGTAATATTTTCTGACTTTACATTCTTAGACTTCCAAACACAAATCTGTGCACACGTTGCAGAACTGTAAGCAGCTGTGTATACGTGTAATATGTGAACACTTACACCAGAATTGTCTTTCTTTTGGTTGTGGTTCTGTATGTTTTTTGCCGTCTATCGTTACTGTTCTTCTTGTACCTACCATTACTCCATGTATATTACATTTTCAGTCGTGTACGTCAACAACAAAACCATCCATAATTGTACATGGCATGTGACTTTTCTTTCATACAGCTTACGAGGATGATGTATCCTAATCTAATGTAAGTAATCAAGATTCATATCGATCCCCTCATTTCATCGCATATTCATCGGCGCACAGATCACCGAAGTGGTGTCAAATATAAAGACTTGCGCTAGATGTCCGAAGGACCGCAGACAGGATCACCCGCCAAACAATGTCATACAATCATTTCATTTCATAGTGATATGTTATAAGAAATAGCTCCTGCCACCTAGGATGAAGCAGGACAAAGATTTATAAAATTATAAACAGCCGACCAGTTGCAATGGATAAAGAATTCTTTACCTAGGTTTCGACAAATATAAATTTGTCTTTTTCAGAAGGTGGCAATTTTACATTAGTAAGGACTAATGTACCATCGCCGTTATTACGTGGAACCGTTGCTGTTGCGCAGCTATGTTTAAAATACAAAGATTTATATTAGTCTCAGCAGAGAAGTTACGTCGATGCTCACAGCAGAAAGAAACAGATCCTTTTGTAATGAACTCCTCCATTAAATGATATGCTCCATTGTATGTGGGATAATTGGTTTTAAATAAAGTGAAGCAGTTACACGGAATAATTTCATGAAGAGTATGTAAAGACTAAATACTTGAATGAAACCATAATGCCCGAACCGGCCAGCCGGTGTGGCCGTGCGGTTCTAAGCGCTTCAGTTTGGAACCGCGTGACCGCTACGGCCGCAGGTTCGAATCCTGCCTCTGGCATGGATGTGTGTGATGTCCATAGGATAGTTAGGTTTAAGTAGTTCTAAGTTCTAAGGGACTGATGACCTCCGAAGTTAGGTCCCATAGTGCTCAGAGCCATTTGAACCATTTGAATGCCCGAACCTATATAAATATGAAAAAGGTAAATGAAATACTACTTTTGTGTCTGTTTGGTTTTTTTATTAGTCGAAAGAGATTTTGATGTTCCCAGAATCCAGTGCTCAGAGGACTAAAGTAAAAGGAACATTTTGTAAAATTCCCACGTCCATGAAACAGGCGATTCAGTTAGCTGCTAAAAACTCCGTTATAAGACTCAAGTTACAGAATAAATTATAAATAAAAGATAAAATAAATTTCCAATGGGGAGGGGATGCTACAAAATGAAGATCACAGCGACTGGATCTACACTCGTCAGTGATTTACAATAATAATTTTCGATTATTTGAATTTTACATATTAAATATTAGTCCAATAACTAATACAATTTGTACATTTAGTTACATGAACATACGGATACAGATGAGGGCAGGTTCTACTGCTATAGGGTACGCTTCAATGGGTAAACTAAAAAACAAAATAACCTCTGCTGGATACAAAGCGCAAATTGTAAAAACCTTTATTTTTATCTCGAACTTTGCATAAGCAGATTCCGCTCTGTTACATAATTGGAGAAGCTTGATTCTAGTTAAAGTGGCAATCAGCAATAGGTTTAAAATGCACAGTTTAGTTAATGCCAGTAATTTGGAGTTTTTAGTAAATTTAAATAGATTTCATAGTGTATGTATCATATACGTTCTGTTTTCGGACACTTCACTATAAGATTGTTTCAGTAAGTTGGTCAGCCATTGTTGTACGCAATTAGCATTTGAGAAAAGCTTAGCTTCGTCCAAGTTATAGAAGTGTGTGATTTAGAGAAAAATGATTGTTTTCAATTTTTGTGATCTAAAGCATATACTGCATTTAACAGGATTTATATAGTTATACTGTGTCCAGGTTGGATGATGAAGACTTGACAGCTAACTAAATTGAAGTTACACGAGACAACACTACTAAGCTGATTACCCAGGAGAACATTACAGAAATATTGGCGAAATTAAAATCAGTTCTAGGTGTTATTACCACATTATGAAAGAACCAACCTGAATGAACGAAGAAAACGCCCTGTGCGCAAAGAACAAAATCGAATTAAGGAAAAATTCAACACAATAAATTCAACTGAGAAATAGTCAGTGTTATATATTCAAAAACGGAAAACATTGACATATTCGTAGTTGAGCAAACCCGCTTAGCTAGAGTGCAAGCTAGAATTAATGAAAACATCGAAAATCCATCTCACCAACTGTATGGGATTATGGGCAAGATGGAAAAACATCTTGAAGGGAAGCTTGATGAGCAAGTTTCCTCAATTCAAGAAGAAATCTCCAACAGGACCGAACGGCAAAATAATCAAATAATTGAGACAATCTATTGATGACACGATTTCCACTATGGAGCAAACTCAAAACGGAAGTATTGCCTACTGATACTGGGAGAAGAGAAAACAAATTCATAGCGAAGTCGAATCGGCGCTCCAAAATCATCTAAAAGAATTGTAAGCATGCAGTTTCATGGTCGTGGAAAAAGATTAGAAAAACTTGATGTTAGCCACGAAGTTCGTGTAAACAGTCTAAGCGAAGAAATGAAATCCGTGCACGATTTGATTTTGTTCGACATTGGTGTCTCTATTTTCGACGAAAATAGCACATCTAGCATAGTTGGCAGTGCCAGCAGAAATAACAATAGTAATACGTGCACCATCAACAAAGAAGGCTAACTAGGTACAACCCACGTATTATGTGCTGTGGGTGCAATACTATGCTTTCCTGCATATTTCGCGAAGAAAAACGCTCCGACAATGAAAATTTACGACATTTTCCCTGGGACAATGAGAGTGCATCCTAGGTGTCTATTTCTTTGCAGAGGAGAATGCAATAAGCGTTATTTGTGCAGTAACATTCACTTTATGATTATAGTGCCGTACCTTGTAAGTAAATTTATTTGCATCAGCTGAAGGCCGTGGCCAGTTCTGTCCATAGGTATGAGTGCAGATGGTGGGGACCAAACCCAGACGCAAGCATCTTTGCACCTTAAATACTTGTGGCGTTAGTTAGTTAGCTAATTCTTCCATTGATCAATTTCACGATCACCGTTATGATGTGGAACGTGTCAATGCATACATGAATCAAGATTCTTTTCTTTAACCTTTAAATTTGTATTACCTACACCATTCCCTTAAATGGCACAAAAAGCTTATATTATACCTATAGATTTATTGATTCCTATTCAAAAATTCATCTATGGTACAGAAGGAGTTATAAAGAAGACATGATTTCTATTTATTTCTGAAACTATTACTGTTGTCTGTCAGACATTTTATTTCATCTGCTAATTTATCAGCGTATTTTATCCGTTTCTGTGCCAAACATAGATTACGTAGAGGATAGTGTATGTCCTTCTTTCTTCTGGTATTATAATCATGAATGTTACTGTTGTTTTTAAACTGGTCCATGTTGTTGAGAACAAATTTCATTACTGAGTAAATGTACTGTGAACCTGTTGAGAGAATTCCAAAGCTTTTAAACAGATGCCTACAAGATGTGCGACTATGAGCCCCACACATTATTCTAGCCACTTTCTTTTGAGTCGAGTTACTCCAAAATATTATTCCGTATGACATCAGAAAGTGGAAGTATGCAAAGTGTGTTAGCTTACTAATTTCTGTATCCTCGAAATTGGCAATTATTCTGATGGCAAAAGCTGCTGAACCTAGTCGCTTTAGGAGATCCAAA
Organism: Schistocerca serialis cubense; assembly: GCF_023864345.2. NCBI lineage: Eukaryota > Metazoa > Arthropoda > Insecta > Orthoptera > Acrididae > Schistocerca > Schistocerca serialis. Next base: position 535,323,226 of record NC_064643.1, read on the forward strand.
ATATGAATATTCCAATTAAGATTCTCATCTATACACCCAAAAACTTAGTATAATCTGCTGTGCTACTGACGTCTATTGATGTGTTACATTTATTGAAGGAACTGTACTTCTCGCAGCAGAAAATTGGGTGAACTGTGCTTTTTCAAAGTACAGAGCAAGCACATTTTCAGAAAACCAATTAATAATTTTTCCAAAGACATTATTTGTATTATTTTCTATTGGAGATTCTTTTACTGGATTAGTAATGATGCTTGTATCATCAATAAGAAGTGCCAGTTTAGCTTTTTGTTTCAGATAAGAAGGGAGGTCATTCACATATATCAAGAACAGAAGGGGACCCACGATCGAATCCTGTGGAACACCTAATCTAATTTCACCCCAGTTAGATGAAGTGGGAAATTCCTTAAATCATTTAAGCCACATAAAGAAACTTTTTGCTTCCTGTTCTAAAGATATAACTAAACCCACTCATATTCTGTTCCATTTCTACGACAGAATTCTAATTTCAGTGTCACAATAATGGCCACTGGGTTCATATCATTGGTCGTCAGCCAGTCCTTCTGCAAGGTGTTTTGACAAAATCCAGCGACATTTTTGAGATAAGGCACAGAGTAATTAACTATTACTTGTGTAAACTAGAAGTTGTACCTCACAAACCATACAGTGTGCTGCCACATTCCACCTCATGGGGCGAAAAGACCTTCCATTACTAAAGAAATAGACCTGATATTACACTGCAGAATAAATAATCACCTAACTGCCCTATCTTTCTGAACAAACTACTGAAACTTGTTGCCATAGATATTTATTGTCTATTCTATATTTAGAGATGAAAGTCCACAATCTGATAGCATTGTATGACGTACTCAGCAAGTACTTATGTCTGTATGCAGTCAGGAAAGTGACGAGTGCATCTCTCATTAAACGCACAGTAGCTGCTGCGAGAGTTGGCAAGCCTGAGGTGTTGCTCTCAGACAGTGGCACACAGGTTATGAGTGACAGGTGGAGAAACTTCCCGAAGAACTTAGGCAATGTTTTCACAAACAGTCTCAGTTTATGCACAAGTACATACCAGGAGAACATACACAGACTGACTACAATATTTGCAACCCTTCGACATAATAGAATATGATTTGCCAAAAACAATACCTTGTGCACAGTGTGAACTGCTGTTTGATAACCTGGAACATGATGAATGGTCTAAACTCTTTTCAAAACTAGCATTAGATAAGCAATATCATATGGATAAAGTCAGACAAACACTAATAAACTTACCTATGAAAGTGAACCAAAATAAATTCTACTTTTATAGAAATTTTACTCAAATCTGTGACTATAAAGTCGATGATTTACTCCTGGTTCATAATCATCCAAAATCTTCCCTACTAGCCAAGAAAAAAAAGGTTGGAATATTTACTCAGCTTTCCCAGTTCTGGTAGAATAAGAACATTGTATCCACATAAGGTATGAAACTTTATTATAAGCAGACTAATACACAAGACACGAGTTGTGCCTGGCATTGCAAACAAGTATTTTTTTTACTGATATGAATTGATGTGATTTATTGATTAGCATAGCTTTGCTTTTCATGACTGCATTAGGAAATAAGGCGTTTTCTATGTACTAGTATCAGAAGAACTTATGGTAGCAGTTACAGAATCCAAATGGCTTTTAGTTACACAATACATTTTCATAAATAATCTGTACAATATGTTAGTATATGGCGGCAAAACAGTTACATTTTTTATAGTTGTGTACATGCAGTGCTGCCCAACTGAAGTTATGGTCTATTTGCCAATGGACTTGTCAGTATAAAAGTCATGACAGTCCAGGTCCACCTTGCAACCATGTAAGAAAACATTTAACTTAGGTCTTTCTATTTATAAATAAACATTATATATGTCAAAAGGTGTGGACACAGGTTTATAGCTAGTTTGGTTTCATTTGGTTCATCGTCCCACTTCAGTCTGAATTTAGTATGACAGAGTTCAATCAGGTAATCATGAAGTTAATTACGCTTTTAACTACACCTGGATCGTTTCTACTGACAATTTCGTGTTGGGGGACTTGATGTTTGCTTTATAAGCATACATTGTGCCCCATGTTGTACAGCCCATACAGGTGCTAATTTGACTGCCAGGATGAAGTGCTTGAAGTTTACCTTATGTTGGACGATCTACTTCACCATGTGATGTTTGTGGATTGAAGACTCACTGGAAGTACACAACTGGTGATGAATCGCACACATGTTCTTCGATGTGATGTATTGAATCACTGGTCATAAAACTTGTAAGACGTTTCCACCATACTGTGGAGGTGGCTAGATTCCAACAATGTGTCTATAAACACTGTGTGTGTTGGGCCTTTAGACACACTAGTGACACTTTATCCAGCCACCATCAAATATCAAGCAGAAAAATCGCTGTGACAGGCAAACGGTTAATCCAGATCGTAATTGTGAAGGTTGAAGTGCTGTGGAAATATGCTGAAATGTATGTGATTCTGACAGCAGTCAAGCTACTGTATAAAATCAATGCCTAAAAAGTAGTATACAGACTAATCTGTTTGATAAAGAAACTGTATAGGCCTGTTGAAACGTTTCCATTCCCTTCCAATGTTTAGCAGTATAATTACACATTTAGTCATATTCTCTATATTTGTTGTTTTACTTTGTTTTGCCTCCTCTTGTGTTTCTTTCTGCGTAAACTACGACAGACAACCAAAGAGGTCGCTGAGACAAAAATATTGTAATGTTGCAATTTAAACTAATATTTTTTGTTCGATTTGTGACATGTACACTATAATGAGGTACCTCACAAACTTAGAGACCCGCATCCTCCAATCCCATATTGCTGCAGTCAAGACATCTCACCTGTCTGATGCCAAAGCTGTACCACAAACCATGTATCCCTATGAAACAATGATGTCGGATTCCATGCTACTATTGTGAGACCTTAACTTTTCCCGGTGAATCGAATGTTCAAATAACTTACGGGTTTGCTGCCAGGTGACGTCGTCGGAAACCGCCGGTATTTCGACAGGAGCACACCCTGGGAATGGCAGGGTGTGCTCCTGTCGAAATATCGGCGGTGTCCGACGACGTCACCCAGCAGCAAACCCGTAAGTTATTTGCTTGCTTTGGATGGTTTCCCAACAGGTACCAGGCGAATGCTAGGGCGAAGATGAAGACATCTAGCCATAAGGTAATTTAGTATAATAACTCCTGACACTGATAAAAGAAATTTGTATATTGTCAAAAAATATTGTACAAAGCAAGAGACGGCAATACTGTTCAATGTAACTCAAACAAAATTCTTACTAAAGCTTGTAGCCACTGTACTCGAAACAGATGTATCTGAATGTAGTTGAAAATCTAGTATGCACTCTAGGACCAGTATGTATTAAATGCACCTTCCTATGCACTTACGTAATTATTTTCATTGTTTTATGTGTCACTTCTGAAAAAGAAAACACGTGTAAACGAACTATACGCTACACAAAAGTATTCTTGTAACAGTGACTTCAGTGACAGTCACAGAGAAACATTTCTATTCATGTCTGGCACTTTTTTCAGCAAACCTATGAAAAATTTGAAACTTACATGTGCTGTAAGTCAAAGATGAAGTAGCAGTGCTATGTTATAGGTGTAAAGATTTGTCTCATGGTGTCTATCCTTTCTCTTAGGTATTAATGTATTCTCTTTGTGTGTACGGCAAATAATAAGTCAAAATCTCACAATTTTCATTGACAAGTATGAGTCATAACGATAATAAAGAACTTTAAAAACTTACCAGTAAGTGTCAAGAAACAAAAACGTAGCTAACGTCATTTAGTGTAACGAATTTACAGACTCTTACCGACAAACTTTGTCAATTCAACTGACATGCTTCATCTCTCTGCCACAGTAATACAAAATAATGTTAACCAATAAATCTAAGAAGTAAACACAGGCAGAAATGATTCCAAACTGAATCATTTCCACCTCTGTTGGCGGCAAGTTTTAGTATCTCAGTTTTGTTCTGTGGTTGCAACGTAGCATGATTCATATCGATACATAATATTGAATAGATGCTATCATCTGCAATGAAGTGGGACAAAGATTTATATTACTCTGCGTTTTTCTTTGTCTCCTCTTTTATAAAGACGGAGACGACATCGGAGAAGTTGCGATCGTTAGCAGAAAGAAACAGACGTTTTTGTAGCGAGCTCCACCATTAAATAATATCCTCCATTACATGGGTCATAATCAGTATTAAGTACTGTTGCTTAATTACCTGGAATAATTCCACGAAGAAGTGTGTAAAGAGCACATACTTGAATCAAACTGTGATACTTGAACATAAATAAATACGAAAAAGGTAAATTAAGTTCGAATTTTGTGCCTCTTGGGTTATTTTTAAGTTCCTTGACTCCTGCCTACAGAGGACCAAAGTAAAAGAAACATTTTCCCTCGCCCATAAAAAAATTGTTAAAAACTTGTATAATAACTAGATTATTAGTTCGTATCGAACAAAAACTATACATGTATTTCCCACTGTAAAATAACGTAAGAGATTTGACAACCAGTAAAATATACGAAGAATAAATGAAGCGCTGAACTCTGTGGCCGCCTCCGTGCCGTCTCTGGACTACTGTCTACTCTCGACCATCCACATATCACTGTAATAACTTGTCATAGTAGTTCGCTCCGCCCACCCCACTCCCCACCTCCCCATCCCCCTTTTTCTGGATGTGGGACATGAAGCTACCATTATGTGGCCACTCTCTGCAGAACCTTGCTGCTGTTTCCTCTCCCCGACCATACAAACCTTCTTCTGGAATATTGGTGCACCTGGAACCATTGAAAACGTAGCATAAATTCGGCGTTCAGCTCGGGAAACCACTCCTCTGTGAAATCTGGTCGTTGATCGAGGTCTCACGTCATGCGTCGCCACTCCCATAATCGCTGCTCGTGATCTTGGTTGCTTTCCACGCGGTTGCGGTTGACTGGTGTGTAGGGGCGCCGAGGCACGACTTTCCTCCTTGTCTGCGTCCGCAGCTCGTGGTCTAGTGGCTAGCGTTGCTGCCTCTGGATTACGGTGTCTCGAGTTCGATTCCCAGCCGGGTTGGGGATTTTTCTCCGCCCGAGGACTGGGTGTTTGTGCTGTCCTCATCATTTCATCATCATTCATGTAAGTGGCAAGACTGAACTCAGTAAAGATTGGGAATTTGTACGGAAGCTAATAACGGACCCACAAACCAAACATCATCGTCCTAACCTCTGTTGACGCCTGAACTACGCGACAATTGGCTGCTCGTCCTCCTCCTCTTGATGCGTGTGTGAATTACCTATCTCGTCGCTTTCAAGAACTATCGCACTATCGGATGTTAACGCCTTTCCACCACGTTGATTGTCCGCAGCTACATGTGCTGTAGGCGGCACTGCGGCCTATTCTTTAGTCTCTGTAGAGTTACTGTTGTGGCCTTGCCTTGTTGCTCCATTATAAAATTGCGAGTTTTACGCTCCTACATTCGGCAAGGTCCCACATGGGGGGACAACGGTGGTTTGACTGCATATGCTCGCAAGCGCACATGTGAACACTGATGAAGGTCCTGATGAATAAATACAGGTTTGGTACCGCAATGAAAAAGGACTTGTGGATGAAGCTTTTGCACTGCTTTCTCTTGATTGATCCCTCTCAAAGGCATTGACGAGTGGACGGTGGTCTGTATAAATAGCGAAGACTCTTGCCTCTAAAACTGTACATTTCTTTTATCTTGAAAAACATCGGAGACTTGACAACCAGTAAAATATATAAAGAATAAACACAAGCGCTGCACTCTTTGGCCGCCACAGTACCGTCTCTGGACAACTGTCGACTCTCGGCCATCCACATATCTCTGCAGTACGTAGCCACAAACTTTAATATGAGACTCAAAGCAAAATAATAAATAATAAATCGACAGTATAACAAATTGCCCACGAGCGGGGGGTGTTATACCACTTATACTGGCCTACCTCTGTAAGGTGTCAGGCAAATCCAACACCTTCCATGAAAACCCTGACATGATCAGCAAATCCGGTAGTATGTCACATAGCTCAGAATAAATCCTGACATTAAATTAACCAAAGTAATACGATCAACGAGTGAGCAAATGGAATACCACAGACTAACACAAGAACGCCTAAATGCATGTCATACCTTCCCACCGTGAAACAGACGCAGTTCCGAGGGAAGAAACGAGAACAGAAGCCGAGAGCAGAACCGTGTTAAGCTAGAAGGCCCTACGATAAGGGACAGACACCCACATTTCTGGCTGACCGCCAGGACCACCCCCCAGCCCATGTTAAAAGATAGAGCCCTCCAGAAGAACAGTATAGATCTTACGATAACACTAAAAGGGCCACACCAGCTGCAAGTTTTAGCGTGAGACTTTTTCGTGTCTCTGTTACGTTGTAAACGTTAAAAACATTGCCCCACCATGAAAAGTATAACGTTTCTCATTGGATAGACAGAATTTTTGTAGGCGGAGCTTAAGATTAACATTGAGACCCTGATTGGTCAGCTTAAAACACAGCCAGGTAGCTTTTTTTAATCCAACTTCGGTAAATTGTAGTAAGGAGAAGGTAGGAGGGAGTTGCTTCCGAGACGGCGAGGTGCATGGAGCTGTGCCGCCCGCCACCCCCTGACGCTGCCTAAACACCAACAAGGTAATGAACGGATGCGATGCCGCATTTTTGAGCGCATAAGGCTTCATGCAGAACTGCAGAAGTCTCATCTGTTACATCCCCTTTTTACGTAATAGTTATATAATTATTGAGAAGCCACATCAGCCACTGTAGTTTACGACAAGTTAGATAAGTAATTAAAGATAATTGAGGGTCACTGTAGACCATTTTGATAGTTTTCTCTTTTATGAAACTTAACTTAAATCTAGATTATAGATGTGATATGGCATAGGTCATCCTTCGATCCATTGTAGAACTTGGAAACCCATTCAGGGAATATTCGACCACATTTTTATTGAACGCAGTTGGTTTTTATCATCCTGTATTAAAATATTTCCTTTTATCAATAGTGCAATTTATAAACAATATTTTGTGAGTAGAATAAAATTTCCAGTGGTAAACTTAGCTGCTTTTTCGACGTTATTTTACCAGCTAACTAAAAATAGGAAAGCCTTGAACCCCTTCCACTAAATTTAGTTAGTATTAAGATTCTTTTACAGGGAATGCAGTGGAGCTGACGCTGAAATCATTAAGTATTTGATTATATCATCGCTAGTCTCACTGAACTCTTCTGATCTCTACATGTCATGTGTGGTCTGGCGTCTCCTTACCAGCAACAGGTCAGAGGTTCAAACTAGTCAATTCCCTAAAAAACACGCTCAGAGCGTCGTTGCGCGAAAGTGGTAGGGAGCCACGACTTAGAACAGACAGACACCAAGCAGAATGTTAGATCTCATCCACAATACAAGCCTATAAACACGTTAATGTAGAGTATTAAGACCATAATTCATTATGCATAGCAATGGCACTGTGTCATTCGCTCTTACACGTTTAAGGACGTCAAATGGACTGTTTAATCTCTTTTAATGCACTTTTATTGTTAAATGAAGTGACAAACATGGCCTGTTATCATCTCTGCCTGAAAGAACTTAACAGTACCCAAATAAGGATTTTCCGCACGCCTGTCCTAAACCTCCTAACGACAAGCTCAATTAAACCGCTTTGAGCTATCCACGTAATTTTCTTCCTGTTACCATCTCTTAGTGCAGTTAATGTCTTCCTGCTCTATCGTCACGTGAGCATGCCACTACTTTCGGCGTTATTTTCTTTCGACTTGTTTACTGTTGACGTTTAGCGATTAGTCGCTAGAAACAAGGTAATCCAACTCACAGGCACAGAAATGAGCGGCTCCTATTAAAGGTGTGAATTATCTTTGTTGAAATGTATCTCCTCAATATACTAGTGAAAGCAACTGCGAAACTTATCAAGGCATCCTGATACACATGTATGTAGAAAGATAGTGTCTTAAGTGCCGACAATTTACACTACATTTGATAGAACATTATCAGTCAAAGTTAATGATGCAAAGTGTCGGAACAATACCTAGGTAACTACGTATAAGGAATACGTATTACGTAGTGCATAAGTTTGTAGCCTCTTTGTTTTAGATGTTGGTATTCCGGCTGCTACGGGTTTATTTATCGATTGTCATTTTTTATTTGTAATTCACTGTTGCGATTTGAGTTTAGATATTGTCATTTGTAAATAGTGGATCCGTGGAAGCTAGAAAATGGAGTGTCACGTGGACAAATCGGAAGATTTCCCACATATTCTTCTGAGTTCAAAAGAGGGGTGACAGCAGAGGAGGTAGCCGGAAACATTTGTGCCTTGTATGGGGATAATGCCATTGGACAGAGCACGGCAAGAAAATGATTTTCTCGTTTTAAGGAAGATCGTTTTGGTAGTAGAGACTCTCCACCTTCAGGAAGACCTTCGGAGTTTCATAAAGATCATTTAAATGCACTAATCCATAATGACCCATGTCAGTGTTCTCGAGAACTGGCAAATGCGATGAACGGTGATCGTTCCTCCATCGTGCGACATTTACAAGCAATGGGAAGGTTCAAAAATGCTCTGAGCCAAAATCACAAAAATCTGCAGATGGCCGTGTGTGCATCTCAGCTTGCTCGTCAACAATTAGCTCGGGAACAACATTGACTATTCCTATCATGTATCGTTACTGGTGACGACAAAAAGTGTCTTTATGCTAACATGAGGAAAAGAAAGGAATGGTTGAGCCCAAACAAAGCAGCAGCTCCCGGTACAAAGACCTGCGCGCATCCACAAAAGATAACGTTATGCATCTGTTGGAGCAGCGACAGTGTGGTGTGCTAAGAATTGCTTCCCCGAGACATAACCGTCAGTGTTGACATTTATTGTCAACAAGTGAGGCGTCTTGCAGACTCAGTCCAAGAACAACGACCAGTAAGACTGCGTGAAGTGATGCTACTGCACGATAACACCCGCCCACTTTCTACTAGACTGACAGAAAATAGCATACAGGAGTTATGTTGGGAAGTCATTCCGCACCCATCTTTTTCACCTGATCTTGCGCCTTCAGATTTTCATCTTTTCCGCTCTCTATCGCACAACCTCCAAGGAACTTCCATTCCGGATGAAAATGCGCTCCAAACATAGCGCAACCAGTTCGTCACCTCAAAAGCACGTGATTTCTACGGTCGCAGAAAAGAAAAGTTGCCCCAGGGTTGGCAGACTGTTATACATTATAAAGAAGAACATGTTACTGGTGACTAAAGTGTCTCTTATGTGTATCTGTTGTGTTTATTGAACTTATGGAAAAATGCTACGTACTTTTGCACTTACCTAATACGTAAATATGTAAGCAAAACTGGTGAAATATGTAAATGAATATGTAATGAAGTACACTAGTGGCCATTAAAATTGCTACACCAAGAAGAAATGCAGATGATAAACGTATATTCATTGGACAAATATATTATACTAGAACTGACATGTGATTACATTTTCACGCAATTTGGGTGCATAGATCCTGAGAAATCAGTACCCAGAACAACCATCTCTGGCCGTAATAACGGCCTTGATACGCCTGGGCATTGAGTCAAACTGAGCTTGGATGGCGTGTACAGGTACAGCTGCCCATGCAGCTTCAACACGATACCACGGTTCATCAAGAGTAGTGACTGGCGTATTGTGACGAGCCAATCGCTCGGCCACCATTGACCAAACGGTTTCAATTGGTGAGAGATCTGGAGAATGTGCTGACCAGGGCAGCAGTCGAACACTTTCTGTATCCAGAAAGGCCCGTACAGGATCTGCAACTTGCGGTCGTGCATTATCCTGCTGAAATGTACGGTTTCGCAGGGATCGAATGAAGGGTAGCGCCACGGGTCGTAACACATCTGAAATGTAACGACCACTGTTCAAAGTGCCGTCAATGCGAACAGGAAGTGACCGGGACGTGTAATCAATGGCACCCTATACCATCACACCAGGTTATACGTCAGTATGGCGATGACGAATGCCCGCTTCCAATGTGCGTTCACCGCGATGTCGCCAAACACGGATGCGACCATCATGATGCTGTAAACAGAACCTGGATTCATCCGAAAAAATGACGTTTTGCCATTTGTGCACCCAGGTTCGTTGTTGAGTACACCATCGCAGGTGCTCCTGTCTGTGATGCAGCGTCAAGGGAAACCGCAGCAATGGTCTCCGAGCTGATAGTCCATGCTGCTGCAAACGTCGTCGAACTGTTCGTGGAGATGGTTGTTGTCTTGCAAACGTCCCCATCTGCTGACCCAGGGATCGAGACGCGGCTGCACGATCCGTTACAGCCATGCGGATGAGATGCCTGTCATCTCGACTGCTAGTGATACGAGGCCGTTGGGATCCAGCACGGCGTTCCGTATTACCCCCCTGAACCCACCGATTCCAAATTCTGCTAACAGTCATTGGATCTCGCTCAACGCGAGCAGCAATGTCGCGATACGATAAACCGCAATTGCGATAGGCTACAATCCGACTTTTATCAAAGTCGGAAACGTGATGGTACGCATTTCTCCTCCTTACACGAGGCATCACAACAACGTTTCACCAGGCAACGACGGTGAACTGGTGTAGCAATTTTAATGGCCAGTAGTGTAAAACTTTGAAATAAAGACCCTTTCAGGGTAATTCATAGACATTTTAGTTTTTCTTATCACTACATATAAAGGAACAGAATATGTAATTACATAAAATGCAGTGTCTAGTCATCAGTAAGCTAAACCTACCTAACACCAGTACTTTGTAAACTGATTTGGAATACAATGCTTAAGACGTTCTTACGTATAAAAACTCACATTAGGTCTACTGCGCTTCAGCACAAGTTTAAATTTTTCTTAATTTTAATCCGTGCAAGCAACTGTGCACAAATCGCATCTGAGCTACCTATTCAAGACCTCGTCTCGGGTCACGAGGTTGGGTTCACTGGAGTGTTGGCAATCCGGCGGAAAGAGGACAGACTGGTGCTCTCGAACTCAAAATAACGGCTCGAACAGCCTTTATCACAGTTCGCCATTATTGCAAATAACTTTTAATATTTAAGCCAGGGCTCTGCAAATTACACCATCCCCACAGACAACTGTCCTCTGGTTACCAAGCCTGTGATGATATCTGACTGCTGTGGAAAACTAGATTGATGTGGTTAATTTGACAATTAATTTCATCTACTTTCTGACTCTTAATCGTGTCGTCCTTTGTGATATATCAAATATTCGTAAATTTGCAGGTATTTTAAATCTATCGTCAGGAAAGTAAAATGTATTTTGTCATGACACGCTCTCTTTGGCAGGAAGTCTGGACAAAGTGGCAGTCATTTCTGCTGCACATCTTGTGGTAGACTAGAGAAAAATCTTTCCTTAGGAAGCCCCACGACACGATCGGACAGGACAGACATGTTATTAAGGGTACAGTATCCATCGACGTACACACAATATTGGCAACAACAGTATTAAAAAAACACAAACATAAAAAATTGTAGACGCCTTTGCTAAAATAAATTTATAGTGCAACTATTTACAGTTAAACAAACAATATCGTAAGAAAATTGTATCCTACGAGACTACCTCGATACGATAACAATATCAGTTTTAAGCTAACTAACGTATTTACAAAACTGGAACTGAGTTCCTCTTGAGTAGACATTTTATTGTAATTTCGATTCTTGTGACGCGAAGATACCTTAAAAAATTTAAGTAATTCAATGCAGTTGTTTGCAACATTCTACACTTGAACTGGAGACTTCTCTCCTCTCACTTTACTACCCTTTGATTCACTAAGCCTTTTTTGGCTGTCATTGATAGCGGTGCACTACTCCGACACTGGTCCTATCCGGCATTTCTGTCATTTCGTGTCCCCACTCTTGCGCTTTTGCTTAGGCTGTGTGTTACGTAAGCGACAGGCAGCGCGCGACAGATTCGGGCGACAAAACAAAATCACAGGTATGTTTACGGAAGTATCATAAATGAGCGACGTCCTTGGCACGGCCTGTCCACAGCTACAACTTCCGACGTTTGAATTGAAACGTGTTTGAATGTTGTCGCAGCAGCACGCGCGACAGTGAGAGCGACAACTACGAATCTTCTCGGCAAGGCAGTGGAGCGGACGCGCCGGCAGCCATCAAACACTTATCATCCGATATTAAGAAAAATTTTTGGTGAAGAAATTTGATTCTTCTACATCTTACAGCTTGATGTCTTCGCTCGATGAAAGCTTGAATGTATTTTCGTTATTCGTCATAGTTACTGTGCTGCACGAAACTAAGTAAATGACTGCAAGAAATTTTTAAGAGTTTGCAGAAGTAAAATCGCATTGCTTAGATTTTGCGTATGGCTCGTTTTAAGCCATACATTACTGTGTATTAAATGCAGCCAATATATCTAAATTGTATTTAAAGTTGAGAGCGGAATGATATCTCTTTTCATTCTCGAAATATTGGTTGTTATATCTGTGGACGGGTCGCGCACGGCGCGCCCGAATCCTTTCCTGCGCATCAGGAATCAAGTGGTCGTAAAAATCGTATTTCATGAACGGTTCAGAATATCAAAACTATGACTTTGGAAAACGAAGCACACAAAAGGCCGTATATTGTCGTACCATTAACAGTCGAAATGTTGTGGTCAAATGTTTGAGTGGAGCACAAATTACATAATGAGTTTCTGTCCGAATTTTCATAGTGAAAATAGTGAGTGAGAAATGGGCAAATGTGGTGTCAAAGTGACCAGCGTGAGATCTAGTTTTTAAAGAAAATATTTAATTGCTTGAAAGTAATGAAGGCAATTAAGAAAAACTTAATTTCTGATTTGAGGGAAAATTGGAATATCTCACGAACAGTTGCTGCTAGTTATGTCAATGATGTGTCAAGAAGTTCATTTCTTCAATGCCTAGCTATCTTACACACAAAAAGATACATTGGTGTGATATTTAACTGTCAAAAAGGCTCTCTTCTTATCAAGTACTAAATTCAGGAATTTTCTGAACATAAGATGCTAGGAAGGCAAATTGGTAAGATAAAAGTTGAAAAAAATGAAAGAAATCAGTCAACTATTTTGTGAAATGATTTGTTTAAAAGATATAAAATAGATCACACAGACATCTGATGTGCCTTTGAAAAATGGTTCAAATGGCTCTGGGCACTATGGGACTTAACATCTGAGGTCATCAGTCCCCTAGATTTTAGAACTACTTAAACCTAACTAACCTAAGGACATCACACACATCCATGCTCGAGGCAGGATTCGAACCTGCGACCGCAGCAGTCGCGCGGTTCCGGACCGAAGTGCCTAGAACCGCTCGGCCACCAAGGCCGGCGATGTGCCTTTGAATGACTTTCGAAATCATGCATGGGGGCTTAATTAATTTTTAATATGCAAATAATTTTAATTTTTAGTCGCTGTCTGTCCGATTACGAGTCTCGTAACCGGTTGGCCCTGACCAGTATTTGTACGCAATCTGACTGCATAGCTTAACAACAAAGAATGAAAGGAAATTTCCGTTAACACAATTAATTCATTAAGTCCCCAGCAACTATAAAACCTAGAAAACAACAAAACACGAGTGTAGCTGTTCTGTGTGTGGAAGTGTGATTCAACGTACACATCAGGCACGGTTCTTCCTCAATAAGACCAGATATTTTAAACACCATTTATACTGAAGTAATTAAAAAAAACAGAAATACTATAATTGCACATAGAAACTAGAAATACATTCTAATACAAGAACACGAGCCAGATGCTTTGTTGACTGAACCTGTGACCAAGAGGCATTTTTGTTTAAGACACTGAAATAAATAAAAAAAAATTTTTTTTACCTTCATATATATTGACGAAAAGCACATTACAGCATCCCTAATCCAACAACATCTGGTGTCTAGCCCATCAAAACAATACTACAAGTTCTGAACAAGCACTCTCCATGGGAACTTCTCAACAACGACTCACCACTGCTACATCTCAACAAGCACTCTCTACCACGAGTTCTCGACAAGAACTGCCAGTGGAGGCGGCTGAATAATACTCTTTGGCGCAATCTCTGGCGCTGTGGCTCAGTGTAGCAACCTTTCAATCACTCTCAGAAAATGTGCTGCATCACATGTTTCTCTACTATGTTTTATTTCTTACTTTTACACAAATAATTTCACAAAATTTTTGATTCTCTTTTCAAAGATTTTGTATGCGTTACCTACGCAGACTATTTAGATTAATTGAAACACTCGGCTTTAATATTAACTGCTGATGAATCACGTTTCCAACAATCATATATTAGTAAAATTTAATGGTTGTTCATTGTGTTTTATTAGGAATTTAGTGTGTGCGATATACTGGAATAGATGTGTAACCACTTAAAGTTCAACTAATTTTGCAAAGCCTTAAAAATATACTTTGAGATGCAGGTTGTGGGATTGTACCCGAGCAAGTTACAGTATAATATAAGCAATAGTCAGGACCCCTATCACTAAGCCTAAGAAGCAACCATCACACCACGGATGCCTCCTGTGTGACGGTATTCATTCGTTCATACTTACGGTAGTCAGTCACTCTTCCACGCTTATTGGCTGCTGAAAGTATCTGATCATACACTCCTGGAAATGGAAAAAAGAACACATTGACACCAGTGTGTCAGACCCACCATACTTGCTCCGGACACTGCGAGAGGGCTGTACAAGCAATGATCACACGCACGGCACAGCGGACACACCAGGAACCGCGGTGTTGGCCGTCGAATGGCGCTAGCTGCGCAGCATTTGTGCACCGCCGCCGTCAGTGTCAGCCAGTTTGCCGTGGCATACGGAGCTCCATCGCAGTCTTTAACACTGGTAGCATGCCGCGACAGCGTGGACGTGAACCGTATGTGCAGTTGACGGACTTTGAGCGAGGGCGTATAGTGGGCATGCGGGAGGCCGGGTGGACGTACCGCCGAATTGCTCAACACGTGGGGCGTGAGATCTCCACAGTACATCGATGTTGTCGCCAGTGGTCGGCGGAAGGTGCACGTGCCCGTCGACCTGGGACCGGACCGCAGCGACGCACGGATGCACGCCAAGACCGTAGAATCCTACGCAGTGCCGTAGGGGACCGCACCGCCACTTCCCAGCAAATTAGGGACGCTGTTGCTCCTGGGGTATCGGCGAGCACCATTCGCAACCGTCTCCATGAAGCTGGGCTACGGTCCCGCACACCGTTAGGCCGTCTTCCGCTCACGCCCCAACATCGTGCAGCCCGCCTCCAGTGGTGTCGCGACAGGCGTGAATGGAGGGACGAATGGAGACGTGTCGTCTTCAGCGATGAGAGTCGCTTCTGCCTTGGTGCCAATGATGGTCGTATGCGTGTTTGGCGCCGTGCAGGTGAGCGCCACAATCAGGACTGCATACGACCGAGGCACACAGGGCCAACACCCGGCATCATGGTGTGGGGAGCGATCTCCTACACTGGCCGTACACCACTGGTGATCGTCGAGGGGACACTGAATAGTGCACGGTACATCCAAACCGTCATCGAACCCATCGTTCTACCATTCCTAGACCGGCAAGGGAACTTGCTGTTCCAACAGGACAATGCACGTCCGCATGTATCCCGTGCCACCCAACGTGCTCTAGAAGGTGTAAGTCAACTACCCTGGCCAGCAAGATCTCCGGATCTGTCCCCCATTGAGCATGTTTGGGACTGGATGAAGCGACGTCTCACGTGGTCTGCACGTCCAGCACGAACGCTGGTCCAACTGAGGCGCCAGGTGGAAATGGCATGGCAAGCCGTTCCACAGGACTACATCCAGCATCTCTACGATCGTCTCCATGGGAGAATAGCAGCCTGCATTGCTGCGAAAGGTGGATATACACGGTACTAGTGCCGACATTGTGCATGCTCTGTTGCCTGTGTCTATGTGCCTGTGGTTCTGTCAGTGTGATCATGTGATGTATCTGACCCCAGGAATGTGTCAATAAAGTTTCCCCTTCCTGGGACAATGAATTCACGGTGTTCTTATTTCAATTTCCAGGAGTGTATAAGAAACATTCGTCTTCAATGCATTGACGAGATAGTCGAACGTCTCTCTGGTTATCAATGTACGAGTATATTCTAAGAATTTGTCTGGTGATCTTCGTAGTTCGTGATATAATTAAGAAATTCACCATTAAGATTCGTCCCTTCGTAAATTGCATGCACAGCACTCCGTTGTCACCTTATTTTTCCTAAGGAAAAGCTAATTTTGTTGCCTTACTCTCGAGCTGCAATATTGTACAGTTTAGGGGCGCCATTTTATAGAAACAAACGGCCGGATCTAATAGCCATCTTGTAGCGGGAGATTGTCGCTCGCACGCAGGACACACGAGCGTATCGCCCGATGCTGCCTCTTGCTGGTGGAGTGTCGCGTATCCAGACGTTCCTCGCTGTCAATCGCTTCTGACGCTTACGTAGGATGCGGCACGGTCGGAGAGGCCGTGAGATGAGTCAGCTACCGAGGCCGTTGACCCTCGAGCAGCGCGGTGGGTCAAGCGCCGTGGTGCCAGCGGCGCCCTTGGCATCTCCGAACCTGCGGGGGAGGCCCGACCTCAGCTGTGTCCGCTGAAACAGGTCCCAAGAGTCTGAACGTACAGTTCCGTATTGATATAGGATTTTGAGGAGTTACTGCTTAGCAGCCGGCTGCTGTCGCTCGAACATTGGATTAGCAAAGCTATTATTTAACTACCTCGAGGTGATACAATTCGGTCACCCTCTCGGTGTGATATGCTGGTGACAAACATTTATGTTGGCTCAGCTACCCAGTATTTCAGTTGCACATTCCTTTAGATGTAACGCCGGCCGGAGTGGCCGTGCGGTTCTGGCCGCTACAGTCTGGAACCGACCGACCGCTACGGTCACAGGTTCGAATCCTGCCTCGGGCACGGATGTGTGTGATGTCCTTAGGTTAGTTAGGTTTAAGTAGTTCTAAGTCTAGGGGACTGATGATCTCAGATGCTAAGTGCTCAGAGTCATTTGAACCATTTTGAACCGACTTTACATCAATTTGCCTTCATTGCATTGCCTTCCTCTACCCGTTTTCAGCCCATGTTCCGAGATATTTGTTGCAGTTACGACGCAAGTGGTTGTACTTAGAGAGGCGAGTACAGTGTTGAAGTGCGTGTGTGTGTATGTGGTTCAAATGACTCTAAGCACTATGGGACTTAACATCTGAGGTCATCAGTCCCGTAGACTTAGAACTACTTAAACTTAAGTAACCTAAAGACATCACACACATCCATGCCCGAGGCAGGATTCGAACCTTTGACCGTAGCAGCAGCGCGGTCCCGGACTGAAGCGCCTAGAACCGCTCGGTCACAACGGCCAGCGTGTGTATGTGTTTGGGTCGTCAATTCAACCCGGGAGTCGACTTGTAACTCGTCTGTCTGGCGGAGTGAGATTTAGACTCATCGTTCGATACATCGAACCAACCCTTCATCGGTAAATACTTTTGGGGAGGGGTTTGCTGATGCGCAGTTTACGTCCAGTAACTCGGCTGTCACTCACAGCGTACACCCTAACGCAACAGTGAAATTTCATACTTGTCAGTATCCCTTCCCCCCGTGGGACCAGATGCCCATATTGCCGGCCACATCTTTCCTCATTGTCAGCCTTTCAACTTCCGTTCATATTGCCAATTGTTTGGGGCTTGTTCCTTACTATCATTTCTACTTAGCTACCCAGATGGGAACTATCAGACCTAAGTTAATTACTACCACTCTTAACAAAAGTAAACAGATGCACAATTACACAAGACAAAATAACAAAGAAAGCCTTTTTACTCTTAGACTATACAGCTAAACAAATAATTCTCTCCTTCTCAATGGTTAAAAAACATCGAACCATGTACCAGTCAATACCACATAAACTCTTAATGACTACACTAGAACACGAAGAACGAAGAAATTTGGGGAGGGTGTAATGGATAAAAGGCTTTAAACACTACTGGAAAAAAATTAGTACACCCTTTCAGAGATTCCTAATTCACCCATAATTTGTAAGGTGGCTATAATTTCGCACCTTAAAAGATCCCATCCACATACTTTGCTGTGATCTACAAACACAATTAGGTATCATGTGATAGATTGTACATCGTATATATGGATATATAACCGAGACTGACATTGTCACGTACACCTTGTAAATAATTGTCAACGCTTATTGCTTGAAAGGTGACGGAGTGTCTTTATTATCATACCAGTAAAGGCTGGAACGACAGTGGAGATGAAACGGCAGGCAGAAATCAAGCTCTGGGTGGAAGGCCTGCACAGGTGTTGGTCCAGCTTTAACACAGGAAGTAGCTAGAAAAAATGGTTCAAATGGCTCTGAGCACTATGGGACTTAACATCTGAGGTCATCAGTCCCCTAGAACTTAGAACTACTTAAACCTAACGAAGCCAAGGACAACACACACATCCATGCCCGAGGCAGGATTCGAACCTGCGACTGTAGCGGTCGCTCGGTTCCAGACTGAAGCGCCTAGAACCGCTCGGTCACACAGGCCGGCAAGTAGCTAGACAGACGTCGTAGGACCTGAGCTCTGGAGCACAATAGGGTGACGCTATTGTAGTAGGGCCGGAAGGATAACCGGATAATACTTCCGAACTTTGCAAATCTTGGACGCAGGTGAGATAAGCGAAGAAGTGACACCTCGGAAACCACGCAGGCTGTGTTATTTCCAAAGATTTTAACTCAGAAGCGTACCATTGTGCGAGTATAGGTTTTTCCTCGCAAACTTTCCGCGCTGGACGACAAAAGACTAAAATATGGTTGGTGGGCGTTCGGAAGAATCTGTAGACAGGGAGAATATTTCGTGGTTTCGGGAATATGATTCGTTTTCTGAATTACGATGGTGGGGAGCCGAGCCTGCTGGGAGGCCAGCAGTGGAGAGAAGAGGTCTTCCATTGTGAGCGCCCGTGTGTGACGGTCGCTCGATATCAGCTTTATCAGCTTTGTTGGTACCGACGGACTTGTTGTCTTTGCTCTCAGAAGAGTTTATAGTTAGAACAGTTACGCACTGTACTGTTGCGAACCTATACGATTCTGGACTTCACCTCCGGGTTGGAAGTCGCCGTTGAGTACACAGCGTTCAGTAATTGAGAGCACTTCGTCTGCCTATACCTAAGTTGAGACGTTATCTGAACTGGGAGTTTGCGTTTCTCGTCTGTAGAACACAGGGAGGAGAAGACAGTATTAGAGTATATTAATCAGAGGACCGCCTTCCTCCGTCCTAGTGTTTGAAAGAGTTTGTTTGTGCCTGGAGTTCTTCCATCGTCGCAGACGAGTACGAGAACCATCACTTCGGCGCACCGGCGTAGTACATACGGTGATATCGCAGATTGCTTCGGCTTATTAGGGCTATAAAAGCTAAACAGCTGTGATCACGTTAGTTTATTTCCACTGAGGTTCCACACCACCGTAGATCATCTTTGAAAATAGTATCTTCTAGTGTTTGGTATGTAGCTGATGTCAGTCATTTCGCGTTATTGATATTAGATCGCGGAGTCATAGTAAGGAGCAGAGTTGAGCAATTGATCAGTAATTTTACTTCAGAAATGTAAACTTTGTAATATAAAGTTTTTTTAAATCTACAATTAATACGCATTACCATCTACAATTTTGTAGTAAACTGTAGACAATACGAAGTACAGATCGACATAGGGATTTCTTTACAATCAACGAACAGCGGTTATCACTAAATTTAATTAATATCAGCACAGCTAAAAATACATCCAAAGCGAGGACTGATATCAGAGAGCAATTGTCATATCCAAAACTGCTTATTCTTGACATGCAAATGGGGGAGCAGCTGTCTGAAGGAGACTTGAATCCAGACTGTCCAAACGAGGGTAAGTGAATCTGCTTGTTTGTCAGAGGATCAGCAGGAGGAGTTACGAGAAGTAAAGTATTTAGAATGCGCCATGTGGTAATAAAGGGTTATGAGTATAACATGGACGTTTACTTCACACAAGACATTCTGTTTCTCTTCATATCCAATGTAGGGTGGCTATAATTTCGCGACTTACAAGAACTC
Source organism: Schistocerca serialis cubense (assembly GCF_023864345.2). Lineage (NCBI taxonomy): Eukaryota > Metazoa > Arthropoda > Insecta > Orthoptera > Acrididae > Schistocerca > Schistocerca serialis. The sequence continues at coordinate 535,343,324 of NC_064643.1, forward strand.
ATCCACATACTTTGCCGTGAGCTACAAACACAATTAGGTATCATGTGATAGGTTATACACCGTATATACACTCCTGGAAATGGAAAAAAGAACACATTGACACCGGTGTGTCAGACCCACCATACTTGCTCCGGACACTGCGAGAGGGCTGTACAAGCAATGATCACACGCACGGCACAGTGGACACACCAGGAACCGCGGTGCTGGCCGTCGAATGGCGCTAGCTGCGCAGCATTTGTGCACCGCCGCCGTCAGTGTCAGCCAGTTTGCCGTGGCATACGGAGCTCCATCGCAGTCTTTAACACTGGTAGCATGCCGCGACAGCGTGGACGTGAACCGTATGTGCAGTTGACGGACTTTGAGCGAGGGCGTATAGTGGGCATGCGGGAGGCCGGGTGGACGTACCGCCGAATTGCTCAACACGTGGGGCGTGAGGTCTCCACAGTACATCGATGTTGTCGCCAGTGGTCGGCGGAAGGTGCACGTGCCCGTCGACCTGGGACCGGACCGCAGCGACGCACGGATGCACGCCAAGACCGTAGGATCCTACGCAGTGCCGTAGGGGACCGCACCGCCACTTCCCAGCAAATTAGGGACACTGTTGCTCCTGGGGTATCGGCGAGGACCATTCGCAACCGTCTCCATGAAGCTGGGCTACGGTCCCGCACACCGTTAGGCCGTCTTCCGCTCACGCCCCAACATCGTGCAGCCCGCCTCCAGTGGTGTCGCGACAGGCGTGAATGGAGGGACGAATGGAGACGTGTCGTCTTCAGCGATGAGAGTCGCTTCTGCCTTGGTGCCAATGATGGTCGTATGCGTGTTTGGCGCCGTGCAGGTGAGCGCCACAATCAGGACTGCATACGACCGAGGCACACAGGGCCAACACCCGGCATCATGGTGTGGGGAGCGATCTCCTACACTGGCCGTACACCACTGGTGATCGTCGAGGGGACACTGAATAGTGCACGGTACATCCAAACCGTCATCGAACCCATCGTTCTACCATTCCTAGACCGGCAAGGGAACTTGCTGTTCCAACAGGACAATGCACGTCCGCATGTATCCCGTGCCACCCAACGTGCTCTAGAAGGTGTAAGTCAACTACCCTGGCCAGCAAGATCTCCGGATCTGTCCCCCATTGAGCATGTTTGGGACTGGATGAAGCGACGTCTCACGTGGTCTGCACGTCCAGCACGAACGCTGGTCCAACTGAGGCGCCAGGTGGAAATGGCATGGCAAGCCGTTCCACAGGACTACATCCAGCATCTCTACGATCGTCTCCATGGGAGAATAGCAGCCTGCATTGCTGCGAAAGGTGGATATACACGGTACTAGTGCCGACATTGTGCATGCTCTGTTGCCTGTGTCTATGTGCCTGTGGTTCTGTCAGTGTGATCATGTGATGTATCTGACCCCAGGAATGTGTCAATAAAGTTTCCCCTTCCTGGGACAATGAATTCACGGTGTTCTTATTTCAATTTCCAGGAGTGTATAAGAAACATTCGTCTTCAATGCATTGACGAGATAGTCGAACGTCTCTCTGGTTATCAATGTACGAGTATATTCTAAGAATTTGTCTGGTGATCTTCGTAGTTCGTGATATAATTAAGAAATTCACCATTAAGATTCGTCCCTTCGTAAATTGCATGCACAGCACTCCGTTGTCGCCTTATTTTTCCTAAGGAAAAGCTAATTTTGTTGCCTTACTCTCGAGCTGCAATATTGTACAGTTTAGGGGCGCCATTTTATAGAAACAAACGGCCGGATCTAATAGCCATCTTGTAGCGGGAGATTGTCGCTCGCACGCAGGACACACGAGCGTATCGCCCGATGCTGCCTCTTGCTGGTGGAGTGTCGCGTATCCAGACGTTCCTCGCTGTCAATCGCTTCTGACGCTTACGTAGGATGCGGCACGGTCGGAGAGGCCGTGAGATGAGTCAGCTACCGAGGCCGTTGACCCTCGAGCAGCGCGGTGGGTCAAGCGCCGTGGTGCCAGCGGCGCCCTTGGCATCTCCGAACCTGCGGGGGAGGCCCGACCTCAGCTGTGTCCGCTGAAACAGGTCCCAAGAGTCTGAACGTACAGTTCCGTATTGATATAGGATTTTGAGGAGTTACTGCTTAGCAGCCGGCTGCTGTCGCTCGAACATTGGATTAGCAAAGCTATTATTTAACTACCTCGAGGTGATACAATTCGGTCACCCTCTCGGTGTGATATGCTGGTGACAAACATTTATGTTGGCTCAGCTACCCAGTATTTCAGTTGCACATTCCTTTAGATGTAACGCCGGCCGGAGTGGCCGTGCGGTTCTGGCCGCTACAGTCTGGAACCGACCGACCGCTACGGTCACAGGTTCGAATCCTGCCTCGGGCACGGATGTGTGTGATGTCCTTAGGTTAGTTAGGTTTAAGTAGTTCTAAGTCTAGGGGACTGATGATCTCAGATGCTAAGTGCTCAGAGTCATTTGAACCATTTTGAACCGACTTTACATCAATTTGCCTTCATTGCATTGCCTTCCTCTACCCGTTTTCAGCCCATGTTCCGAGATATTTGTTGCAGTTACGACGCAAGTGGTTGTACTTAGAGAGGCGAGTACAGTGTTGAAGTGCGTGTGTGTGTATGTGGTTCAAATGACTCTAAGCACTATGGGACTTAACATCTGAGGTCATCAGTCCCGTAGACTTAGAACTACTTAAACTTAAGTAACCTAAAGACATCACACACATCCATGCCCGAGGCAGGATTCGAACCTTTGACCGTAGCAGCAGCGCGGTCCCGGACTGAAGCGCCTAGAACCGCTCGGTCACAACGGCCAGCGTGTGTATGTGTTTGGGTCGTCAATTCAACCCGGGAGTCGACTTGTAACTCGTCTGTCTGGCGGAGTGAGATTTAGACTCATCGTTCGATACATCGAACCAACCCTTCATCGGTAAATACTTTTGGGGAGGGGTTTGCTGATGCGCAGTTTACGTCCAGTAACTCGGCTGTCACTCACAGCGTACACCCTAACGCAACAGTGAAATTTCATACTTGTCAGTATCCCTTCCCCCCGTGGGACCAGATGCCCATATTGCCGGCCACATCTTTCCTCATTGTCAGCCTTTCAACTTCCGTTCATATTGCCAATTGTTTGGGGCTTGTTCCTTACTATCATTTCTACTTAGCTACCCAGATGGGAACTATCAGACCTAAGTTAATTACTACCACTCTTAACAAAAGTAAACAGATGCACAATTACACAAGACAAAATAACAAAGAAAGCCTTTTTACTCTTAGACTATACAGCTAAACAAATAATTCTCTCCTTCTCAATGGTTAAAAAACATCGAACCATGTACCAGTCAATACCACATAAACTCTTAATGACTACACTAGAACACGAAGAACGAAGAAATTTGGGGAGGGTGTAATGGATAAAAGGCTTTAAACACTACTGGAAAAAAATTAGTACACCCTTTCAGAGATTCCTAATTCACCCATAATTTGTAAGGTGGCTATAATTTCGCACCTTAAAAGATCCCATCCACATACTTTGCTGTGATCTACAAACACAATTAGGTATCATGTGATAGATTGTACATCGTATATATGGATATATAACCGAGACTGACATTGTCACGTACACCTTGTAAATAATTGTCAACGCTTATTGCTTGAAAGGTGACGGAGTGTCTTTATTATCATACCAGTAAAGGCTGGAACGACAGTGGAGATGAAACGGCAGGCAGAAATCAAGCTCTGGGTGGAAGGCCTGCACAGGTGTTGGTCCAGCTTTAACACAGGAAGTAGCTAGAAAAAATGGTTCAAATGGCTCTGAGCACTATGGGACTTAACATCTGAGGTCATCAGTCCCCTAGAACTTAGAACTACTTAAACCTAACGAAGCCAAGGACAACACACACATCCATGCCCGAGGCAGGATTCGAACCTGCGACTGTAGCGGTCGCTCGGTTCCAGACTGAAGCGCCTAGAACCGCTCGGTCACACAGGCCGGCAAGTAGCTAGACAGACGTCGTAGGACCTGAGCTCTGGAGCACAATAGGGTGACGCTATTGTAGTAGGGCCGGAAGGATAACCGGATAATACTTCCGAACTTTGCAAATCTTGGACGCAGGTGAGATAAGCGAAGAAGTGACACCTCGGAAACCACGCAGGCTGTGTTATTTCCAAAGATTTTAACTCAGAAGCGTACCATTGTGCGAGTATAGGTTTTTCCTCGCAAACTTTCCGCGCTGGACGACAAAAGACTAAAATATGGTTGGTGGGCGTTCGGAAGAATCTGTAGACAGGGAGAATATTTCGTGGTTTCGGGAATATGATTCGTTTTCTGAATTACGATGGTGGGGAGCCGAGCCTGCTGGGAGGCCAGCAGTGGAGAGAAGAGGTCTTCCATTGTGAGCGCCCGTGTGTGACGGTCGCTCGATATCAGCTTTATCAGCTTTGTTGGTACCGACGGACTTGTTGTCTTTGCTCTCAGAAGAGTTTATAGTTAGAACAGTTACGCACTGTACTGTTGCGAACCTATACGATTCTGGACTTCACCTCCGGGTTGGAAGTCGCCGTTGAGTACACAGCGTTCAGTAATTGAGAGCACTTCGTCTGCCTATACCTAAGTTGAGACGTTATCTGAACTGGGAGTTTGCGTTTCTCGTCTGTAGAACACAGGGAGGAGAAGACAGTATTAGAGTATATTAATCAGAGGACCGCCTTCCTCCGTCCTAGTGTTTGAAAGAGTTTGTTTGTGCCTGGAGTTCTTCCATCGTCGCAGACGAGTACGAGAACCATCACTTCGGCGCACCGGCGTAGTACATACGGTGATATCGCAGATTGCTTCGGCTTATTAGGGCTATAAAAGCTAAACAGCTGTGATCACGTTAGTTTATTTCCACTGAGGTTCCACACCACCGTAGATCATCTTTGAAAATAGTATCTTCTAGTGTTTGGTATGTAGCTGATGTCAGTCATTTCGCGTTATTGATATTAGATCGCGGAGTCATAGTAAGGAGCAGAGTTGAGCAATTGATCAGTAATTTTACTTCAGAAATGTAAACTTTGTAATATAAAGTTTTTTTAAATCTACAATTAATACGCATTACCATCTACAATTTTGTAGTAAACTGTAGACAATACGAAGTACAGATCGACATAGGGATTTCTTTACAATCAACGAACAGCGGTTATCACTAAATTTAATTAATATCAGCACAGCTAAAAATACATCCAAAGCGAGGACTGATATCAGAGAGCAATTGTCATATCCAAAACTGCTTATTCTTGACATGCAAATGGGGGAGCAGCTGTCTGAAGGAGACTTGAATCCAGACTGTCCAAACGAGGGTAAGTGAATCTGCTTGTTTGTCAGAGGATCAGCAGGAGGAGTTACGAGAAGTAAAGTATTTAGAATGCGCCATGTGGTAATAAAGGGTTATGAGTATAACATGGACGTTTACTTCACACAAGACATTCTGTTTCTCTTCATATCCAATGTAGGGTGGCTATAATTTCGCGACTTACAAGAACTCATCCACATACTTTGCCGTGAGCTACAAACACAATTAGGTATCATGTGATAGGTTATACACCGTATATACACTCCTGGAAATGGAAAAAAGAACACATTGACACCGGTGTGTCAGACCCACCATACTTGCTCCGGACACTGCGAGAGGGCTGTACAAGCAATGATCACACGCACGGCACAGTGGACACACCAGGAACCGCGGTGCTGGCCGTCGAATGGCGCTAGCTGCGCAGCATTTGTGCACCGCCGCCGTCAGTGTCAGCCAGTTTGCCGTGGCATACGGAGCTCCATCGCAGTCTTTAACACTGGTAGCATGCCGCGACAGCGTGGACGTGAACCGTATGTGCAGTTGACGGACTTTGAGCGAGGGCGTATAGTGGGCATGCGGGAGGCCGGGTGGACGTACCGCCGAATTGCTCAACACGTGGGGCGTGAGGTCTCCACAGTACATCGATGTTGTCGCCAGTGGTCGGCGGAAGGTGCACGTGCCCGTCGACCTGGGACCGGACCGCAGCGACGCACGGATGCACGCCAAGACCGTAGGATCCTACGCAGTGCCGTAGGGGACCGCACCGCCACTTCCCAGCAAATTAGGGACACTGTTGCTCCTGGGGTATCGGCGAGGACCATTCGCAACCGTCTCCATGAAGCTGGGCTACGGTCCCGCACACCGTTAGGCCGTCTTCCGCTCACGCCCCAACATCGTGCAGCCCGCCTCCAGTGGTGTCGCGACAGGCGTGAATGGAGGGACGAATGGAGACGTGTCGTCTTCAGCGATGAGAGTCGCTTCTGCCTTGGTGCCAATGATGGTCGTATGCGTGTTTGGCGCCGTGCAGGTGAGCGCCACAATCAGGACTGCATACGACCGAGGCACACAGGGCCAACACCCGGCATCATGGTGTGGGGAGCGATCTCCTACACTGGCCGTACACCACTGGTGATCGTCGAGGGGACACTGAATAGTGCACGGTACATCCAAACCGTTATCGAACCCATCGTTCTACCATTCCTAGACCGGCAAGGGAACTTGCTGTTCCAACAGGACAATGCACGTCCGCATGTATCCCGTGCCACCCAACGTGCTCTAGAAGGTGTAAGTCAACTACCCTGGCCAGCAAGATCTCCGGATCTGTCCCCCATTGAGCATGTTTGGGACTGGATGAAGCGTCGTCTCACGCGGTCTGCACGTCCAGCACGAACGCTGGTCCAACTGAGGCGCCAGGTGGAAATGGCATGGCAAGCCGTTCCACAGGACTACATCCAGCATCTCTACGATCGTCTCCATGGGAGAATAGCAGCCTGCATTGCTGCGAAAGGTGAATATACACTGTACTAGTGCCGACATTGTGCATGCTCTGTTGCCTGTGTCTATGTGCCTGTGGTTCTGTCAGTGTGATCATGTGATGTATCTGACCCCAGGAATGTGTCAATAAAGTTTCCCCTTCCTGGGACAATGAATTCACGGTGTTCTTATTTCAATTTCCAGGAGTGTACGAACATATAAAGGAGGCTGACATTGTCACGTACGTCTTTTAAATAACTGTTAAACGCTTATTGCGTGAAGGGTGACGGAGTGTCTTTACAATAAAAACGGCATAATGAATGATTGTCTATACTCGTAGAGGTTGGAATGCCAGTGGAGATGAAACGGCAGGCATAACTCAAGCTCTGGGTGGAAGGCCCGCACAGGTGCTGGTCCTGCTTCAACATAGGAAATAGCTAGACGGACGTCATGGCACCTGAGCTCTGGAGCACAATAGGAGGACGGCCGCCGAGGTTCCACACCACCGTAGATCATCTTTGAAAGTAGTGTCTGGTACGTAGATGATGTCAGTCATTTCGCGTTATTGATATTAGATTGCGCAGTCGTAATAAGGGGCAGAGTTGGACAACTGATCAGTAGTTTTACTTCAGAAATGTAAACTTTGTAATATAAAGTTTTTTTTTAAATCTACAATAAATATATAAGCAGGAACAACGTTTATCATTTAGTAGGATTAGTTGCCTTCATCATTCATTTATGTTTAGATTGTAATTTATAGAATTAAGAGATCCTAAGATCTGCTTCAGGGGTTAGTCAGACAGGGCCAAATCTTCATTTTAGCGTTTATTATTTTCCGTTGCGCACATTTATTTTACACTCGCCTGCAGTATCATCTTGGATTGTTCAACATTGTATACGGATCACATTGAATGATTACATTGATCTTACAGATCAATAGCACTAGCGGTTCTGAGGTACCAGGTATTAACAGATGCTGAAACGCCCATATTAGTACCTGGTGTAGCCTGCACAGGTGGCAAAGCAGGCACTGACTCGGGCATCCAGTTGATCATCAGATTGCGAATACTGTGTTGGGATACGTTATGACACGCCTGCTCAATATGTTCACGCATTTCTGTTAGAGCTGTTGGTTAAGGAGACGCACGAGTCACTTCTCGTCCCATCATATCCCACACATGCTCGATTGGAGACAAGTACGGAGATTGTGCTGGCCAGAAATCCCGCTGCACGTCTTGCAGAGCACGTTGACTTTCACAGGCAGTGTGTGGGCGAGCATTATCCTGTTGGAACAAGACCTCACCTTCCTGTCGCAATAATGGCAAAAGAACGAGATAACAACATTCTGCACGTACTGAGCTCTGGTTAGCGCCCCCTCCAGAAGCACCGAAGGCGAACGAGAGTTGTACTTTATCACTCCCCAGACTAGAAGATCTGGGGCAGTTCCAATGAGTCTTGGACGAATGCAGCCTACGAGAAAGCGCTCATCAGATCTACGTCATTCTGCGCAAACAACCATCAATTCCGTGGAGGCAGAATCTGCTTTCATCGCTGAAGACTACGGCGGGCCATTCCATATACCAAGTGATCCTTTGATCACCAGCGAGCCGTGCGCGTCGATACTGTGGCGTGAGTGGAAGATGGACTATAGTGTGCGTGCCCATGGCCCCATTGCTAATAATCAGTTCGCAACAGTTCGTGTTGACACGCCTGGGCTCACAAGCTGTCTTATCTGTGCTCTGGGGGCTGCTTGAGCTTCCACAGCCATCCTTACGATCGTGCTGGGCGTCTGTGCTGCGTGGAAGTCCAGAACCTCATCTGCGGGCGTGAGAATGTTCACTGACCACTGATACCAGCGTCGTTACGCAACTGACACAGCACATCCAATTTGTCTGGCATTCGTCCTAAAGGACCATCTCGCCTCTCGGAAGACCACAGTTTGCCCTCCTTTCAAACTCGTTCAGTTAGCTGTAGCAAGGATGAGTGCAGCTCTGTGGTATGGTTGCCTGCTTGCTTCACACGTTTGCACCACACTGAGCCTTCTGGTTTTGAGCATTCCGTATTAAAGGGTAGACAGAAATAGCGCTCTGGTACCTATGCCACTAGGCTATTTGATGGCGGACGACGTTGAAACCATTACCGCTACATCTACTATCCCCCAGGTGGCATATGGTGTCATCTGATCAAAGGTTACGTCGTCTCTCATGGGGTATTATATATATATAAATTTACGGCAGTGTGTTTGATATGTTCTGCATTCCTTCTCCATGTTCGTTTCAGGATCCACTACCACATATGAGTGGCTTCCTAGGACTTTTTTTCGCTTTGAAAAGTCTGTAATATAGCACATAAGACTTAGGTATCTTTTTCTCTACCACATCTGATTGTAGGTCATAGTGAACTAAATCTCCTTCCTTTATTGAAGGCGTTTTTGCAGTGTGATCGTGCCGTTCCTTTCTGAAAACTTCCTTTCTCCTAATCCTTCTCAGTGCAATAGCTAATTTTTCTTCTAATTCAGCGTCCAGTGGAGGAGGGGGTTCTGCTGCTGTCCTAATAAGCATTGATACTGGCTCACCCAACATCTATTCTGCCGGCGAGTAGCCAGTAGTATTGCGTATCAGTTTATTTATTATGTCTTCAAACTGGGGTACCTATTCAACCCGTCTCGTGCTTTTATCTAGGCTGTGAATTCCAGCGAGTTTGCCTACCTCATGAAAACGCTGCTCAAATTGTTTCATTCATTTAATGCAAACTGTTACATAGGCACAGTTGTTAGTATAGCGCCAAAGTTTTTCCTGTTTTCTGCGTCTAACAACCCTACCACAACAAAGGTCAAAAATTAATTATGATTGTAGTGTTGCTCACGCTGCTAAATATTGCATTTTCGGGCAACAACAAAGTTATATTACTTGGCAGATGTCATTAGAGCACAGTTAATAAAGTCATTTCTTGAAATAATGGATAAACTAGGCACTCATCTTTTCGTCTTTCCCACGCTGATCTCGTTGTGAACTCATGGCTCAATCGTCGAAAATCTAGGTAGTGATGATTCCAAGCTCGGATGCAAAGAGGCCTAGGTGTTATTCTGCGATATTCAAAAATTTTATAGATGTGTTTCATAAACCATTCTTGAAGAATAAACTTTTGCAAGTTAGGACAATGGTGATGTAAAAAAGTAATCAGCCTTCCGAATTTAAGTTACACTTCTTTCTTGTTACTTTTGTTGCAATATCACGTAACTCGTTCCAAAACATCACTTCACAATATAAAACATACTTGAAAATATCTTCCTCACTGTTAAAGTTCACATTTCATAAACTGACTACAATTTGCGTCTTTTTAACACGAAGAACAAAGCTTGACTCCCTAATAACCGCTTACGCGCCCAAAAATCAGAGTTACAAGTACGTCAAAGATCATAGTGACAAAAGAAAGAATACACATAAGAAAAATATCATTGCAATATATACATATTGATGTATTACCTCTACAGTAATGAAATCCAATCTGAATGTTGTCACAGAAATATGTTAACTATTTTACAGAAACACAGTAGAATATTGCTCGTATCGAGAGGTTTTGGTGAGGTGCAGCAATGGTTACGTAATTCAAGTACCATTACATGCTTTTATATTTGTATATTGTTCAACTCTTCACCTTTTAAGCTGAGGTCCACCACATTCTCAAAGATGGCATTTACTGTACGATTCCTCACATTCCTACATTTATACGTTTCTGTTTATCTTATTGATATTGCTTAAGTTCCTCAGATGTTCAGCAGTTACATTGATAATTCTTTCTTTTAATTGGTTTATGTATCACTCTCCATTTTTGTACCTCCTGAAGCAGTCTTGCCACGTACTAATTTTATTTTATTTTATTGGTTTTGTTTATTAATATAATCTGTTATGTAGTCTGGCTGTTCCAGTTTTGTGTTAAAGTTTTTTTCTGTTTATGCCCTTTATATTTATTTACTGTTCAACATTTTACATTGTATTACCACCACACTCCCAAAAAATGGTATTTATTGTACGTTTCTGCTTCACTCTTGATGTGTAATTTCTTTTCCAATGTCGTTTACAAACATTGTAACTCTTTTGACGAGACTAGTCAGAAAATCACTGAAGATGGCCTTGTAAGCCGAAAACCGGTTAACACTATAAGAGTAATACTGTAGAACAAAAGCAAACTAGCGCTTTTCATTTATTATAATGTTCCTCTACCACGAACCGACGGAAGTTTTAGTTGAATGTCATTTATCTTCCAGTAAAGTCATTAGAAGATCAAAACCAATTGCAAAAAGATTTAGATAAGATATCAGTATTGCGTGAAAATCGGCAACTGACACAAAATAATGAGCAGTGTGAGGTCATCCACATGAGTGCAACAGGAACTCGTTAAACTTCAGTTAGACGATGACTCAATCAAATCTGAAGGCCGTAAATTCGACTAAAGACCTAGAAACTACAATCACGAACAACTTAAACTAGAAAAAACACATAGAAAATATTGTGTGGAAGGGGAACAAAACGCTGTATTTTATTGGCAGAACGCTTAGAAGATGCAACAGATCTACTACACTATGCTTGTCCGTCCTCTTTTGGAGTACTGTAGCATGGTGTTGGATCCTTACCAGATAGGACTAACGGGGTACATCCAGAAAGTTCAAAGACAGGCAGCACGTTGATACTATAGAGAAATAGGAGAGAGGGCATCACGGACATGACACAGGATTCAGGGTAGAAATCATTAAAGCAAAGCCGTTTTTCGTTGCGGCGGGATCTTCTCAAGATATTTCAGTCACCATCTTTCTTCTCCGTTGCGACAATTTTTTGTTGACGCCGACCTGCAGAGGGAGAAACGATCATCATAATTAAATAAGGGAAATCAGAGCCCGCACGGAAATGAAATGAGCGTATTGCATTGTTGGCTGGGAGGCCCCATCTGGGGAAGTTCGGCAGCCTACTGCAAGTCTTATTTCAGTCGACGCCACACTGGGCGACTTAAGTGCAGGTGACGATGAAATGATGAGGACAATACAACACCCAGTCCACGAGCGGAGAAAATCTCCAAACCCGGCCGGGAATCGAACCCGAGCCCGCTTACACGAGAGGCAAACAGGTTACCACCCAGCTAAGAAGGCGGACGCACTGAAAGATATAGATGTTCGTTTTTTCCGAGTGCTGTCCGAGAGCGGAACAATACAGAATCAGCGTGAAGGTGGTTCGATATACTCAGTGCCAGGCAGTTAATGGTGATTTGCCGAGTAGCCATTTAGATTCAGATGCTGTTCTTCTGATTGTGTATTTAGCTGTTTAACTCTGCATTTTGTGCCTCGAATCGCTCAGTTAATTCTGCCCTTATTAGTTGATCCAACAAAGACCCATTGAAGATGGTTCGATGAACCCTCTGCCAGGCACTTAAATGTGATTTGCAGAGCATCCATATAGATGTAGATTATATCACTTCCAACAACAGCTGCTTGCGGAGCTGTACACGTCTTTCGCGAATCTGTGTCGAGATGTGTCGAAGGCCGAGTGTCGCACCGCAGACCGGCAGCATACAGCGATCCGTCGCCCGTGACAAAGGTGGAGGTGGCGGCTGCATCACGTACATCACCGGTAGATGGGTTGTTTTTGGGGAAGGAGACCAGACAGCGAGGTCATCGGTCTCATCGGATTAGGGAAGGATGGGGAAGGAAGTCGGCCGTGCCCTTTGAAAGGAACCATCCCGGCATTTCCCTGGAGCGATTCAGGGAAATCACGGAAAACCTAAATCAGGATGACCGGACGTGGGATTGAACCGTCGTCCTCCCGACTGCGAGTCCAGTGTCTACCCACTGCGCCACCTCGCTCGGTGTATCACCGGTAGAAGCATGGAGGAAGGATAAGGGGAGATGGCGCTGCAGACTTACGCTGTACGTTGTTTTGAAGCCAGTGGGTGGGGCCTACCGCCATCTTGGATCTCCCAAAACATTAGCAGACGAGTGTTTACAATTGCTTCTTGTTCGTTATTTCTGTCGTGTGCGCGTGATATTTGTTTTATGTAGTAAATGTTACACTGTTTTATTGAACAACGTAGCGTAAGGAACGTAACTTCAAACGTTTTTCTGGTCTTAAATGCGTACTCGCCGGCCGAAGTGGCCGTGCGGTTAAAGGCGCTGCAGTCTGGAACCGCAAGACCGCTACTGTCGCAGGTTCGAATCCTGCCTCGGGCATGGATGTTTGTGATGTCCTTAGGTCAGTTAGGTTTAACTAGTTCTAAGTTCTAGGGGACTAATGACCTCAGCAGTTGAGTTCCATAGTGCTCAGAGCCATTTGAACCATTTTGAAATGCGTATTCGATACAGTAATACGACACTAAAATATGACGCTTCTGGTCTCAGTACTGTAATTCCTTTTTGTTTATACACTTCGAATAACCGAGAAGTATGTGCTACGAAAAGCGTGCTTTCGTAATCCATTTCTATTCACTTACATTTTGTTTGTGTCGATAACAGACAAAGCCAGAACTCCAAAAGCAATGATTGATAGTTTAGAGGCACCGATTTGTATTCGTTGCATTTTCAAGTCAAATGCAAATTTTAAATGTTCAAGTTTGCAAGAAACCTACCCTATTTCCTTTGGTGTCCCATAGATGTATGCAGGGGTGATATAAACAACCCAGCTGTCATGTCAAACCGGCCGGAGTGGCCGTGCTGTTCTAGGCGCTTCAGTCTGGAACTGCGTGACCGCTACGGTCGCAGGTTCGAATCCTGCCTCGGGCATGGATGTGTGTGATATCCTTAGGTTAGTTAGGTTTAAGTAGTTCTAGGTTCTAGGGGACTGATGACCACAGATGTTAAGTCCCATAGTGCTCAGAGCCATTTGAACCATTTTTGTCATGACAACAAAGTGAAAGATTCGTTAAATTACCAAGAAAAAGAACTGAATTGTAGTTTACACAACTGCTTTGTTTTTAAATTGTACCTACCAAGTGACATTCAGTGTGGCAAATAACAGCAATTTACAGGGTAACGCGACAACACATTGATTAATGTAATGATCTAAATAGCCTGGACTTAGATAGGGAACTTAGCTTTAACAAATATGTGATCCTATAAGTACTTATAATTTAACCACTACAACAGGTGTTCCACACATTTTACTGAAGACTTAATTAACTACTTATAGTTAAGTTACTTTTATATAAAATTAACGCATTTTAAAACATTAGTCCCCATTTGTAGGATATTTCTTGCCAGGACTTTTCAGTTACTTGGGAATAACCAAACAATGAAAACCAAGTGTATTGCTCACCTCCAGAGAGCTCTTCGCGTTGGATTGATAGGAAATCTAAAGTCAAATCACAGAAATAAAACCATACTCTAAAACTTTACAGTGAATCAGAATTTCAAGTATATATAAGAAAATAGCGCTTAAATAATTCCGCCTGCCGGTGTAGCCGAGCGGTTCTAGGCGCTTCAGTCTGAAACCGCGCGACCGCTACGGTCGCAGGTTCGAATCCTGCCTCGGACATGGATGTGTGTGATGTCCTTAGGTTAATTAGGTTTAAGTAGTTCTAATTTCTAGGGGACTGATGACCTCAGATGTTAAGTTCCAAAGTGCTCAGAGCCATTTGAACCATTTAAATAGGTCCACTTACGAATGAAATGTGATTTGTTTAAACTTTAGACCACAATCGGAACGATTAGTACACCCGTAAGCGACACAAGCCGGCATTTTTTATCAAAACACCTCACGACTGTGGCTGACATCGAAATAAGTGTCCAAGGAATGGAAAAGCAACTGAAATTACTCAACAGAGGAAAGTCCACTAGACCTGACTTGATACCAATTCGATTGTACACAAAGTACGCGAAAGAACTTACCCCCCTTCTAACAGCCGTGTACCGCAAGTCTCTAGCGTAACGGAAGGTTCCAAATGATTGGAAAAGAGCACAGGTAGTCCCAATCTTCAAGAAGGGCCGTCGAGCAGATGCGCAAAACTATAGACCTATATCTCTGACGTCGATCTGTTGTAGAATTTTAGAACATGTTTTTTGGTCGCGTATTATGTCATTTCTGGAAACCCAGAATCTACTCTGTAGGAATCAACATGGATTCCGGAAACAACGATCCTGTGAGACCCAACTCTCTTTATTTGCTCATGAGACCCAGAAAATATTAGATACAGGCTCCCAGGTATATGCCTTTTCCTTTACTTCCGGAAGGCGTTCCATACAGTTTCGCACTGTCGCCTGATAAACAAAGTAAGAGCCTGCGGACTATCAGACCAGCTGTGTGGGTTGGATTGAAGAGTTTTTAGCAAACAGAACACTGCATGTTGTTCTCAATGGAGAGACATCTACAGACGTTAAAGTAACCTCTGGCGTGCCACAGGGGAGTGTTATGGGACCATTCCTTTTCACAATATATATAAATGACCTAGTAGATAGTGTCGGAAGTTCCATGCAGCTTTTCGCGGATGATGCTGTAGTATACAGAGAAGTTGCAGCATTAGAAAATTGTAGCGAAATGCAGGAAGATCTGCAGCGGATAGGCACTTGGTGCAGGGAGTGGCAACTGACCCTTAACATAGACGAATGTAATGTATTGCGAATACATAGAAAGAAGGACCCTTTATTGTATGATTATATGATAGCGGAACAAACACTGGTAGCAGTTACTTTTGTAAAATATCTGGGAGTATACGTACAGAACGATTTGAAATGGAATGATCATATAAAATTAATTGTTGGTAAGGCGGGTTCCAGGTTGAGATTCATTGGGAGAGTCCTTAGAAAATGTAGTCCATCAACAAAGGAGGTGGCTTACAAAACTCTCGTTCGACCTATACTTGAGTATTGCTCATCAGTGTGGGATCCGTACCAGATCGGGTTGACGGAGGAGATAGAGAAGATCCAAAGAAGAGCGGCGCGTTTAGTCACAGGGTTATTTGGTAAGCGTGATAGCATTACGGAGATGTTTAGCAAACTCAAGTGGCAGACTCTGCAAGAGAGGCGCTCTGCATCGCGGTGTAGGTTGCTGTCCAGGTTTCTAGAGGGTGCGTTTCTGGATGAGGTATCGAATATATTGCTTCCCCCTACTTATACCTCCCGAGGAGATGACGAATGTAAAATTAGAGAGATTCGAGCGCGCACGGAGGTTTTCCGGCAGTCGTTCTTCCCGCGAACCATACGCGACTGGAACAGGAAAGGAAGTTAATGACAGTGGCACGTAAAGTGCCCTCCGCCACACACAGTTGGGTGGCTTGCGGAGTACAAATTTAGATGTAAATGTAGATGTAGACTACACGGAATCAAACCACCAGATGCGAATGTGTTGGGATAGCTAACATGGCGGATCTTCACTTGGGTCGGCTTCAAGTTTGTGGCGTCAAGACAACTCCTCTTATTTTTACCTCCATGGGTAGAAGCGTCGCAAGCAGCGCAGTCGTCGTTGGAAACGGCGACGTCATCGGAGGCGGCACCGTGGGCTGCAGAGGTGGCAGGGGTGGTCATCTCGCCGCCGCTCTGCCTTTTGGCGTCGTACGCATGTTCCGCTCTGGGCGCGCTCACGCGGCCGAAACCACAAACCACAGAATAAGTAGAGGGGCCTTCCCTGTGGCGAAGAGGCGAGGCCGTGTGCTCGGAGCCCCCACACCTTGGGAGCCTACCGCGTCTGGCGCAGCATCAGTCTCGCTGCTGTTTTCCCTGTGTCTGCTTGTTTACTTACTACCTCTTCTCACCTTTCTGTTGGGTTTTATTTAAATTTGTTAGTTTTCCATTCCAGCCTGTTCATTTTAGAGTTGCCGATGGCAGAAGGTGGAACTAAACTTCGTTTACGCACAGAGGGGACCGGCAATACTCGACAGTACAGAATGGTGCATGTGGCTCGGCATTGTACAGTCGCGCTGTAGTCATAGTGCATTCTTAGCATCCGCTGAAATGGACAGTCATCGCGCAAATATAAGTATTCGAAGAGGACGCTCACATACAAAAGTGTCGATAATAACTTAGGCCTGTTGGCTGGAGAAGAAAAACGGAAAGGTTTGCTTCGTTTTAAAAACATAAAAATAGAGCATTTCTGGTTGAGATGAAGGACCGTTGTCTTAGAACAAAGAGAAAACGAGAAAGTGCGAGGAAAGCTGTAACTTACTGTGATTTGAACCCCAATTCCAGTTACTGAATTGTACAGCGACAGTTTTATTTTAATTTCGTACACTTCTTTGTAGAAACTGTATTAGTACAAAATGTATTACACATTCACTTATGTTATTAAATACTGCCAACGGTTTTTTTTTTCATTTCTTACGCTTCTCTGTACAAGAACGTATTAAAAGCGAGAGTTCAGTTGTCTTCTACGCTCCTAGCAGCATTGTCCGACCACAAAAGAAGTGTTATTTTGCTACTGATCATTTCTATTTTTCTGTAGAAGAATTGTTAATAGAAGGTTTGTTTGTTTTATTTGCTGCACGTATATCAAGTACAGTTCATGAACCATGTTACATTTTGATCCAGCGCAGTTATATTCCTCGCGCGTCATTCCAAACAACCGATAGCAGAAGATGTCAACAGTTCGCCACATGCTCATTTGAAACTGCAGTTATAAAGTGAACAGATTACACGTAAATGAGCAATATAGGTAAAGTTGTAAACAAAATAATTAGGTAAAATTGTTTCTTGAAACCAGGCAGCATAGACTGGTAAAACATGCAGTCAGCATCATGAACTGACAACTCCCTGTGTCGTTTCATTTCATTAAGTTTTTCTTTATTTCCATCTGAAGTTTTTATCGCCAGCATATGAAGAAGAGGAACACGGGGCAGCTCCGCACTCCGCATTGCAGGTGGCAATAGCTGGGAGTATGGCATGTGGATACCAACCTCGTCGCGGACAGTGTCCAATAACTCTCACGTATTTTCTCGAGAATGGAAAGGCATATGACTCTCCTTCCACAGGAGGCGTACTGTGGCGGAACTAACATCAGACTTTAATCCTGGGCAGAGTACAAGTTTGTCTAAAGACACGGTGCTCCGAACACTCCTAACGATGGGCCTCTGCAGCCGACGAGTGCCGTCAACGTTAACGCCACGACATCGGCAACTACGACTGAAATGGACACGTGTCCATCGGCAATAGACGATGCTCGCTCTATTATGCTCTGGGAAACGTCCACATGGGCATCCATGGGTCCAGTGGAAAACGTGCACTGGTTGCAGACCATGTACACTCCTTCATGATGACCATATTTCCGAACGGCAGTGGCATTTTTCAACAACATAATGTGCTATATGTCACAAGGCCACAAGTGGGGCCACAAGTGAGGAACACATTGTGGACCCGTTCGAACATATCTGAGATGTGATTGAACGTGGCGTCAGACCTCATCGGTCCCATCCCCACAATTTACGGAATTAGGTCAGCCGTACGCGCAGAAGTGGTGGAACTACCTCCAGTGACCTACCGAGGCTTCATTGCTTTCATGCCACGACGCGTCGCCGCTGTTACCCGTGCCAATGGTGGACATACCGGATATTAGGCAGGTGGTCACAAAATTCTGACTGGTCAGTGTATGTGGATATGGTGTTTTATGTTCTCATATATGTCAGTTATGACAAACCTTTTATAATATCGTGTTTCATATCCACTTGACATCTTGGCGTGAGGTCCAACTTAAAATGAACACGTTTCATAACAAGAAGATATTTTCTGAACTGCAAATGATAGCAATGTATGTCTGTTTTATACAGGGTGGTCCATTGATAGTGACCGGGCCAAATATCTCACGAAATAAGCATCAAACGAAAAAGTACAAAGAACGAAGCTCGTCTAGCTTTAAGGGGGAAACCAGATGGCGCTATGGTTGGCCCGCTAGATGGCGCTGCCATAGGTCAAACGGATATAAAATGCGTTTTCTTTAAATAGGAACCCCCATTTTTATTACATTTTGGTGTAGTACGTAAAGAAATATGAATGTTTAGGTTGGACCACTTTTTTCGCTTTGTGACAGATGGCGCTATAATAGTCACAAACGTATAAGTGCGTGGTATCAAGTAACATTCCGCCAGTGTGGACGGTAATAGCTTCGTGATACATTACCCGTGTTAAAATGGACCGTTTACCATTTGTGGAAAAAGTCGATATTGTGTTGTCGTATGGCTATTGTGATCAAAATGCCCAACGGGCGTGTGCTATGTATGCTGCTCGGTATCCTCGACGACATCATCCAAGTGTCCAGACCATTCGCCGGATAGTTACGTCATTTAAGGAAACAGGAAGTGTTCAGCCACATGTGAAACTTCAACCACGACTCGCAACAAATGATGATGCCCAAGTAGGTGTTTTAGCTGCTGTCTCGGCTAATCCGCACATCAGTAGCAGACAAATTGTGCGAGAATCGGGAATCTCAAAAACGTCGGTGTTGAGAATGCTAAATCAACATCGATTGCACCCGTACCATATTTATATGCACCAGGAATTGCATGGCGACGACTTTGAACGTCGTGTACAGTTCTGCCACTGGCCACAAGAGAAATTACGGGACGATGACAGATTTTTTGTACACAGTCTGTTTAGCGACGAAGCGTCATTCACCAACAGCGGTAACGTAAACCGGCATAACATGCACTATTGGGGAACGGGAAATCCACGATGGCTGCGGCAAATGGAACATCAGCGACCTCGGCGGGTTAATGTATGGTGCGGCATTATGGGAGGAAGGATAATTGGCCCCCATTTTATCAAAAATGGTTCAAATGGCTCTGAGCACTATGAGACTTAACTTCTAAGGTCATCAGTTTCCTAGAACTTAGAACTACGTAAACCTAACTAACCTAAGGACATCACATATATCCATGCCCGAGGCAGGATTCTAACCTGCGACTGTAGCGCCTAGAACCGCTCGGCCACTCCGGCTGGCCCCATTTTATCGATGGCAATATAAATGGTGCAATGTATGCTGATTTTCTACGTAATGTTCTTCCGATGTTACTACGAGATGTTTCACTGCATGACAGAATGGCGATGTACTTGCAGCATGACGGATGTCCGGCACATAGCTCGCGTGCGGTTGAAGCGGTATTGAATAGCATACTTCATGACAGGTGGATTGGTCGTCGAAGCACCATACCATGGCCCCCACGATCACCGGATCTGACGTCCCCGGATTTCTTTCTGTGGGGAAAGTTGAAGGATATTCGCTATCGTGATCCACTGACAACGTCTGACAACATGCGTCAGCGCATTGTCAATGCATGTGCGAACATTACGGAAGGCGAACTACTCGTTGTTGAGAGGAATGTCGTTACGCGTATTGCCAAATGCATTGAGGTTGACGGACATCATTTTGACCACTTATTGCATTAATGTGGTATTTACAGGTAATCACACTGTAACAGCATGCGTTCTCAAAAGCGATAAGTTCATAAAGGTACATGTATCATATTGAAAAAATGTTCTAACGTACCTACGTTGTGTATTTTAATTTAAAAAATGTACCTGTTACCAACTGATCGTCTAAAATTGTGAGCCATATGTTTGTGACTATTACAGCGCCATCTATCACAAAGCGAAAAAAGTGGTCCAACTAAAACATTCATATTTCTTTACGTACTACACGAATATGCAATAAAAATGGGGGTTCCTATTTAAAAAAAACATAGTTGATATCCGTTTGACCTATGGCAGGGCCATCTAACAGACCAACCATAGCGCCATCTGGTTTCCCCCTTCAAGCTAGACAAGTTTCGTCCTTTGTAGTTTTTTCGTTTGACGCTTATTTCGTAAGTTATTTGGCCCGGTCACGATCAATGGACCACCCTGTATAATGAAATATTTATGTGATCTTGACTTTGGAATGTTTTTAACATAATTCTGTACTATCAGGATAGGCCTATCTTCTCAATTTGTCGGAGACATATGAATTATGTGCAAAACGAGATACGTTGGTTTTTTAATTCTCTTGACAAATGTGAGATATTACACTTAAAAAAAAATGACATTTCCTGTCTTCAATTGAGCGCGTAGCCGGCTAGCGGATGCGTTCGGTACCACGGGCGTGATAACCTCGCATCAGCTGACGCGAGGACAGCCGCGGCCGCCCGCAGCTGTTTGGCACAGTTCCAAACAGGTCAGCGATCGGCGTGCGCCACACAGCTAGGCGGCCTGTGTGGGGGGATGCAGTACCAGGCGGCTCTCTTCCTCCGGCTGAACGGCATTCAAGAAAGGAAGCTTACACATACATACGACGGTCTAATACAGTCACGGCACTGTCTGGTGCGAAAATTGTTACCATTTGACAGCTGGAGCAACACCAGCGCTCCAAGCGGTGAGAAAGCATATAGTCGCATGTGCCATACGGATAATGTATGTTTTTCATTATTTTCTACTTTACTAACGAAATAGTTGTTATATTTTTGCTTTCCATTCGGCAGTAAATTACCAAGAGACATGAATTGTCGTGAAGAATTGAAACGTCCCCTTAGAAAAATTAATGAATTACTGTGCTGATAAACCCATTACGTTATTTGATTTTCAAACAGCTGAGCAAAATTGAACGTACTCAGACATTTCTCTCTTTACTTATTCAGGTCAACACTAAACTCACACACAATATTTTTAGCGCAACGCAATCTGCCTTTCAACAATCCCTACAAAAGAATGGCCCGGACTAACGATAACCTATAACTTTCATGAATCAATTACCTCGCAAAAATCTTCGTTACTCGAACTACTGGAATACAGCGAGCGCCAATACTGCCAGCTAAATAAAATATTCTAACTACTGAAGGCACTAACTACTGATAGGCACAGTTAGCAAATGAAAGATTTTGATAGAGAACAAACAATGTATATACTTTTAATATTGTTCAAAAGTCATCATATATATCACAGTTCATGATATCCAGTATTACAAATTTACTCTTTCTGATGGACACACGTCCAGATCGTCCACTCTCAAAATTCTGCCATCTCTCTCCCCATATCCACCACTGCTGGCGGCTCACCTTCAACTGCCCAACACTACAATAGCGACTATTCCAACAATGCCAACCACCCGCAGACTGCACACAGCACAGTCAGTGATTTTCATACAGAGCGCTACGTGGCGTTACGAACATAAAAACCTAAACAGCCTACTTACAGAATGTATAAAAACAACCGAATCACATTGATTCCATGACAAGAGCTACAACTTGTTTATGAGGGAATACTTTCGGATATGTGTATATTTGCTGCTTGTTCTGCTGAAAGCAAGGAATATAAACAGTAGGGTTGCAATCCATACCGATATATCGGGACCGTCACCGTTATGGACCTTCTTGTCTCGATATCCCGACAACACCCAATTTTGTCCCGATTTTGCAAAATACTGTTATGTGTTTGGTTCAAGTAGTGAAGTAACGCCATCTGTTAGTGCAACATGTATGTGCAGCCTCAGTTAGTATCAGTTATGTCAACAAGTTTACGTTGACAAGGTCGCTCACAGATGGCGTTGCATGTTACGTATCCTGTATTCACGATGCAAGCGTATTCTAGATCTGGTACCATCACTCGAGAAAACAGTAGACTTCCCCACTAGTACGGGGCTGGAGCCAGCCGTTGTGGCCGAGCGGTTCTAGGCGCTTCAGTCCGCAACCGCGCTGCTGCTACGCTCGCAGGTTCGGATCCTGCCTCGGGCATGGATGTGTGTGATGTACGAGGGCAGTTCAATAAGTAATGCAACACATTTTTTTTCTCGGCCAATTTTGGTTGAAAAAACCAGAAATTTCTTGTGGAATATTTTCAAACATTCCCGCTTCGTCTCGTATAGTTTCATTGACTTCCGACAGGTGGCAGCGCTGTACGGAGCTGTTAAAATGGCGTCTGTAACGGATGTGCGTTGCAAACAACGGGCAGTGATCGAGTTTCTTTTGGCGGAAAACCAGGGCATCTCAGATATTCATAGGCGCTTGCAGAATGTCTACGGTGATCTGGCAGTGGACAAAAGCACGGTGAGTCGTTGGGCAAAGCGTGTGTCATCATCGCCGCAAGGTCAAGCAAGACTGTCTGATCTCCCGCGTGCGGGCCGGCCGTGCACAGCTGTGACTCCTGCAATGGCGGAGCGTGCGAACACACTCGTTCGAGATGATCGATGGATCACCATCAAACAACTCAGTGCTCAACTTGACATCTCTGTTGGTAGTGCTGTCACAATCGTTCACCAGTTGGGATATTCAAAGGTTTGTTCCCGCTGGGTCCCTCGTTGTCTAACCGAACACCATAAAGAGCAAAGGAGAACCATCTGTGCGGAATTGCTTGCTCGTCATGTGGCTGAGGGTGACAATTTCTTGTCAAAGATTGTTACAGGCGATGAAACATGGGTTCATCACTTCGAACCTGAAACAAAACGGCAATCAATGGAGTGGCGCCACAGCCACTCCCCTACCAAGAAAAAGTTTAAAGCCATACCCTCAGCCGGTAAAATCATGGTTACAGTCTTCTGGGACGCTGAAGGGGTTATTCTGTTCGATGTCCTTCCCCATGGTCAAACGATCAACTCTGAAGTGTATTGTGCTACTCTTCAGAAATTGAAGAAACGACTTCAGCGTGTTCGTAGGCACAAAAATCTGAACGAACTTCTCCTTCTTCATGACAACGCAAGACCTCACACAAGTCTTCACACCCGAGAGGAGCTCACAAAACTTCAGTGGACTGTTCTTCCTCATGCACCCTACAGCCCCGATCTCGCACCGTCGGATTTCCATATGTCTGGCCCAATGAAGGACGCAATCCGTGGGAGGCACTACGCAGATGATGATGAAGTTATTGATGCAGTACGATGTTGGCTCCGACATTGACCAGTGGAATGGTACCGTGCAGGCATACAGGCCCTCATTTCAAGGTGGCGTAAGGCCGTAGCATTGAATGGAGATTACGTTGAAAAATAGTGTTGTGTAGCTAAAAGATTGGAGAATAACCTGGTGTATTTCAATGCTGAATAAAACAACCCCTGTTTCAGAAAAAAAATGTGTTGCATTACTTATTGAACTGCCCTCGTACTTAGGTTTAAGTAGTTCTAAGTTCTAGGGGACTGATCACCTCAGATGCTCAGAGCCATTTGAACCATTTTGAACGGGGCTGGAACTATTTAAGCAGCGCCATGCGGAAGAATTGGGCAGTTTTAATTTGAATAGCGATCTGATAAGACGATTATTTCTAAACGTAATACCAACAACGAGTGCAAGTTAGGCGTAGTAATGTTTAAAGTGTTTACTGCGCGTATATAGCAGGTAAAGTGTATAGTGACGTGTACTTCGATGACTAAAGCGTTATTATCGATTTTTTTTCCGTCTAATAAAATTATCATAGCTATGAAAATGTCTAAGAATGGAAGGAGAAAGTGTCACTATTCGGATGATTAGCCAAAAGAGTGGACTTTTGTCCAGAAAGAACGTATGGCTCAGGAAACGTGTGATATTTGTAGCTGTTTCATTTCGGTAAGTCACGGAGGTAAGGCAGATGTGAGGCATCACATTTCTAAGAAGACTTATAAAAGTAGATTCGTGGTAGCTTCGTCATCAAAGCCTACTTCTACACCCATGATTAAGGAATATACCAGAAGAATTGCTCGTTGCCGCTGTAGAACTAACGACAGCTTATAAAGTTGTGAACCATCATTAGTCCTTCAGTTCTCTTCACTGTAACGTAAAACTGAATGCCGCGGTGTATCCTGACTCAAAAGTCGAAGCAAAGCAATCTACAGCGAGGACCACAGCCGCAGGATTGTTATAAATATTTTCGCACCACACTCTATGTCCGAATGCATGTCATTAATTTCCTTTCAGCTACAGAATGAAATGTTATGAATCCACTGACGTAATAATATTTTGGCAAGATTTCTTGATATTCCTACCAAAGATGCCCAGGAATTACATCCGCAGCGCGTTATTGAAGCAAAGGAAGTAAAGCAGAGACTTCCTCGGAAATCTGATCCAGAATGTTGTGAAAACTGTACGGATGCAACGTTTCTTTACTATATAATGACTGGATGTGGACGGAAACGGGTTTGCAAGAAAGCTTTCCTGCATATACATGGAGTGACGAATTCGCGCGTGTTGGAAGAGAAACTGGTTTGCAAGAAACATGCAGTGACGAATTCACGCGTGTTCTGAATCTGTATGTCGATGTATTAGTAAGTCATACTTTTCAATTAAGAAAAAGACATGAGCCCGTCATTCCAGGATTAATGGACAGCATTTCAATGGCCTACCCAACACACCAAGTACCTATTTCCAGAATGAAGATGGAAGATGTGAAGAAAGTTATTGAATGTATGCTCGCTGCAAAGAGATCATTCTATGAAGATATGCTTTCTTGGCCAGTGATGGACTAAAATTATAGCTAATGCACAGTTATTCATTATTGCTGTTAAAATAGTTCAGTTCGTTCTATTTTATCAGACAATGCTAATGTATTACGAAGTGTTCATACAATTAAATCCTAAAAAAGCAAAAAAATATGTTTGTAAATTGCTGAAATGAAATTAGTCAAAAAACTTTGAAATCATTTATATATCGAAATGATGTACTCTAAGTTAATTATTTCTATCTTAATAAGAGCAGAATGAAGTCACTTTCAGCTCTGAAAAATTCCAGTAATGTAGCAGTAATACACATGGCAGTATTCAATTTTTTGTTTTTTTCTGAAAAGTGTGAAAAAAATGACTTATTTGGTTTCAACAACTGACGATTCAATTAGTAATATAGATATGCGAACAATATACTGAAACCTTTTCTAGAGAACTGACTGCTAACGAAAACACCTGCTGTTATCTCTTGCAGGACAATGAAAACTACACATTGGTATTTTTGTTGATCCGATAGTTCCTGTTCTGTTTACTTGGTGACACTGAATAACTTTACTGAATGATTTCTGGAACTCCAGAAACGCAGCCCTCTGGATCTCACGAACGAACAAAGTAATGTGGGTTTCACACTATGTGCACTTAATGGAGCAGTTCGGTTTCCAGAAGAGTCGTCATATACAAGTACATGTTGTCGTACTTCTACCTGAAATCGACGTGAGTTGAGTAAGTCTGCAGCTTTGATGCCATTCTTGTTAAGATGTGTGTGAAACCTTACGGGACCTAACTGCTAAGGTCATCAGTCCCTAAGCTTACACACTACTTAACCTAAATTATCCTAAGAACAAACACACACACTCATGCCTGAGGGAGGACTCGAACCTCCGCCGGGACCAGCCGCACAGTCCATGACTGCAGCGCCCTAGAACGCTTGACTAATCCCACGCTGATGCCATTCTTGCTGCTCTTCGTATGGATTGGAGAGGTGTGCACCTTTTCCCAAGAACATCCTGATGCCAACAGAGCAGTGATCCCCACCTTTCAAAGATCATTACTACTGAGTGCAATCGATCTTTAATTAATACCCCAGCCTCCCTTCCCACGTCCGCCACCTGTTGACCCACCCCTCCCCACACTGTCACCAACTTTAGCACCTAACTTAACTGTAGAATGAAAGCCTTTCCCTGGAACACTTATTTTTAAGATGAAGAAAATAGAATGATATTTAGTTTATGCGCGCGCGCTCGTGTGTGTGTGTATGTGTGTGTGTGTGTGTGCTAGAGTCAAAAATTTGGAAATTTTTGGTAAGTTCTTACGGGACCAAACTGCCGACGTCATCTGTCAGTAAGTTTACATACTACTTAACCTAATTTACGCTAAGGACAACACGCACACACCCATACCCGAAAGAGCACTCGAACCTCCGACGGGGGGGAGCCGTGACAAGGCACCTGAGACCACGCGGCTACCCCGCGCGGCGAGAGTGAATGACGAAGGAATTCGTGGTTCGTCGCAAGTGCTACCCACAACTTCTTCTCAGATAAGAAAGCTAACTATCCACAGTGTGGGTAGACACTTGTTACAAAACATACTTCCCTGCATTATTCCTCTCCATTGCGACACTTGCTTAACCTGCACACTGCAACCCCGTTTAGAATCAAACAGGTTCAGATGTGTGCTTTATACTTACTGTTCGTAAATCATTTGATAGCTGCAGTCCTTACTTACGAAATGGCAGAAATTGGGCGATTTCAGGCTGTTAACGCGTTGTGTCTAACCACTCTAACAACAACAACAACAATAATAATAATAATAATAATAATACTATGTGCAACACTATAGCAGTTCTTAGTTACTGCTGTGTCGTGCTGTCAATTAATTCATTGATCTTGTAAGCAGGCTGTTTAGGTTTTCTTATTGGTAACGCCACGTAGCGCTCTGTATGAAAATCACTGGCTGTGCTGTGTGCAGTCTGTGGCTGGTTTGCATTGTTGTTGGCTGTTGTTGTGTTGGGCAGCTGGATGTTAACAGCGCGTAGCGTTGCGCAGTTGGAGGTGAGCCGCCAGCAGTGGTGGATGTGGGGAAGTGAGATGGCGGATTTTTGAGAGCATCAGAAACAGTACATTTGTAAGAATGGATGTCATGAACTGCTATATATATTATGACTATTAAGGTAAATACATTGTTTGTTCTCTATTAAAATCTTTCATTTGCTAACTATGCCTATCAGTAGTTAGTGCCTTCCGTAGTTTGAATCTTTTATTTAGCTGGCAGTAGTGGCGCTCGCTGTATTGCAGTAGTTCGAGTAACGAAGATTTTTGTGAGGTAAGTGATTTGTGAAACGTATAGGTTAATGTTAGTCAGGGCCATTCTTTTGTAGGGATTACTGAAAGTCAGATTGCGTTGCGCCAAAAATATTGTGTGTCAGTTTAAACACAGTCATGTATAATTTTTCTAAGGGGACGTTTCAATCTGTCTCGAAGCCAGTAATGAAGCAATTTCTAGACTACTGCAATTACTATCTACGACTTGGAGAAGATATTTTGTTGAGATACTTAGCATTTGTTGGGTATACGTCTCACTTTTATCATCAGCGACGTATGGGACAAAGCACAAAGTATGTATGTAGTTGGTGGATAAGTGAGGATCCTGTGACCTCCGCCATATTAATGCTACTAATTGAGAAAAAGTAATTATTGATAACTTGTACAACCAGTATTAGAGTCTTACAGAACTGTGATAACAGTAATGATCTTTTGAAAATAATTTAGTTTCCTGACTGAAACAGAATGGAATCGTCTGGTTTTTACTCCTCAGAAAATTTCATATTACCCCTAAGGGGATAGCTACTCCAGGCTGGGAACCGCTGTAGCAGAGGGATCAGCTTTCTAAATACTCTGTATACGAATAGATTCTCATGGGCATTCCGCCAGATTCTATGGCCTTAGTTGTTTTTCTATTACACGCTCATTTATATGTATATCCGTCATTTTCTCCTCGATGCATGGCCGATCGTTGGAAGTGGCCCTATTCGAAACACAAAATTTATTATTTCGGATATCTTTTATCATCTTCCTCTTCTGTGTCCTCTTGCCGTCGATTTCGTTGGACAAAAAAATGGTTCAAATGGCTCTGAGCACTATGGGACTCAACAGCTGAGGTCATTAGTCCCCTAGAACTTAGAACTAGTTAAACCTAACTAACCTAAGGACATCACAAACATCCGTGCCCGAGGCAGGATTCGAACCTGCGACCGTAGCGGTCTTGCGGTTCCAGACTGCAGCGCCTTTAACCGCACGGCCACTTCGGCCGGCGATTTCGTTGGACACTTCTTGCAAACCTGTCCTTACGCTTGTTTTCACTACGTTAAGTAATGTACTGTGCTGCACTCTCTGCTTCCGTAGTAGCTTCGTAAAACAGTTACCGAACCATTCCGAGCCCCTCCCAACTCTCTACATCATCTGTGGAGTCACGTTATTCTAACACGACCCACAATCCACGACCCTACAACCCTGTATCCCGTTTAAAACACATACGTCTCATAATCTATAAATGACAGATTGATACATCCCTCTATAAACATGGCAAGATCAGGAAATTTACGTGAGATATTTTACAAGTATGTTCGATTTCTAGGTTGGGCACGCCTTTCGTGCTCATATTAACCCAGCTTATCTCACATTCTGACTGCATTTACCCCATAACTTCGTGTAAGGTTGTATGAGCTGTCACCCCACGCAAATATTAGTACAAAACATCAAGTCCCACAGAACCTTATTGGTAGAATCAATGTAAAAAAGTGTTATGTGATAACATGATTCTGTAAATGTAATGGCTTGTTCCATGGCTACAGCCCTCTCCTGACGGTGATCGTTATTTGACCTGAGTGTGTCACTAAAAATACTGTTGCTGAAGTTGAGCCTTAGTACTGACAAGGGGACCCTCCATTCTGTAAATCACGGATTTTGATGCGATTCAAATATGTTGTACAGGCACTTTCCCTGAGTACCTGGCTATCCGGTTTTTTAGCGACGGGCCTTGGCTTTTGAGAAAAACGATTTTCCAAGTCAGTGTAGCGCAGCGGTAAAGGTTCACAGCTACCGCGCTGGAGGTACCGCTGTTCAAATGGCTCTGAGCACAATGGGACTTAACTTCTGAGGTCATCAGTCCCCTAGAACTTAGAACTAATTAAACCTAACTAACCTAGGGACATCACACACATCCATGCCCGAGGCAGGATTCGAACCTGCGGTCGTATCGGTCGCGCGGTACCAGACTGTAGCGCCTAGAACAGCTCGGCCACTCCGGCCGGCGGAGGTACCGTGTCCGAATCCTGATCGTGTACTTTTTTTCTTTCAAAATCGACCGTATTTTTGAATTTTATTTCAAAGAATATCAACAAACAGTGTAAGGTGTGCGAAATTATAAAGATATATTCAGTTATTAATTGTTTCAAATATTCATTCCGTTTGTGGTTTGCAGTTGGAGTTCCAAATGTTGGTACAACGGTCGCTTCTTGTATTACCTGAAATCGATCTCCGCCCATTATCGTCCCCTCTCCAGTGAATACCATTAGCCGTAACGGGAACCCCGGGTCCTAGTTGCTGCCAATGAGGATGCGAGTTGCATTCCTTTACGTTCGCGTGTAACCACAGCGTCAGTTGCTCGCAAAGCTCTCTAGTGCCGTGTGGTAGAAAAATTCTGTCAAATGGAAGAACCAAGTGTTGTGCCGTGTGTTAGAAAAATTCTGTCAAATGGAAGAACCAAGTGTTTCTGCAGTAGTGCAGCCAGAAGAAGATCTACAAGTAGAGGAGTTGAACGAAGAATCCAAAGGCGAAATCACAAATGCCATTAAATACGCCGAAAATATACTCCGCGATTTGAATTTCGTAACGAATACAGCACCTAGCGTGATCTCTGCCAATACCGTTGTAATTGGCGATGAGATATGTATCGCCGAAAGACAGATCATTATTGATGATGAATTGATGGATTTCAACGAAGAAGATGAATCGGGAGAATGCGATGTGAACCACAAACGGAATGAATATTTGAAAAACTTAATAACTGAATATATCTTTATAATTTCGCACACCTTACACTGTTTGTTGATATTCTTTGAAATAAAATTGAAAAATCCTGACGATTTTAAAAAAAGAAAGCATACGAACAGGATTCGAACACGGTACCTCCAGCGTGGCAGCCGTGAACCTACACTAACTTGGTCGAAATATACGTAATGTTACAGGTATACAAAGCACGCAATGAACTTCAAAATCGTTTTTCTCAAAAGCCAAGGCCCGCCGCTAAAAAACCGGATAGCAGGTACTCAGAGTAAGTAACTGTACAACATATTTGAAGGGCATCAAAATCCGTGATTTACAGTATGGAGGGTCCCCTTGTGAGTGTTAAATTGTATAGGTACGTATTATTCATTTTCTGAAAACGCAGCACGCTTTACGACCTCCGCTTGAAGCCAGGAGCTAAGCACTCCCGGCGCAGATGAATGTTGTGCATAGAAGGAAAGCCAGGTGAGTGCGAGCATGCCATTGGCTGCCGCGACCTCGGGGCAGCGCTGTGATTGGCGCTCGGCAACTGACGTGCCTCCGGAGGACCTTGCGTAGCGGGTATTGCGTCATGCTGCCTCGGCCTCTACTTACGTCGACATTGATCTGCTTTCTGCTAGTTCACACTCGCCGTGGCCAGTTTCACTGTCTTTCGATGTTGATAGGTAGTTATCTGGTGTTTGTACTGATTGGAAAGTTGAACAAATGGCCTTCTTGGCTATAGGCTTAATAGAATCGAAAACATAAAAATCGTAACTAATCGGAGATTCTAAAGATATTGTATTTTAAAACAAAATTTTTTCTCTGATCATTTATAGCACTGTCTCACTGAGGAAAATCTTCCTCGAAATAGTAAATGCATGGATGTTGCAAACTTAATGAGTTGCAATACAATACATTTACGTTCTGCGTTGGTTCAAGACACAACGATAGTATGTAGTTGATACTGGAAACTTTCTATAAAATATGGTCTGAATGTGAGGAAACTGAATATATTGATTCCAAAAACTTTCTCCTCGGGTAAGTGTACTTCAGATATCGTGCTCAATTGCTTGCTCAAGAACGCAAGGTAAAATATGCCTTGAAACAAAACTGACTTACCACTTGCTCAGCATGTTGTTTTTTGTGCCTAGAGTAGCGACG
This sequence comes from Schistocerca serialis cubense, assembly GCF_023864345.2. Classification (NCBI taxonomy): domain Eukaryota; kingdom Metazoa; phylum Arthropoda; class Insecta; order Orthoptera; family Acrididae; genus Schistocerca; species Schistocerca serialis. The sequence continues at coordinate 535,374,660 of NC_064643.1, forward strand.
TTCTCTAAAGATCATAAAAGCAATGCAGTAACTAAAACAATACGATCACAAAAAATGCAAGATACCAATGACATCACAACATGCCAATAAGTAGTCATTGTCAAGAGCTATGCTGGTGTACCAATAATTGCGTAACATTCGAGTTTGCATAAGGCAATAGCAATAGTTGTATTATGTAACAAAATTATATACTTTTCACAACATTATCATAAGCCTTGGTAAGAAAATTGTTTAATAAATGCTAAAATGCAAAAAGGAGAAAAAGCATTATGGATTAGTTCAATCAGTAAATTCTCATTCATGTTTTCCATTTCTCCCTAGTGTCATCATAAAAACTTGTCAGTCACCGGTGCATCCTATATGTAACTGTGTCCCATAAATCTGGAATATATGCATCATTTCAATACATATATCAGACCTGAAGGCAAAAAGGAAAGGATAATGCTCACATATGCCATACGCAGCAAAATCAACAGCAACAAAAAAAATCACAAAACATAGAACATAAATATGCCAGAATGTATGCCATGTCACTTGTACCTGAACAAACTATATATATATATATATATATATATATATATATATATATATATATATATATATATATATATCACCTTTCTTTCGCTACATACAAGCTAATAAATATATATCCATACAAAGACAAAGTCAACTTCAACAATAACATGGTCCCTAACATATGCCCCAACCATTACCTACTCATTCCTCATCAAAAATCATAATTCCTAACCATTGCATCTAGCTATCATATTATCATCATTATCATATCATCATCATTATCCCATAATCGTTATCATCAATAATCACTAATACCTTCAACACATTTATCTCTCTACTTATCATCATCACAATAACCTCATATCGCACAATATCCTCATATCTCGTAAATAATGAACAGTAAATGCTCCCTGCTCTGTTTCATTAATTAATCTTTACACGAGAAGCACTCGACGGTACACTTCATAAATAACATCACTGAGCGAACACACCTTCATTACTGTACAACTTTTCATGAAAAGAAAATCTCAACAAAAATACATATTATACACTGAAAGTTTCCTTCAGGTAAAACAATCTTACCTGTGAAACCCGTAATTAATCCTTGAACTGGTGGAAAATCCTTCGTATACTTGTAATTCGTCAATACCAACACCATTTGGACAACACAACTATAATCTCAATAATCTTTGTATCTCACCAGGACTAATAATAAATCTTCTCATGACTGCTAGTGCTGTATGTAAAAACAATGGTGTTCAAAACTGTATACTTGTTTCGTCAATATATGTTTCACTTAAAAAATTTCATATTAGAAAATGTTTACTGAGAGTACAATTCCTATTCTTATATTTTTTACGCTCGGTTGTTTAACGTCATGCTTAGGACGATCAGTAAGATGTTTTTAACCGTGTCAAATTTCGTTCAGTTTTGTCGTCAGTGTAACACATCCTTAATCATAGCTCACAAGTCACTAAAATTACTTTCTACGTATTTACATTAGAATAGTAGATGGAATTCAGATTGTCACTTCTTTTCGTAATTCTTTTACTCAAATGCTCAGTATAATAGTGCGCGAACTGTTCACTGTTTTATGTGTAAGGGCATTTATGTACAAGGAAAAAATCACCGAAGAAAACCAATCTCGATTTTTAGCAGGAGAAATGAACTCGAAACCTATATACCAAATAAACTGCACGTAAAATCTGTACTACAGTGTTGTAATTGCACACAATAGGTTTTCACGAATCACAAAAAATGTCACACGAAAAATCACACACAAAAATGACAATGAAAATTACGATAGCTGAAACACAAATGTTAGTACATGTATAGGTAGCACTGATTTGCTTTCGAGAACTTGTGTTGCAATCTAACTACGTAATCACAGAAAAACCAGATGACTATCGTAGGCGAAAGGGGTCGACATGTGTAAGCTTCCCATAAAATATTGTCTCTATGTGACAAAATTGAATATATTGATTTCAAAAACTTTCTCCTCAAGTAACGTGTACTTTAGAGTGTTCAATTGCTGAGCTGGTTGACCCTGTGTTGCATATGTGAACAGTGTTGTGAAATAGGAACTTCAAACTTCAAGAAATTCAAAATTTGAAATAAAGAAAATGAATCCAATTAAATGCCAAAGGAAATTAATTGTGTGCTCATTGAAAACTGTGTAACTAAAACTTAGTAACGAAGTACATTAAGAATGTTACGTGACATGCAGTGCAATGTTAGACTAGAAATGTCCAAAAAAAAGTAATTACTGCTCTGCTCGTAAAAAAATAAATGTTGGAAATTATCAACACTGTTCACTGAAAGTTATTTTACTAGTTAGCACAACACTCGACTACACACTGTTTGCTCAAGAATGCAAGGTGAGATCTGCCCTGAAATAAAAGGAGATGCAGCAGTTAAAGATAATTAATCTACTCCAATTTCTTTTGTCAGAAACGATCTGTTGCTGTGTGTGGCGTAAGTAACACACACACGACAGAATTCAGATCGTTCTTAAGAAATCAAATCTTCTTATGTTGCACTGTCTTTTCCTCAATAATCAGACTCCAACAATTACAAAATTCTCTTTTTGTAAAAATTACAAATTTACCTTTAAAATTCCTTCAGAATCTTCTCTATCAATATAAAGAACAAGAAAGTGTTATAAATGAGTTTTTATCTCCATAATGAAGTATTCCAAATAGTTTCTCCCGGATTCACAAATAACAAATCTCTTTCTCTCAAAAACTCTACTGCTCCTACGATGCCTCAAATAAGGGTGCGCCAACGCTGCGCAACTGACTGTCTAGCAAGTCAACTGCAGATAAAACTAAACACGGAGTTCAAGGATCTTATACAGTACTCATGCTGAGTGCTCATTCGTCTTCGTCCCAGTACAGTACAGGCGAATTATTTGCAATAGCAGAAAACATATGAGAACCTTACAACACGATACATATTAAGACGTCGAAGTTGTTTATTCAATAGTCATTATGGGTAAATTAAATTAAGTTTTACATTTTAAGAGAGTTTCTCTCTACAAACTTTGCAGAGTTTTTTATTGTCCCGTTTGCATCATGTGTAGTTCTTTTATTGACTTTTGGTTTAATGGCCATGCAGCCAATCATAATGTATGAATATTGGTAACAACTGTCAGTTTGACTATATATCCAACATTTAAATTCATTTACAGAAAAAGAAGCATAATTTTATAAAAATTTGTACGCTATATTTATCTTTGTGCAATATTTAAATTAATCTCAGTTACAAGAAAGGGAATATTATTTTCAACTGAAAATCACTTATACACTCACTTTATGTTTTCGATTTGCTTTCTGACTTATTGGGTAATTGTAATCCATCCTTCAGCAATGGACTTTTCGTTTCGGCTTTGTTCCCTCCGACTAGCGGCTCCCGCGACTAGTCTCGTATTACTGGTCTCTCCTGGAAAAATAATGTTTACCGTGGCTGTTCACGTGGACATTCCTAATTCCTTGAGAGCTGTGTACGTATGTTTACACACTCTAACGTCTGTTGTTGCCCAAAGAGTGGTAAGGCAATGGGGGCCATTGTACCCAATAGCACTCACCTGGTTTAAAGTGCGATCTGTCCTGTCTGTCTTTTCGAGACATCCTAATATTATATGATTCATATCTTCTTCTTCCCCATGAGTACAAAGAAAAACGACCGAGTGGGATGTTGCAGTGGTTATACGAGTACAGCATTATGTTTCTTGTGGATCCTTTAAATAAGTTCAAAAGATTGCTAGAATGATTATTATGAACAAGTCATGACCGATTTCCTTCCCTATTCTTGTCCTGTCTTGACTGATTGTGCAGTATGAAGAAATTCATCACTGAATAATTTTTTCTCGCACCAAATAATATACACTGATGAGCCAAAACGTTATGACCACCTGCTTAATAGTTTGTTTGTCCATCTTTGGAGCGAAATTCATCACTCTGTGTATCAGGGATCAGACAGATTGTCGGTAGGTTTGTGGAGCTATGTGGCATTAGTTGTCTACGCACAGCTCATGTAATTTACGTGAGCAACCGGCCGCTGATTTACCAACGCGGCGATGGCGCCCGATAGTGACCCAGATGAGATCCATAGGATTTACAACAGGCGAATTTGGTCACCGAGACATCAACGTGAGTTCTCTGTAATGCTCCTCAAACCATTGAAGCATGGTTCTGACTCCGAGACACGGACAATTATACTGTTGATACATGACATCGCCGTCGGGGAAGATATCAAGCACGAAGGGATGCAGGTGGTTCGCAGCTGTCGATTGCTACCATAGGTCCCATGCAAGCGCAGGAGAATATCTCCCGGAGCGTAATACTGCTTCCACCAATCTGTGTCCATGGCGCGCTGCCCGTTGCGAGTTGCCGTTCACTTCGATTACGGCGTTTGTGGAGACGACCATCGACTTAGTGTAGCAAAATTATGATTCACCCGAAGATCCGACCCGTTTTCATTCATCGACGGTCAAATCCCGATGGACTCGTGCCCACTACAATCGTAATTGACGATGTTGTTGGGTCAACATGTAAATACCTAGAGGTGGTCTACAGCAGAACTCCATGTTCGACGATGTACAATGAACGTTGTGCTCCAAACACTCCTTCGGCAGAGATGCCACAGATCATCATCTATCCTACTTTGCAGAGCAGAGTAGACAAGCCTCCGAGCCAGACGTTCTGTAAAGAGTCGTACAACCATTTAGCACCTAGTGTAAGTAGGCTGTTTAGGTTTTAAGTTGGTAACGCCACGTAGCGCTCTGTATGAAAATCACTGGCTGCGCTGTGTGCAGTCTGTGGCTGGTTGGCATTGTTGGAATATTCGCTATTGTAGTGTGGGGCAGTTGGATGTGAACAGTGCGTAGCGTTGCGCAGTTGGAGCTGAGCCGCTAGCAGTGGTGGATGTGGAGAGAGAGATGGCAGAATTTTGAGAGCGGACGATCTGGACGTGTGTCCATCAGAAAGAGTAAATTTGTAATACTGTATATCATGAACTGATGACTTTTGAATATTACTAAGGAAATACATTGTTTGTTCTCTATCAAAATCTTTCATTTGCTAACTATGCCTATCAGTAGTTAGAATCTTTTATTTAGCTGGCAGTATTGGCACTCGTTGTATTTAGTTCGAGTAACGAAGATTTTTGTGAGGTAAGTGATTCATGAAAGGTATAGGTTATTGTTAGTCAGGGCCATTCTTTTATAGGGATTATTGAAAGTCAGATGGCGTTGCTCTAAAATTATTGTGTGTGAGTTTAGTGTTGATCAGTATAAGTAAAGAGCGAAATGTCTGAGTGCGTTCAGTTCTACTCAGCAGTTTGAAAATCAAATAACGCAAGGGGTTAACCAGTACAGTAATTTATAAATTTTTCTAAGGGGATGTTTCACTAGTGGCAGTTTCACTGTGCTTCTACCTCTTTCCGTAGATGCTCACGACAGTAGCACTTGAACATTCGACCAACGTCGCCGTTTTCGAGACACTCGTTCGCAGGCTTTGCGTAATAATAATCTGCCCTTTGTCAGAGTCGCCTAGTTCACTGGATTTCTCCATTTGCAGCCCATTCCTTCGCTAGGGTGATCCCCCATCTGCGCCTGCTCCGCTTACATAGTTTTGTTACCACATCAAGTGCCTGCAACGCCACCAGGCGACATACAACGTAGCGGTGGGCAGTGGACGTAATGTTTTGGCTTATAGGTTTATTGCTTACTTAGCTTCGCTTCTATAATACTTGTGTATCTGCTTTCATAGACGCCATCCTTCAAACGAGTAATTCCCGAGAAAAACGTCACCCACGTATAATTTCTTGTGTGCGAAATCGCGAAAAAATCTTTAAAAGGTGTTTAGTAGTTTCATACGGTCACAGAAAATCTTTGGTATGACGTCATAAGCGAGTGACTGCGTGTGAGATCGCTCTCTAAGTTTTTATATATTTTTATGTTTCAGATACATATTTTAACGGTTTTTGTGATAATAGTTACTATATAAGTGACGTATTAGTGGATTCTTCATTCACCTCTGCCTTTCTTGTGTTGTGACTTGATATTTGTGAGTGTTTCGTATCGAGCAGCTTAACCTCTTGCCTATGTTTACATTTCGCGCTGACCAGTTGCAGCTGTAGCGGCGCATCGAAAGCTAAGTGCTAATTAATTGTTTGTGTATAGTGGTTTATTTAGGAACTTTAGTAGTCTTCAACCGGTGTTCTTGGTGTTTTCTGGTGAAATAATTCAGAAGAACCTTTTGGGAACTGTTTTCAGCTGCGTTACTGTGTCACTAGACGTTTGATTCTCTTTCTGTATTAGTCTTTTGTTATATTCACATTTGTTGTTTATTAATACTGTTAATAATAGTAGTTACTTCCCTTGCAAAATTTGTGATTATTGTAGTCAGGTTTTTAACATCTTATTGTAGTAGCGGAACTTAAAAAAAGTAAAATTTTACCATGAGTGAGAAGTGTGGGCTTTGCCGTAGGTTCGTGAGTAGTGGATTACGGTGTGAGACTTGTTCGAAGTATTTTCACTGGGGGGAATGCAGTGGGGAAGCCAGTGGGCATTCTGGTGAGATCTTCTCCTGGAACTGCAGGTTGATAGAGGAGCAGGAGCGTAAGATCTGTGCCCTTCAGGTGCAGTTGAAAAACGCACAGGAGCAGCTAGATAGGATGAGGAGGGAGAAGGGGGTTCGGGAATGGGAGCTGGCTGTTGGCAAGAGATCTGCTAGGAGAAGAAGATTTTCAGATAGTTTTACTATTGGTGTTTACAATAGATATGACCAACTGTCAGAGTCTAGTGGAGAGGAATCTCTAGTAGCTGTAGATGTAGGAAGTATGCAGCAGACCTCAGTAGTTACTGTGCCTAGAACAGTTGCAAAGTCGAAGAGAAAGAAGGTTCTGCTGTTAGGTAGTTCTCATGGCAGAGGTGTAGGCCAGCAGTTGCAGGAAGTGCTTGGGAGTGAGTACCAGGTCACCAGCATTGTGAAGCCTAATGCAGGGTTGGCTCAGGTGACTGTTAACATAGGGGGGTTATGTAGGGATTGTGGGTGGGGCTGCTAATAGTATTGATAGGGATGGGGAGTATAACATAGATGGTGACCTGGAAAAGATAGCCACTCAGACTGGCAACACGAATGTGCATTTCGTGGAACTGTTTCAGCGTCACGATCGGCCTCATCTTAATACAGCCGTCAGGCGTAATAACATGCGACTTGGGGGTGCGCTGATGACAGAAAGCATGAGTCACATTTCAGTGGTGTCAGTGGAGTCTATCAGCAGGACGGGTTTCATTAGACATGACCTGCACCTCAACAGGTATGGGAAGGGGAGGTTGGCAAAGCTTATAGGTGACAGCATAGGTGGGGTTGGTGGGATCACTCATGGGAAAATTCCTGCAGTAATGGGTGTTAGAACCGGCCTTTTTTTAGATTGAAGTCAGCTGATAGGTATTCCTGCCTAAGGGAAGTCTCTCTAACAACGGAATCACTTTTGACAAAGCTTAGGTATCCGATTAATGAGGAAATTGGTATATTTCATCAAAATATACAAGGTATTAGAGATAAAGTTAGTGAACTGCTTATAGATGTTGACTCCGAAATTATTGGTATATCTGAACACTTCTTAAATAAGGAGATAATTCAGAGGCTTCCTTTACCAGGATACAGGTTGGCTGGCAGCTTTTCGAGGAGCTCTTTGCGGTGTGGGGGAGTAGCCATGTATGTGAAAAACGACATCCCATTTGAGTCAATTGATGTTTCAAAGTACTGCACTGAAAAGGTGTTTGAATGTTGTGCAGGTGTGGTTAAATTTAACGGAGCTAAACTTCTAACTGTTATTATTTATAGATCCCCAGACTCCGATTTCACAACATTTTTGCTAAAGCTAGAGGAGGTTCTTGGTTCACTTTATAGGAAATACAAAAAGTTAGTTATATGTGGTGACTTCAATATTAATTGTATAAGTGATTGTGCAAGGAAGAGGATGCTGGTAGACCTCTTTGATTCATATAGTCTTATGCAAACCGTATTCTTTCCAACGAGAGTGCAAGGGAACAGTAGAACAACCATAGACAACATTTTTGTTCACTCCTCATTACTAGAAGGGCATTCTGTTAGCAAAAAGGTGAATGGCCTTTCAGATCATGATGCACAAATTTTAACTTTAAAAGATTTTTGTGCTGCAACACGTGTTATTTTAGTCATCAGCTGTTCAGGAAAGCTGATCCAGTTGCTGTAGAGACCTTCGTAAACCTTATCAAGGAACAAGAGTGGCAAGATGTTTATAGCGCTGATACAGTAGACGATAAATATAATGCTTTTCTCAAGACTTTTCTCATGCTCTTTGAAAGTTGCTTTCCGTTAGAACGTTTAAAACAGGGTACTAGCACAAACAGGCAGCCTGGGTGGCTGACTAGAGGGATAAGAATATCTTGTAGAACAAAGTGGCAATTATATCAAAACGTTAAAAACAGTCAAAATCTAAATGCAGCAGCCCATTACAAACAGTATTGTAAGGTGCTTTAAAATATTAGGAAGGCAAGAAGTATGTGGTATGCAGATAGAATAGCTAAGTCTCGGTATAAAATTAAAACCATATGGTCAGTCGTAAAGGAAGTTGCTGGTCTGCAGAGACAGGTCGAGGATACAGAATCAGTGCGTAGTGGGAATGTCCGAGTTACTGATAAGTCGCATATATGTACAGTATTTAATAATCACTTTCTGAATATAGCAGGTGAACAAAATAGAAACGTAGTCCCAACAGGGAATCATATAGCGCTCTTAGAAAAAAGTGTTCCGAGACTGTTACCTGAAATGCTCCTCCATGATACTGACAAGAGGGAGATTGAGTTAATAATTAAATCACTAAAGACCAAGAACTCTCATGGATATGACGGGGTATCTAGCAGAATACTGAAGTACTGTCCTATGTATGTTAGCCCAGTACTCAGCCATATCTGTAACTTTTCCTGTAGGAGTGGTCGGTTTCCTGACCGATTAAAGTACTCGGTAGTGAAGCCACTGTATAAAAAGGGAGACATTGATAATGTTGACAATTTTAGACCTATTTCTATGCCATCGGTGTTTGCTAAAGTTATCGAGAAGGTTGTATATACAAGGTTACTGGAGCATTTAAATTCACATAATTTGCTGTCAAATGTTCAGTTTAGTTTTAGAAATGGTTTAACAACTGAAAATGCTATATTCTCTTTTCTCTGTGAGGTTTTGGACGGATTAAATAAAAGGTTGCGAACGCTAGGTGTTTTCTTTGATTTAACGAAGGCTTTTGACTGTGTTGACCACAAAATGTTACTGCACAAGTTGGACCATTATGGAGTAAGGGGAGTAGCTTACAATTGGTTCGCCTCTTACTTTAAGAACAGAAAGCAGAAGGTAATTCTCCGCAATATTGAGAGTGGTAGTGGTGTTCAGTCCCAATGGGGCACTGTTAAGTGGGGCGTTCCCCAAGGGTCGGTGCTGGGGCAACTGCTGTTCCTTACTTATATAAATGATATGCCTTCTAGTATTACAGGTGATTCAAAAATATTTCTGTTTGCTGATGACACCAGCTTGATAGTGAAGGATCTTGTGTGTAATATTGAAACAGTAACAAATAATGTAGTGCATGAAATAAGTTCGTGGCTTGTGGAAAATAATTTGATGCTAAATCACAGTAAGACTCAGTTTTTACAGTTTCTAACTCACAATTCAACAAGAACCGATATTTTGATCAGACAGAATGGGCATATTATAAGCGAGACGGAACAGTTCAAGTTCCTAGGCGTTCGGATAGATAGCAAGCTGTTGTGGAAAGCCCATGTCCAGGATCTTGTTCAGAAACTAAATGTGCTGCTTTATTTACCATTAGAACAGTATCTGAAAGAAGTGACACTTCAACACGAAAAGTAGTCTACTTCGCATATTTTGATACGCTTATGTCGTATGGTATTATTTTTTGGGGTAATTCTTCTGATTCAAGAAGGGTGTTTTTGGCTCAAAAACGGGCTGTTCGAGCTATATGTGGTGTAAGTTCGAGAACCTCTTGTCGACCCTTATTCAAAAATCTGGGAATTCTGACATTGCCCTCACAGTATATATTTTCTTTAATGTGGTTTTTTGTTAGCAATATTAGCCTATTCCCAAGAGTTAGCAGCTTTCACTCAGTTAATACTAGGCAGAAATCAAATCTGCATGTAGAATGCACTTCCTTGACTCTTGTGCAGAGGGGAGTGCAGTATTCTGCTGCATCCATTTTCAATAAGCTACCACAAGAACTCAAAAATCTTAGCAGTAGCCCAAACTCTTTTAAGTCTAAACTGAAGAGTTTCCTCATGACTCACTCCTTCTATTCTGTCGAGGAGCTCCTGGAAGAGCTAAAAAATTAAGCAAATTCCAGTGTTACATTGTTGATTTTCTTCATTTAAACTTAAGACTTGTCACCTGAATATGTTTTTTTTATATTTCATTTTATCTGTTTCTAATATCATGTTATAATTTCATGTATTGACTCGTTCCATGACCATGGAGACTTCTCCTTAATTTGGTCCCACGGAACAATAAATAAATAAATAAAAAATAAAATAAAATAATATGATATGCAATCGTATACTGTGCTACCACGAACGATTCGTTGTATGTGTATGTGAACGTAGGTTGTGGAAACATCATAGTCAATGCAAGCCATTAACGCTCTTAAAATGTCAGGTACTGAGCAGCGCAACCTGTTGTTGCGCAGAACGATAGGCCATATCGTTGTGTTAAGTATATGCCTTGAAATGTTTCTTTTTATGGATGGTCGACGTATTTTTCGCTCTTAATGTTGTTTCAGGCCAAGTGATGGTCTTCTTGTTTGTCAACCTGTCGAAATGATAAGGTAGTTTGAAGACTGGCGGAAAACAAGGTTTGACGATTGTCAAGAAAGTGCTGATAACAGCCACAAAGGAAAGTGGCAGACCTCGGCGACATGACAGATAACTAAACCTGGTAAACAATTCTCTGAGGCTGGGAAATAATTATGGTAACAAGAGGTCACCTGGTGGATAACACAAACATGTCTCACGATGATGAATGCTGAGGAAAGTCAGTTCCTGCAAAGCGTCACGGAAAGACATCGCAAAAGAACCTACAAATAGTAGATCTAAGTCCTCATCTTGAAGGTTAGTTAGAATCAATATTCTGAAGTAGAAGAAACGAATATTTAACGTGCTAAACGGCCAGAAAATTCTCTGGATATTAACCTTTTACGGATCCGTTGCAGTAATTCAGGGAGATGACAAATGTTATGACAGTGTAGATGAATTGAAAATGCGTGTCGTGCATATAAGGCGACATATACTTTTGCCACAGTTGCATAAACTTATCCACTCCATAATAGGTTGTGTGTTTTGGATAGGTAGGTAGCTGTACAGGAAGATTTACTTGTTCATCTACAGGCGTTAGATGACGCAATAGTATTTTTTAGCAGTAGCTATCTCTGCCTCTCTCTTTTTCTCTCTAATTCTTTTAATTTTTTAGGTGTAGTATATCTTTATGTTCAAGAATTAGTATATCCAAGTGGCCATAAATTTACACATAGCCTTATTGAAAAGTCGAACTATGAATATTCTGCGTTATTTATGTATCTTGTTGACCAATTTTTGACTTATAGGTCCATCAACACGTAATAACCGACTGTCGTTACTAAAAAAGGTTGCATATTGGTGAACAACTTCGGAAAACTCGTTAATGACAAAAGTTGTAGGAACTGCGCACCTTCCGTGCATCTACAAAGTTGATGTTTTTTCCAAAGATGTTAGCGTCTTCGAAATTACGCTTTTCTAAGACTTCTGATAATTTTTTTGACAGGTGGAAATCTGCTGTTAAATATGGTATTGATCCTGTTTGCCTGAGATACCGTTGGCTATTTTTGTAACCGAAACTAGAAGCTACACGTACTGTGAGATGCCTTGCTAGCGGCAGGCGTAGTTAATAACAAATATTGTCGGTTGAAGTTGACAGACAACAACTATTTTAAAATAATCAAAGTTTAAAAAGTGGACGTTCCATACATTATACGAATGCTTTCTATCTACTAAACTATACAATCATTTCGACAATTTCAGAGTCATAAATCGATGTTTTCGTGAAGACTGTTACAATAATTTGTACACGAAAAAGCTCTGATTCAGTTTTACCGAATTTCAAATAGCTTCTCTTCGTAGACTGTCTAAAGTAGAGTCTTTAGATCCAGCAAGTTCAAAACCCTTAATCTAAGAGTAGAAACCAGTGCAGTAGCATTCGTGTCTTTTCGACATTTTACTGTTCTTAATGTCAGACAAAGACTGTACGATATCGAAATCAGATATAAGTTTACTGCAAACAGTGAGTCAAGTAAACTCTTAGGCGCAAACCTTTCACGCGTTTTTTGTAGTGTCCAGTTCCTCCTGTGTCCGTTTGCACTATCCGGGCAAAAGTATCCGGACATCTATTAGTGTACATTAATACGCGGTGTGTCCACAGTTCGCCTTTCTGACGGCTTGAACTCAAGAGTGGACACACTCTATTAAGTGTCTGAATGTCTGTGGGGGAATGGCAGCCCGTTCTGCCACTAGAGCCGAAACCAGATTAGGTGGTGAATTTGGAGGCTGGGGTCCGGAGCGAGGTTGACGTTCCAACTTACCCTAAAGCCGTTCCGTCGGGCTCGGGTCGGAACTCAGTGCAGACCAGATTGTTACTGCCCGTAAACCTTTGCCTCATAGACGCTGATTAATGAAAGGGTGCGTTGTCATGCTAATACGATCAGTCATTGTCTTCAGGGCTTCTGTTACACGCAGTACACAAAGTTGTAAAATGTTTTCATATCTTTCCGCATTTGGCATTACATTAAGCGCAATAAGGGAACCATAATGGGAGGGAATCTCCGTGGAACACAGTCACTGTAAAGAAACTTCTAAGGAAACAGAGATTGCTGCGTGATAGATGTAAAACAAAGCGTAGGACCATAGATAGAGAGATGCTAAATGAAATGCTTTTGGCTGTCAAGAGAGGAATGCGTGACGCCTTCAATGGCTACCGTAGCAGAATATTGTCAAGTGATCTTTCACAGAACCCAAAGAAATTCTGGTCGAATGTGAAGACTGTTAATGGAACATAAGTTAGTGTCCAGTCCCTAGTGAATGAGACAAGAACTGAAATTGAGTGGAGTAAAGCAAAAGCTGAAATGCTTAAGTGTGTTTTCAAATGTTCCTTTACATAGGAAAACCCGGGAGAATTGCCCCAATTTAATTCTTGTACCACTGAAAAGATGGAAATGCCGTGTGGCTAGGGCCTGGTCCAAGTCTTTCGAGTTGACGCCGCTTCGGCGACTTGCATGTCGATGGGGATGAAATGATGGAAAAATTGGAAATTTGTGGTAAGGTGTTATGAGACCAACTACTTAGGCCATCGGTCCCTAAACCTACACACTACTTAGCCTAACTTAAACTAGCTTGCACTATGGACAACACACACACACACACACACACACACACACACACACACACACACACACACACACCCATGCCCGAGAGAGGACTCGAACCTCTGACGGGGGCAGCCGCACGGACCGTGGCAAGGCGCCCTAGACAGCGCGGCTACGCCGCGCGGAGGTGAAGTGTGATGATAAGGAAAACACAACACCCAGTCCCAAAGCGGAGAAAATCCCCGACCCAGCCGGGAATCGAACCCGGGCCGTTACGTATGACATTCCGTCGCACTGACCACTCAGCTACCAGAGGCGGACACTGAAAAGATGAATGAAATAAATATTAGTGTCACTGGTGTTGATAAACAGCTGAAATCGTTAAAATTGGACAATATTTCCAATGCCCTATAGAATGCTTGTCAGATTCGATACTGAACTTGCGGCTGAGTTAGCCCCTCTTCTAACTGTAAACTGTCGTAGATCCCTTGAACAAAAAACCGTGCCCAGTTCTTGAAAAAAAGCATAGGTCACACGTGTCTATAAGAATGTTAGTAGAAGCGATCCACAAAACTACCGTCCAATATCATTGACATCGATTTGTTATAGAATCTTAGGACATATTCTGAGCGCAAACGTCATGAGGTATCTTGAACAGAATGACCCTCTCAGTGCCAGCCAGCATGGCTTCCGGAACATCGATCGTGTGAAACCCAACTCACCGAGCGGTTCTAGGCTCTACAGTATGGAACCGCGCGACCGCTACGGTCGCAGGTTCGAATCCTGCCTCGGGCATTGATGTGTGTGATGTCCTTAGGTTAGTTAGGTTTAAGTAGTTCTTAGTTCTCGAGGACTGATGACCTCAGAAGTTAAGTCCCATAGTGCTCAGAGCCGTTTGAACCAATTTTTTGAAACCCAACTCACACTTTTCTCATGTGACATACTGAAAGCTTTGGATTAAGATAAGTAGATAGGTGTAGTATTTATTGATTTCCGAAAAGCATTTGACTCAGCACCACATCTACGCATAATGTCAAAAGTACGCTCATATGGGGTATCAAGAGTAATTTGTGGCAGGATTGAGAACTTTTTGGTAGGAAGGACGTAGCATGTTATCTTGGAAGGAGAGTCACTATCAGATGTAGAAGGAACTTCAAGTATGCTGCAGGGAAATGTGTTGGGACCCTTGCTGTACATGTTGTATATTAATGACCTTGCACACAATATTAATAACAACTTCCAACATTTTGCAGATGATGCAGTTTTCTATAATGAAGTACTATCTGAAAGAAGCGGCATAAATATTCTGTCAGATCCTGACAAGCTTTCAAAGTAGTGCAAAGATTGCCAACTTGATTTAAATGTTCAGAAATGTAAAATTGTGCACTTCACATAAAGTAAGAGCGTAGTAGTAGTAGTATCCTATGACTGAAGTATCAGAGAGTCAGTGTTGGATTCGGACAATTCATACAAATACCAGGGTGTAACATTTTGTAGGGATATGAACTGGAATGATTACATAGGCTCAATCGTGGTTAAAGCAGGTAGAGCGCTTTGGTTCATTGGTAGAATACTAGGGAAGTGCAAACAACGTATAAATCACTCGTGCGACCGGCTCTAGAATATTGCAAAAGACTAGCTGGGAATATTGGACGTGTACAGAGAAGGGCAACACTAGTGGTGGAAGTGTTGTTTGATCCATGGGAGAGTGTCACAGAGATACTGACGAAACTGAGCTGGAAGACTCTTGAAGATAGACGTATACTATCCCGAGAATGTCTGTTAAAAAAGTTTCAAGAACCGTCTTTAAATGACGACTCTAGGAAAATATTACAATCCGCTACGCATCGCTCACATAGGAACGTTGAGGATATTGCACCCACAGAGCTATCCAAACAACCATTTTTCCCGCGCTGCATATGTGAATGGAGCGGGAATAAACCGTAATAACTGGCACAGTGGGACGTAGCCTCTGCCATGCATCTCACAGGGGTTTGCAGAGTACAGATGTAGATGTAAGATGCTACAACTGAGCTTTGCTGTCCCAAACGACACTTCCAAGACGTGGTACTGCAACAGTGGAGTAGCTGGTTCAAGGTCGCAGAATCCCGATATGTTCTCACAAGGACCTCCAGATGTGCATCTTAACAAAGACGCAGCCTAAAGCCAACTTGCATTTCAGTTACTGAAACTGAAACGCTATCACAAGCGATGTCCAAGATAGGTGATAAAAAGCAGGGTGTTCCTCTGACGTACGTTTTGCCGCTGACATGGATGTCCTGGTGCACACTTCGTGACGTTTATGCAGTCCACAGTCCACTTGGCCAGTGAGGCGTACAACTTGAAGGCGTGGTTCCAAGTGTGCCACCTCTCCGCTGACGTTAATCGTGCGTCACAGCAGCTCCACTTCCTATCAGGATCGTGACCGTGCGACAGCGGGATAACCCTTCTCCCTCAGATGAACGCTTAAACAGACGCCCAAAGTCCGTTAGCTGACTCATCTGCAGGCCACGAACAACCGAATGAACATTCGTTCTCTTTGTACAGAGTGCCCAAGAAGAATGGTCAATATTCCGGGATATGACACGAACGATCATTCGAAGCAAAAATGTGTAAGCAAACATGGAGTCTAAAACGCATATCTCAAGAGCTGTCAGCATTTCTTCGTCTTCGATACTTTGAAACAAATCTCTTCTACTGCAGCCCCTTTGCTTTCCATATTTTGGGAGGAGGTATTATGGACCAGAACCAGGAAAAATTGATTAGTAAACATGTGCTCTAAAATGCGTATCTTAAGAGCTATGGGCACCTGTTCACTAGAAGAGATGTGTTTCACATTAACGAAGATGAACAAGTGCTTGTAGCTCTGAAGGTACGCACTTTGAAGCCCATATTTACTAAACATCTTTTCTCTTTTGGAGCACACTATCACCGCACAAAATCTAGAAAGCAAATAGCTTACAGTGGAAGAAATTTGTTTCACAGTATCGAAGATGAAGTGCTTATAGTTTTTAAATTATGCATTTTAGAGCCCACGTTTACAAGATATTTTTGCTTCGAATGACCGTTCCTGTCATATCTCGGAATATTGAGCATTCCGCGTAGGGCACCATGTGTTACAATTGTACAATTCAGGGTCGACCCCATTGTTACAGCGAGATTGATGTCAGCAGTGAAATCACCTAGTAACATAAACGTAATATACAAATTCTAATTTCACCTTAGCAAACTTTTAGTCCTGAGAACCAAAGACATAGTTAACACGTAATACAATGAATCCTTATCTCTGTTGTAAACTTCACAAATCTGAAATGTCCGATAAGCGATGACATCATGTGCGTTGAAATTATCTAGCCCGTCTACTTTATCGACTTTTGGTCCACGTACAAGAGCAACGGTGACCCAGCCGTTACCGTGTTCATTCGTATCCTTGTTAGCGAGAGTGAAGTTCAAAACTCCACCGCAAGACACCGATGGCCCATGCAAGATGACTTGGGCGCCTACGTAATCATTGGTAGTAACAGAAATGTTGTCAATTGCTTTAAAAACTGTAAGACGCGAACGCCTACTCCTAAAATAATGCGGCATAACTAATCTGTCTCTGTCTCGATGCTGCTGCATGTGCGGCTGCTCGACGACTGACGCTGTCTTTCAAGATTCATTACTTATGTAGCTGCCAGTTATCAAACCACAACTTCCGGGCTGCGGCGCAGTGGCAGCGAAAGCGGAAGGGCGTTGACCGGAAGTTTTGAATTTAGTGTTACGGCCGTCTTGTTAAAACTGGAGACGGCCTGGCACTGAGCAGTGCTTTTTGTTCTTCTTTAGGAGCTACCTGATGTTTATTAGATTGAATTATAGGAGAACAGCTCCTATGTTCAAGTTCACTTTATCATTTAACACAGGATAAAATTTACTTATGTGAAACAAGATGCAGTACTCGTTTGGATAAACAACTTTACAAAAGGGTTCAAATGGCTCTGAGCACAATGAGACTTAACTTCTTAGGTCATTAGTCCCCTAGTGCCTTGCACGGTCACAAGCCAATGAAAGACCGTCTCATACTGCTATTCTGTGCCCATGCAAGAGGCGATTTGAAAATTAAACCGCTGCTTATTTACCATTCAGAAACTCCACGAGTCTTGAAGAAATGTAAAGTCCAGAGAAGCACGTTAAATTAATGTGACGGTTCAACAACAAGGCATTGGTGATACCTGATCTTTTTCATGATTGCATCGATGAAGTGCTTGGTCCTCGGTGAAAAAATATTTGCTTGAGATGAATCTGCCACTCTATGTCTTGCTCATTATGGACAACGAACGCTTCTTCCCATTCTCCAGGCCTATAAGGTCCCCTCCTTGAAGAATTTCAGTTCACCAAAATCCAATTTCTGCCTCCCAAACCACTCCGTTACTCCAGCCTATGGACCAACAGATTATTTCTAATTTTAAGAAGCTCTACACTAAAGCACTCTTCGAGCATTGCTTTGAGTTGGCCGAAACCACCAATCTCACTCTTAGAGAGTTTTGGAAATATCACATCAACGTCGTTGTCTGCGTCAAGTTGATCGAAAAGGCGTGGGAAGAAGTTACCAAGATAACTCTCACTTCTGCTTGGATAAAGCTTTGGCCGGAGTGCGTTGTCGAATGTGACTCTGAGGCATTTGAGTCAGTACCTGTGGAGCCTGTAGTCGACGAGATTGTGCCTTTGGCCGAGAGCGTGGGACTAGAAGTGGATAACAATGATATCGATGAACTTGCGGAAGGTCACAGCCGAGAAATGGCCACCGAAAAGCTTATGGAGTTGCAGTGTGTTTCACAGAATGAAGTTGTGGAGAGGAGTTCTTCGGAGGAGGAGGAGGAGGAGGAGGAGACGGTAACAGCAAAGCAGCAAACTTCTGGTGCAATAAGAGAAATGCTGAAAGCATGGGAACAGGTTGCATCATACATTAAAATCACCACCTCAATAAAGCAGTGGCTACTTAAACCTAACTAACCTAAGGACATCACACACATCCATGCCCGAGGCAGGATTCGAACCTGCGACCGTAGCGGTCGCGCGCTTCCAGACTGTAGCGCCTAGAAGCGCTCGCCCACCCATACCAGCAAACAACTTTACACCCATTTTTCATCCGTTAAGGAGCAACTGAAGACGTGCGTATCGTTTGCTATTAGAATTCAAAGAGAAAAGTTTCTGAATAGAAATTAGTAAATTTTTCGTTCCCGATTTCTCCCTGCGCGCTTCTACGATCTTGTTCGCCACTGGAAGTGATCCTCCGCAACAACCGTTCTCCCTGTGAAAAGTGGAGATAAAAACGTGACTGCAGACTGTAGTGAATGGAGTAGTTCGTGCCGGCTGCTGTTGCCGAGCGGTTCTAGGCGCTTCAGTCCCGAACCGCGCTGCTGCTACGGTCGCAGGTTCGAATCCTGCCTCGGGCATGGATGTGTGTGATGTCCTTAGGTTAGTTAGGTTTAAGCAGTTCGAAGTCTAGGAGACTGATGACCTCAGATGTTAAGTCCCATAGTGCTTAGAGCCATTTGAACCATTTGAGTAGTTCGTTGTTAACGTCTATCATCTGTGATAACGAAGTCAGAGGCTGTACACAGACAACTACATATCTTGAAAATGTCGCATCTTACGAAAAAAAATTCCAGGTGAAAAGTTAATATTAACTAAGGGGACGCCTGTCTGTGGTACAACTCGCCACCTTCTTACCACCCCTCCTGCGTCGGCGGGGTACACTTTGTATTTTCAAATGGGATCCCCTCATTTTTGTGGCATATTCAGACTCGACACCAAAAAATACATACTGTTTTCTCAAATCATTGTTTTCCATTATTGTTAGATAACTCTGTAACCGACAAATATGAAATGTGTCTGCTTTCGCAATTGAGAAACGACGTATCTGATTCTACATTTCATTTACAATGTACATGCAAACTTGTGTTTTGACGGTTGATACTGTTGTTCAAACGTTACTTGAGTCTTACAAATGTAATTGTACAGTACAAATAATATGACATTTTGAATAATAACCGCTTGGCTGCTCTTGTAAATAATTTATTTAATATGAAACTTCCTGGCAGATTAAAACTGTGTGCCGCACCAAGACTCGAACTCTTTACCTTTCCCTTTTAATGACCGGTTTTGTAGCCTAGAAGCCACATCATCAGGTTAAATATGGTGAACCATGATATTAAAGTTGCAAAACAGAAGAGCAGCCAAGCAGTTACAGTGGAACGTCGCATAGCGAGCATTATTCGTTCCAGAATCATTTTCGTAGTGCGAAACGCTCGTTAAGGAAAACAATTTATCTAATATAAAATAATGTAAAATATGATAATGCGTTCCATGTAGAGAAAGTGCTAAAAGTTTTATCTTATTCATGCCATTTATTAAAAGAAAATTATACATACAGTATAATGTATTATTCGCGATACATAACTAATTCTTTTCCACTAGGAAGCTATCTACCGTCATTTATTCCTCCCGACGCTTCAACACTTGGGCGAAAATGCGACAGCATTATCGTCAAATAAATCTGTAGCACGCGTAGCCACTACTTTATTGGGGTGGTGATTTTTAATGTGTGATGCAACCTGTTCCCATGCTTTCAGCATTTCTCTTATTGCGTCAGAAGTTTGCTGCTTTGCTGTTACCGTCTCCTCCTCTTCCTCCTCCTCCTCTTCCTCCTCCTCCTCCTCCGAAGAACTCCTCTCCACAACTTCATTCTGTGAAACACACTGCAACTCAGTAAGCTTTTCGGTGGTCATTTCTCGGCTGTGACCTTCCGCAAGTTCATCGATATCATTGTTATCCACTTCTAGTCCCATGCTCTCGGCCAAAGGCACAATCTAGTCGACTACAGGCTCCACAGGTACTGACTCAAATGCCTCAGAGTCACATTCGACAACGCACTCCGGCCAAAGCTTCTTCCAAGCAGAAGTGAGAGTTATCTTGGTAACTTCTTCCCACGCCTTTTCGATCATCTTGACGCAGACAACGACGTTGATATGACATTTCCAAAACTCTCTGAGAGTGAGATTGTTGGTTTCGGCCAACTATAAGCAATGTTCGAAGAGTGCTTTAGCTTCTTAAAATTAGAAAAACCTGCTGGTCCATAGGCTGGAGTAACGAAGTGGTTTGGTAGGCAGAAATTGGGTCTTGATGAATTGAAATTCTTCAAGGAGGGCATCTTGTAGGCCAGGAGAATGGGCAGAAGCGTTGTCCATAATAAGCAAGACATAGAGTGGCAGATTCATCTCAAGCAAATAATTTTTCACCGAGAGACCAAGCACTTCATCGATGCAATCATGAAATAGATCAGGTATCACCAATGCCTTGTTGTTGAACCGTCACATTAATTTAACGTGCTTCTCTGGACTTTACATTTCTTCAGGACTAGTGGAGTTTCTGAATGGTGAATAAGTAGCGGTTTAATTTTTAAATTCTCTTGCATGGGCACAGAATAGCAGTGTCAGACGGTCTTTCATTGGCTTGTGACCGGGCAAGGTATTCTCCTCTGCTGTTATGAAGGTACGCTTCGGCATCTTTTTACGGAATGGATCCTTCTCATCACAATTAAAAACCTATTGCGGCAGACAACCCTCAGAACCTACAACATCTTGAAGTTGCCGATGAAGATCTCTGCTGCCTTTGTGGCGGAGGTGGCTGCTTCACCGTGCCTCACAACGCTGTGGATGCCGGTTCTTCTCTTAAACTTTTCGAATCGCTCATAGAGTCCCTTAAACATTTCTTCGGCCGCTGATGATCCTGGTGGCTTCCTAGCGAAGTCGGTTAAAATCATTCTTGCCTTCTCACAAATGATGTTCTCCGTAATAGTGTCGCCTTGCAATTGCTTTTCATTTATCTATTTAAGGAGCAACCTTTCGACATCGTCCAGAATTCGAAGCTGTTGTTTAGATACTCTTGTCATTCCCATTGAAGCATCTGTCTCCTTAATCTTGTCCTTTTCTTTTTTTTTAGGATAGTCCAAATAGTTGATATAGACCGATTGTATGTGCGTGCTAAATGGGCAACGATCACACCACTTTCGTGTTCTTCTGTGATTTTACATTTTATTTCTAACGTCATTTTCTTTCTTTTATGGTGATCTTCTTGGGGTCTAATTTTCGGGGACATTTCTACAAAAGTCATTAAAATTTGCACACAAGAAAAACACTGTGTGGACACAAGTTCAGAAACATGATTTGTCACAAGCTGCAACAAGATATGGTAGCAGAAAGACCGCTAAACCCAGACTGCAGTACTTACTAAAGACATGGTTCATATGCCGCTGCCGACAATGAAAGGTGTTCATCTTGTTGAACATTTCCCCCGCCGCGCGCGAACCGTAAATCATCGTCACTCGTTTGCGAAACATCGCTCGTTAAGCGAGTCATTTATTAACAATTCGTTTTGCTCGTTTTGCGAATGTGCGTAATGGGAGGTGGTCGTTGAGCGAGGTTCTGCTGTATTATGGCCGTGTTATCCCTCATGCAAGATATTGTGTAACAAATAATACGGCTAGACAAATTAGCTATTTGTATGGTAGTGTAGTTTTCTGTTCCCTACGGCGTTGACGGTGGTGAGTCCTCAGACCACCGGAATGTTTGATTTCGGTGGCCGCCATAGAACCTTTCCATCAGGGCGACTGATTTCTGTGTGTGTTTCCACCCAACTGTCGTAACTTTGCGTTGGCCGCTACGCGGCTACCTGCGGAACACAAAATTAATAAGGTAAACTTGTACTGTAATAAGGTAAAATGTTCATGAAGTGATAGAGAAAGGTACACTTGGTATCTATAATCACTGAAATCAGTCACGCCAATGATGAGAGGCAAGAGGGTTCACCGACATCAAACATCCCGATGGCAACAGAAAACTTTTACATCCTCGTCGTTATTCTTGGATCACGCTAAACGTAGTTTCTAACCAGTCATTGAAACGGCTAACCATATTACACTGTACAATCAAATCTGGAGGACTAAAGTACGTTTAGAACTTAAATTTCAACTGTTAGAACACAAAAGTTTACATTTGCATTGTAAATGAAATGAAGAATCAAATGTGTCGATTCTTATTTGCAAAAATAGGCACATTTCATATTTGTCAGTTAAACCATCTACCACGAATGGAAAACAATGAATAAACCGTACGTATTTTTTGGCATAGAATCTGAATATGCAATAAAAATGGGAGTCTCTCATTTGAAAATACAAAGTTGATCCCGCCCACGCAGTAGGGGTGTTTAGGGAATGGCCAACTGTAGCACAGACAGATCTCTCGTTAACTAATACTAGTTTTCACTGAGAGCATTTTTTTCGATCCAGGCGTCGTTTTCGAGATATTTAGTTGCCTCAAGTTCACATAAACACCCAGTGTATATTTTTTTTAGTCAACTGTTTAGTCAATAATTAACTTCAACGCTTGATTTGATTTATTGATCTCCTTTTTCATCTTTTCTTTTCGTTCTCTTTTCTGAGTGCCAATTCTAGCAATGAAGGGAACATTTACTTTTCGAAAAGTGGGAAAATCAAAGCGCATTATCTTTGCCAATCTGGCTGCGGTCATTCTTTCCTGCGACTTACGTTTAAGGGTATAAATATTAGTAATACTGAAAATAAACACAAGTGTCAGCTCATTTCGGAAGTTTCCCAAGGTGTTTTTTGATCTTGCCGTCTCTGTGCGACGGGAACTAATTCTCGGGTCCACAAGACTGCGAAAATATACGATACAGCTAAAAGAAAGGAAGAGTCATATGGCTGGATGAGCCATAAGGGGAAGGTTTTTCGCGCACAAACCCTTTTCTCGCGGAGTATGAGTACCACAAGCGTATCTGTGAAGAGCTAGGTGGATGTAACGGTGTTTGTACAGGGTGTCTCAAAAATGACCGGTATATTTGAAACGGCAATAAAAACTAAACGAGCAGCGATAAAAATACACCGTTTGTTGCAATATGCTTGGGACAACAGTACATTTTCAGGCAGACAAACTTTCGAAATTACAGTAGTTACAATTTTCAACAACAGATGGCGCTGCGGTCTGGGAAACTCTATAGTACGATATTTTCCACATATCCACCATGCGTAGCAATAATATGGCGTAGTCTCTGAATGAAATTACCCGAAACCTTTGACAACGTGTCTGGCGGAATGGCTTCACATGCAGATGAGATGTACTGCTTCAGCTGTTCAATTGTTTCTGGATTCTGGCGGTACACCTGGTCTTTCAAGTGTCCCCACAGAAATAAGTCACAGGGGTTCATGTCTGGCGAATAGGGAGGCCAATCCACGCCGCCTCCTGTATGTTTCGGATAGCCCAAAGCAATCACACGATCATCGAAATATTCATTCAGGAAATTAAAGACGTCGGCCGTGCGATGTGGCCGGGCACCATCTTGCATAAACCACGAGGTGTTCGCAGTGTCGTCTAAGGCAGTTTGTACTGCCACAAATTCACGAAGAATGTCCAGATAGCGTGATGCAGTAATCGTTTCGGATCTGAAAAATGGGCCAATGATTCCTTTGGAAGAAATGGCGGCCCAGACCAGTACTTTTTGAGGATGCAGGGACGATGGGACTGGAACATGGGGCTTTTCGGTTCCCCATATGCGCCAGTTCTGTTTATTGACGAAGCCGTCCAGGTAAAAATAAGCTTCATCAGTAAACCAAATTCTGCCCACATGCATATCGCCGTCATCAATCCTGTGCACTATATCGTTAGCGAATGTCTCTCGTGCAGCAATGGTAGCGGCCCTGAGGGGTTGCCGCGTTCGAATTTTGTATGGATAGAGGTGTAAACTCTGGCACATGAGACGATACGTGGACGTTGGCGTCATTTGGACCGCAGCTGCAACACGGCGAACGGAAACCCGAGGCCGGTGTTGGATCACCTGCTGCACTAGCTGCGCGTTGCCCTCTGTGGTTGCCGTATGCTGTCGCCCTACCTTTCCAGCACGTTCATCCGTCACGTTCGCAGTCCGTTGAAATTTTTCAAACAGATCCTTTATTGTATCGCTTTTCGGTCCTTTGGTTACATTAAACCTCCGTTGAAAACTTCGTCTTGTTGCAACAACACTGTGTTATAGGCGGTGGAATTCCAACACCAGAAAAATCCTCTGTTCTAAGGAATAAACCATGTTGTCTACAGCACACTTGCACGTTGTGAACAGCACACCCTTACAGCAGAAAGATGACGTACAGAATGGCGCACCCACAGACTGCGTTGTCTTCTATATCTTTCACATCACTTGCAGCGCCATCTGTTGTTGAAAATTGTAACTACTGTAATTTCGAAAGTTTGTCTGCCTGAAAATGTACTGTTGTCCCAAGCATATTGCAACAAACGGTGTATTTCTATCGCTGCTCGTTTAGTTTTTATTGCCGTTTCAAATATACCGGTCATTTTTGAAACACCCTGTATATTGCGGTATTATGTTTATGTTGTATGATGATCAGAGACGGGAGAGGGCAAAAACCCAGTGTCGGGACGTAGACTACTGCTCTCGAGTTTCACCAAGGGGGCCCCCGAGCTTAGTGTCCCTATCCGATGGACGCATCGCCACCAACCGTGTCACGTGACTACACTTCGTGACGTACTGCGAATTTCATCCAGGATTGGTACAGAGTTTGATGATCAGGGACTTAACCCAAGCACCTCCAAACCTATTGATGACCAAATGCCGATAATGAAAATATCATCCAAACCTGGCTTCGAACTGGTTACCTCCGAGTCTAGCGTCACCATACAAACGTGAGTTGTGGACCTTTTCTTTAATTTCAGTTTATTGGTTTTCGGTTTGTGACCATTCAGCCTTCTGGATAATGGGAAGACGACACGACAGTGTACTGGAGACGATTTTCTTGTAAGTTACGACGATACGAACGTAAGGACAAGACAACACACAGTCCCTGAGTGGAGAGAATCTCCGACCCAGCCGGGAATCGAACCCAGCCCCTTCGGTATGCAATCAGCCGCATCGGCTACGGATGCCGTTGTCACGGTGGACGTCGACGCACAAACCTACCAATAGAGGAAGGGTCGGCTGATGTATGTACTACGCTATCTGTCAAATACAAGTCACGAAACGTTCTTCCAAAACCGAAACTGGAAATAGCCTGAAGTGTGGTCGAGTGCCAACAGCATCAGTGTTTTAACAGCCTCGTTCCTGGCGACGAGCATTGGATCTTCGATAACGTAGGTGTTGTGTATTCTTACTTCGCCACGCTGGCACAGATTGTTGGGTGCACTGAAGCAGGTCAAGGTTCTTGAGTCAGGACCGCTACCTTCTGCCAATGCCAGGCAACCTGTTCTTGACCCGGCAGCAAGACGGAGCTCTGGCTCTCAGTGAAGCACTGTGTAAATATGCTGCAGCAACTTTTCGTTTTTGCACCAGAGAAAGGGAAGAGAGAGATGGAGGGCAATCTCATAATGATGTAATAACATTGCGAGATGAAACGTTCCTCTCTCTTTCCATGAATTTATAGTGTACGAAAATACTCTGGCAGTGAAATATTAAGGGAAGCTTACCCAGTATGTTACGGTAAAGAAAATTACTGACTGTTGCACACTTCTGTGGCGATCGAGAGAAACTTCCACAGACGGCAAACGCAAGCAAAAAATATGAGAAATAAATCAACTATTACTGATTGTTAGTTAGCGTATGGCTAATACAGACATATCATAAAATTAAATTACATAATATATTTACAAAACATTTACAACTGAATATCCAGTCCTTCAATCCAGCGCACTGCATCTGGAATTGCTAGCAGGAAGTCCTCTTCAGCACCGTGATAGGCTCGAATCCTGCATTCACTGACAATGTGATGAACAGTCTGGTAGGGAGCCCCGCAGTCACAGGCTGGATTAGGCAGCTTCTTCCAGTTAAAGAGAGCATTCCTGCATCGGATGTGGCCGGTGCGGATTCTGTTGAGGGTAGGCCAGGTCTTGCGTGGTAGGTCGAATCCACTTGGAAGTTCAGCACTTGAGAAAATGTTATGCAGGCGCACATCTGTCACTGCTTCCCACCGACCGTTCCATTCTTCACGGGGTCTGAAATCCTTAGCAACCATGTCAGCAGCATCACGCAGAGTTGGATGGCATGATTTCAGTCTCTTATGATTTAAAAGTGGCAGGTCGCTATGCACAACAGGTAGTTTAGAATTCATGGAGATCTTGTGGAATTCCATCATAAGGGCAGTACATCTGTGTAGATCAGGAGGCATTATACCGGTTAACAGTGGAAGCCAATAAACTGGAGTACATCTGATTGCGCCAGATATTATGTGCATTGTCATATTCAGCTGGGTGCCAATAAGCCTTGTATGATGACTGTTCATCCAGACAGGTGCACAATACTCAGCACTTGAGTAAACCAAGCCCAGAGCTGAAGATCGCCGGATGGTTGCTGAAGATCCCCAGGTAGTTCATCGCTTATGGAGGATGTTGTTTCGAGTCCTCAAGTTTTGAGCTAAGTTAATAAGATGTTGTTTGAAGCATAGTGTACGGTCCAGGATGACACGAAGATATTTTGAGTTAGAATTATGACGAAGAATTCTGCCTCTGAAACTTACTTCCAGTTTTACGTTCGCCAACCGATTGTTTAAATGGAAGCAATACATTTCTGTTTTACTCACACTGGGGTTGGAGTCTCCAGATTTTGAAGAAATTATTTAATACAGACAGGTCATTGGTTAGAATCTCATCTCTTGTCTCATTTCCTGGTGTTGTACAGCTAGAGCCGGGTCAACGGCATAGCAAAATTTTCTGGACGAAGAGTCAAGTAGATCAGATAGATATAGACTGAGCAGTAATGGTGAGAGAACTCATCTTTGGGGTAATCCGTTGTTTAGCTGCTTCTCCTTACTTATGTTGCTTCCAGTGATTACCTGGATCACTTAGCATGCTATTAATCAGTCGAACCACTGTTCTGCAGGGTATGATGCACAGAAATTTGTAGATAAGACCTTCCCTCCATACAGTGTCGAAGGCGGCAGTTAGATCAACGAACGCCACAGATGTTTTCCGCTTCGTTTGGTATCCTGACTCTATGAAGGATGTGAGAGACAATACTTCATCGCAGCAGCTACACCCTGGTCTGGAGCCTGCCTGATCACCTGGAACATTCTATAGGATAGCGCTACTTATTCTGTTATATACTAGCCTTTCAAAAAGCTTGTAGCAGCAGCTAAGTAGAGCAATGGAGTGACAGCTTTCTCCATGTTGCTAGGTTTGCCAGGTTACAGAACAGATATTATCTTCACCTTTTTAAACTACAGTGAAAGTTGACCAGGCAGCAGGATGTCAGTGAAGAATTCAGCCAGCCATTTCTTAGCTTTTCCTCATATATGGATCAGGAATTCTGGATGGATACCATCGAATCCAGGCGCCTTAAGAGGTCTGAGGTCCTTCAGTCCAGGGTCAATGTCTGAAACTGTGAAGGGATGGGCATACTCAGATGACGGAGACGCCGTCTTTTTCAGGTCACGAAGCTGTCGTCTGATATCTCTTGTATGTTTCTTGTCGGGAGGCACTCTTGCGGTAGTAATGATGTGGGGAGCATTTTGGTCTGGTGTTACTTCAGAATTTTTTTCTGAGTGCTGGGGCACTTCCTCCCAGTCTTCACAGAATACTCGATTTATTCCTGCTCAAGTGGGTAAAGTCCATATTTTCAACTGTTTCTGCCCATTTCTGCCTCCGACACATGTCCAAGCTGGACAATAGTTCCGTAACTATCTCTGGGTTACCACTTTGCTGGAAGTGTTGGTACAGTGTTTCACTTTCATCATTCATCCTGGAACATATTCCTTCTGGTTACTATTACTGATAACAGATGCGAATTAAGCAACCGTTTACGTCACCGCCCAATAATATCAAGGGGAAGAAGACCATCAGGACACTGAAACGAGTGCCGACGTTATTGTTCGATGGTAATTGACCGATCAGAATTACATTATTCTTATGTAAGGTGCGAGGTGCTGGGGTGGAGAAGAGTTTGTACCTCTTTAATTCTGACGAATTTTGCATGAGAACTAGACCTACCATCTAATTAATTATGCACACAATGGCAACGAAAGGAAATGATGGTGGATCCTGCTAGTTGGTAAAATAAGTAGTGCACACTCACAATAATTTAATAAAAATCGTAATCTACCCACAGAAAAAAAAGGAGAACCTCATCATAATAAACAAGAGGAAATGGGATTCTGTATATATCTATGAAATTATATGCGGATTAAATATTACAATCAGATTTGTTATACATCAGAACATAAAGGCACATGATTATCGACACAAACAGTCGATTAAAGGATAGAGTGTACTGAACTATTCTGAGAGTAAGAGTTGGCTCGAGAACAAGGGGCTTCTACTCTCTGTGATGCAATAGATTGACGATAATGACTGGAGGTCCTAATGAATCAAATATTGCTCTCCCGACTATATTGCAGTATCGTGATTAGTAGTGAGAGCTCAAACAGGATCACATGAAGAAACAAGCAAGGTGGACTTGTAGCAAAGCGAGCGTGCGTGCTGCTGAGGGAATCAGTATAAAAATGATAGGTCCTGCAGTGCCGAAGCCGCAAAATACTGTACCAGATCTGAAATCTACAGCACATCGTCGGTAGGCAGCGTTCTGATGATGTAGGCGACGACATCTGCTGTGCGGCAACTCTGTTCCAAGCCCTGGCCTCAAATGCTGTCAAAAAAGTGCGACTGCCCATCTCCGAAGATCAGATACCGAATTCAATGCGCCCGCGCAACGCAAGAGGAAAGCCAACATTGCTCAGCTCCCTACTATCCTCGAAAACCGCGAATCAGCATTCAGTGCTGATTCCAAAATTCCCCCACACTGTCTCAGAACATCATTCGCGCCAATAGCGACCGTTCCCTCCAGTATCGCGCAGAGCTTTATGACATCAACTAGCCTCAGATTAAGTGACCAATCATGCCTCGGCCGACGTCAGTCGTTCCGAGCCGGCCGCTGTGGCCGAGCGGTTGTAGGCGCTTCAGTCCGGAACCGCGCTGCTCGAATCCTGCCTCGGGCATGGATGTGTGTGATGTCCTTAGGTTAGTTAGGTTTAAGTAGTTCTAAGTCTAGGGGACTGATGACCTCAGATGTTAAGTCCCATAGTGCTTAGAGCCATTTGAACCAGTCATTCCGCCAGGCGCTTAAGCCTATTGATGTACGACCTTCTCAGTATTCGGAGAAGTGTAGCCCCCAACCGGAAACGCAGTGTGCCGCGTCCTCCGATGCTCGCCTCGCACAGGTCACCCAGGGAAGTAAAACAACATGCGTAGGAATCAAGCGAAAATTTTGAGCTCTTAGTACAAATACTCTCATTAAGACAACCTTATTCGGCCTGTTATCACTGTGCAATGACATAAAACATTAATAAAATTGATGAAAATGAGAGGCGACGTGCAAAAGAGGGCATGGAACCTCTCATTACTTCCCAGTCACTTTAGATTACTTTTGGTAGTGGTTGACTCACTTGACACAGGTAGTGTGTCAGTCACTCCAAAAGAATCTGTCTAAGCAGTTTCCAAAATGTCACAACAAATTGGCAGATTAAATTGGAATTTGATGATAAAATGAAAGGTGGAGTTTTTCTTATAACTTTGCCAACATCTTACTCACATTGACGAATAAGTCACATACAACACAGATTAACCCTCAGGGAACCCACTGCCATTCATGGACATACTCGCAAAGTCATACAAATGTTGAACACATGCCAGAAGACCAAGCTCGAAGCTGCAATATAATGTTGACCTATTGGGTGTGCAAGCTTCTCATTATGGAAATGGAAATGAAGTCCCATGCTTCTTTACAGAGCGTAGGGGAACGATGCGGGAGACCCGCACCGCTTTACTAGGCAAGGTCCTAGTGGAGGTGGTTTGCCATTGCCTTCCTCCTACCGTGATGGGGATGAATGATGATGATGATGAAGACGACACAACAACACCCAGTCATCTTGAGGCAGGAAAAATCCCTGACCCCGCCGGGAATCGAACCCGGACCCCCTGCTCGGGAAGCGAGAACGCTACCGCGAGACCACGAGTAGCGGACAAGTTTCTCATTAAGGTAACATTTAAGAATTAGCTACTGGTACCCAACTCAAACACACACATGCTTCTGCATGAAGCCAAAAAGATAAACAATATTTCTGTGCTTCATTGTTGAAACATTTAACCACAATCACGCCGTTTCCCTGAACAGAAAGGGTGATAATTTTTTTAACAGTGATTGACTGATGGTCCATTCACCACTAACCAGAATTGTAACCGCAAATATCCCGCTCACATACACAAAACAAATACTCATGTGTAACTGTGGCATATTATTGCGTATAACATTTTGTAACTATTGGGACATATACAAGAAATTTGTACACGTAGTGACACTTGACAAGCATCAACGTAAGTGAGATAGAGAGATACAGTGTGGGAAAAAAAACCAACAGAAATTTTGTAAGTATACCTGTGTGATCGAAGATTATGCAACATAGTGTGCATCACACACACACACACACACACACACACACACACACACACACACACACAAAACTTGTTCCAAACTGACCTGATGATAGGGAACAAGGATATCTTTAACATAAACATGTATATATATATAAAAGAAGACTGGATTCTATATAACAAAACAATAGACATGTAGTTGACATTGTATTTCCAGTTTCTAGTCTCTGAAATAAAGTTTGGGAAAAAAAAGCATCCTTCACACGCTAACATCACAGAACGAATCACTCAACAGAGACATTGCCGCACTCATCTGTGGAGTGGGGTTGTGGTTCCTGACATGGAGAAAGGGGCCCTTGCTGGGAGGAGTGCGACTAGTCGTGTGGGCCACCAATCAAATGTTTTCGGAACCAGGTGCGGCATCTGAAATTATCTCCAGTCATCCTTCCCTCTCTATAGAGGCGTCGTCAGTCGACAGGAAGCTCGTAGGGTGGTAGGACAGCCTATTGTTGATTTGCAGTACTGTGCGGTACAATGGCAAGCACATGTACAGGCTCTGATTGTCATTGAGGACCTCAAGATTCGGGACAGATCCATAGCACAGGTGCGAAAAGATTTGATCTTATCTAGCTCTGTAGGAGAGCTGACCAATCATGCTTCTGCTATTCAGCTGAGGGCACTGAACTTTCCGTTTGACCAGCTATGGAAAGAACATGCCTAGACCACAGGCAATCCGGCGCCAGACAGTCGCACCCAGCAGGGCATGGTCCACAGGTATTCTCAGAATCATGAGGACAATGCAGTCTGTCGGTGCCAGCAATCTTCGTTCCGGGCGCGGCGACACTCAGATGTCTCTCAGGTCGTTTCGCCTGCATACAATAGGGTAGTGAAAACTCGACCGACGTCAGTCGTTCCGCCAGGCGCTTAAGCCTATTGATGTACGACCCTCTAAGTATTCGGAGAATTGCAGCCCCCAACAGAAAATGCAGTGTGCCGCGTCCTCCGATGCAAAAAACAAAAAGAAATGATTGGCAATTCGATCTCAGGGTGGCACGACTTAGAGGTATTCAGATAAGGAACGAAATAACAAGTAACGTGTACTGTCGTACTAGACTCGAACAATTCGCCAGCAAACCTTTCTTTACTGGCTGTAAACAGAAAGACACAAATATTCATGCACAGTAACAGTTGTTATCGGAGGAATCTGTGTGGTGCGCTTTTCTAAGTAAACTCGACTTACACATTTCAATTAAATATCATTTAATTAACTAAATACAGAGGTACGTAGAAGCAGATGCTTCAACTATGTGATAACCAATAGCGAAAAGCATCAGAGTCTGGCCAGAGTATATGAAGTGCACAACCATCGCTTGTTTCGTTAGCGATACTATACATTATTCCTTTCCGCTTGGCTCTTTAGCAAATGTCTCTGACCAAACGATGTCATTATGGCATTACAAAATGTATTCCTTTATATAGAAAAAACAGAAAACATTATTGTACTATGAATTACAGGATTAATATATTTCTATAAATACGGTTCTGAAATCACTTTGAGGGCAAGGCATAAATGTCTTTATAAATAACGATCATATATAACGCTTTGGAGAGAGCAGGTTCTTAAAGATAGCTACATGTTACCCATAGTATGACTTTACCCTCGGTTATTTAAGATACAAAGTCCTAAAAGTACTTAGTGCTACTGGATGTAAGTCTTCTACTAACAGTTCCTCTCGGGCTACAGTATAAATGTATTGCTTAGTCTCGGACATTGATAAGATCGTAAACAGCGAAGGTAGGACGGAGCTGGCAGCGTGTTTCGTGTGTAGAGTTTAGGCCATGGTAACCTTCACCGGCAGAAACCAGTCTGCAGCAGCTGCCACGAAATTTAAACGGAACACAGAGGTGAGAGATACAACGTTCGCGCCAAATGCCAAGCAATCAAGTCGTTTTAACAACTGATTTCTTGTATGCGTAATACAGAAAAGATTGCTACGACTTTTTCCCCGTTTTCAAGGAAAGTTGTCGAACAGAGGCATATACCTACATCTAAAATACGGTAGAATCACAGTCCATTACGGTAGAACCACAGTCCATACCTGACAACTTTTAAAAACAGAAATCCAGAAGATCCCAAAGCGGAAAAATTTAACGCTTGCATACGTGGCAAGGTGTTCAAACATAGCGAGAAAAGACTACACGGAAAGAGATTACACATAACGATAACACATATAAGATCACTATTTTTCGAACTCTGAATTTGGTACTTACACAAGTTACTTGCTGATGAGCGTTAATTTTTTGTCACTTATCATTGGGAACAGTTTACACACTACACAAAAGTGAGCTTTTCTGTTCTTGATCTTGCAAGCCATAATATGAACGACACTGTCAAAACTACTAAACTGAACATTTATTTACACTTACTTACAAAATTTTCTGAAGTTTACAAAACATTAGCTATGTTCCATCACATGTTGCAGAAGAGAGATGAAGATGAGTAGCTTTCTTCGCTCTCTTCAGATATTCTGAAGGAAAACTGTTCATGTAACATGGACCGCTGATTCTTGTTTTCAAAACAGAAATGGATCGCAGAGTTTCACTCGACATGGAGGACCTAAACTGATTGCGATTCTTCTTCACCAAGCTGAACACACGCTTACACTCAGCATTACTGTGCAGTAGAGTCAAAACAGAAAGCATTATCCTGGATAATCTATTGTACTTAGGA
This sequence comes from Schistocerca serialis cubense, assembly GCF_023864345.2. Classification (NCBI taxonomy): domain Eukaryota; kingdom Metazoa; phylum Arthropoda; class Insecta; order Orthoptera; family Acrididae; genus Schistocerca; species Schistocerca serialis. The sequence goes on from NC_064643.1 coordinate 535,408,326, forward strand.
ACACCATCAGCTCCACGAATGCTCATCAAGCGAGCCAATTTGGTATCATGTGTCAAGTTCCCACTCTCAACAGTAGCAGAGTCACCAACCTGCAAAATGAATCAATTTTCATACTGCTATCATTTTCATATTGGAGACATGTTTAACGGATTTAATATGATTTATTAATTCAGTTCTTCCTCCGTAAGCAATGTTTATATCACACGAACACATGGAACAGAACGCGAATGTTTCATCTTTCCGTGATCGCATAATACATGGATATTCAGCAGAACATGGATCCCTCAAAGACTGATGATATCGTTTCTTAATTGAACTCATTACGAAAACACTAAATCGCACAAAAATTTGCCACACAATTGCACGTATACCAGAACATACAGCAAACACCGCACAAAACCGAGCATAAACAAACCTTTCCCGCTAACATGCAGTCGAAGCGCAAAGAGAATGCAGCAATAAACTGTGAGATGCGATTGTCGATAGAACGTTCGATCGACTTTCGCCCGCAGTGTTCCAAACACATGGAGTTAATTACAGAGGCGCAGCCATATTCTGGCTTGGGATTGTCGATAATATTGTCGGTCGACTTTCTGTCGAATTTCAAACACTCACATCTCAGAATAGCAGCTATTATCGAAAGTCAAAACTGAAATGCGATATGAATACAGTGAAGAAGGCCAGCAGTTGAAAATCCGAAAAAAATGATGTTCATTCGGAAAACCGGAAGACTACCCCGAAATTCGGAAATCTTCCGGGAAAAACGGAAAACTTGGCAGGTATGACAGTCTAACGTGACAGTCGCGACACTCCGCCTTGTTTTTGTTATCCTCCCAGCGATGACAGCGCCCCAACTGGCCAGCAAGCGACACTTCTAAATACGATATCGGATGAGTGCGAATACTAAAGTTTGTATAATGCGCGGTTTCGTATCTCCCAGCGTCCTTAGGACACTAAAGAATCACAAATTTCGTGTAATTTTTTACTTATTGCCGATTTTTATGACATTGCATATACTCCCTATAATAAGAATTATGTTACATTCGCTTTTAAAGCAAACGTAATTACATTTATAAAAACTTATATGTATCAGAAAGTCGAGTGAACTGTAAAAGGCGAATCACTGGACTCTATAAACACTTTTAAGTATCGAGGAAAGCACTTACGATAATAACAACAGACAACAACAGAAATATATGTTTCTCATGCATGAAACGTGTTTATATTCTCTTGCTTTCAGGGGATTAAGCTGCAGATATAGACATATTCGAAAGTATTTCTTCATGAATGAGTTTCAGGTTATGTCACTGAATCAGCGTGATTCAGGTTGTATTTACTTGTATTTCACGATAATTCGTGTCTATTGGTAGCTTACTAACTCATGGAACGCATAAATATAACAACTGTTCAGTTAATTAAGTAGAATATAATTAAAAACAAACCTTATCCTTATGATGCATGTGACTGCCTGCTTTATAACCACTTACAGCGCTAGTGTCGCTCCAGCTGTCAAACGGTAACAACTTTCCTACCAGAGAGTGTCGTGATTGTATTTATTAGACTTTGGTAGAAACTCGCTAATCCGACCTCGGATGGTCCAACTCCCCGTTTAAACCGGCGGTATATAGGATGAGTTAGCTAACGTTGACGTGGCGCTCTACGAGTATTGTGACGTCACTTTCTGCTACCTCTCGTTGAGAAGCCATTTCGTCACGTGAAACACAATATAAATTCTGCGATACTTAGACGTGCCACGTAAAGTAGAACCAATAGGAACCTAGAACGCTCCCTATGTCAAACCAGAAAGTAAGACGCCATACTGTATTTGTCGCGTTCAGCAGAAGCCCATATTCGATGGGTTTTATGTTATACGTTACAGCCTACGAATATATGCTTTTTCTAAACACCAACACGTTGAATGTCTCGAGAATGAATTTTTATCGATACGACTTGTTGTAATAAAATAATGGGGAAGTCATACTGGTGGATGAATGTTCATATTTAGTTATTTTCGCGTTATTAACTCGCGTGTTATGAGAGTAGCCGTTTTGAATATTATTTGTTATAATTAAATGTCAATAATATTTAGGCGATCAAAGTAAAGAAAACGAGGCTGAAATAGGAGAGTTCCAGCATAGCTAGTAAGTTAAAGCACCACGATATGGGGCCGTATCCCGTTCTATCCGCTTTTTTTTCCCCTTCGCGTTTTGTAAAAGGTTGTGGGAGTCCATATGAAATAAATAGAAATTATTTCTGTAATATTTGACGATATTTTGTAAATATAAGTGCGCTGTCTGTCAGGAGTGAGTTTTATAAGTGATGTCTTGCCTGAGTGGTCATGCGCCTTTAATTTTTGTCTTATCGCACATTCACGGATGTTAAAGTTTTTGTTTACGTATACCACAGACAGAAAACCGTGACCTGAATACGGTCAGGAAAGAAAATTTTCGTTTTAATAGAGCTAACGTAGGAATCCTTCGCTCGTCCGTTTTAAGAGCAACTCTATGGTTTGCGAGCCAAATAAAGCCGACAACCGCCGCTAGAGAACGCTGAGAGCGCAAAATCACGTCAGCCAACTAGTGCCGTGTGCCGACGAGGCTTTCTCTCGTGTCGTGGGATACGCCGTCTGCTTGCACGTTAACGTAGCTGCCTCGTTGGCGTATGCCGATGGCATCCCGTTTCCGGTGTTTGTTCACGTACACAAACCGCTGCTACAGTCAGATTGTCAGTGTCTCCTCGTCTGGATCAGTATACAACTGACCGCTGTTAGGTGCGATAGTTCGATCAGTTTTAGTATGAAGTAACTTGTTTCTGACTCGATCAATCAGAGTTACTGTCCCCACGTTTGTTTTATAAATTAGTGACAGTGTTCAAACTAAATTACGGCATCCAGCAAACGTAAACATGTGACGCTCTGTTTACAATCGGACGTTGGGCCCAGTGATGTAAATAGTGGAGCAGTACAGCAAGTACAGCTCATTTTGTCTGTATAACGGGAGCAGAATTAACTGACGACCGAATAATTGACATTGTAACTCAAACTACCGATGAGAACGAGAAAAATGATGATGACAACGAAGACAATGAACCCACGGCTCGAATATCACATAGAGATGCTAACAATACGTTTGATATAGCCCTTCATTACATCGAACAAAGGTCTAACCTCTACCCCAGTAGACATTTTGTGGATTAGGAAATGGCGGAACATCTTGGCAAAATCAAGGTTGTCATCCGCTAAGCAAAAGAACATTACAGACTTCTCTCATTCTTCTTGAGAATAGAACATTTTTACTATGTGATTTCTCGTTTTTTAAACAGGGGCGAGTCGTCGTGTGTAAATGCAATACTGCAGTAGGACGTAAGGCATGTACAGGTGTTAAACTTCCACTCACAATAAGAATATCTTGCCGTATGAGACAGAAGTACTTTACAGTACAGGCACTACTGTAAATTACACTTTGGTGTAAGACTTTTTAGTTTGTAAACGTTCTTTTGGTTTTGTTACTGTTTTAACAAGGATCAGTATTTCAGACAGCATTTTCAGTTGAAAATTAAAGTTGTGCTGTTTGTACTGTGATGTTGCGGGTCATTAAAAGTGATCCTCTTGGATTATGGTCTTGGTCAACACAACCATTTTATTGAGTGCGCAGTTCCGTTGCTTTCATCTCAGGGCATCTACAACCCATTCTGTAAGTAGCTGCCATCGGTTGGTGACACTGACCGCGGTCTACCACTACGAGACAGATGGTCAATGTTTAATATTCGAATCGAGTTGCTGTAATGTACTCCAATTTGGAGCACAGCTTTCAGTTCTGGCAACTCAGTTTGCGTAAAGAGGCAATACGTTGTCAGATTTCTAGACGCATTTTGGCAGACTACTGCGTACAATAGTCGCATTTTTGTCACACACGACTCGGGCCACGGAGCTCTTTGCTGAACTGTGCTGATAATGCAGGTCTCCACGATACGGGTGGATCATGGTAGAATAAAAAGTGCCCTCTGCTAACACTCTAAACTGATTCGAAAAGTGTATATGTAGTCTACGCAATATGCTTAATATTGTGGCTAAATAGCGATCGATTACACTTGATATGAAAATTAAAATACCTGCAGCCGTCACTTTTGCATTAAATTTATTTACGTAATTATTTTCGGTATCCCATCACATCATCTTCAGGTGCCTTTGCCAAAGTAAATTGTGAGGAATTCAGTCTCGTGTGCTGTAGTAACAGAAGCCAATATTATGTAATTGGTGTCTGTAGATCATTGGTTTACACGACACTACGCCTTCCTTCATCAAGCGACGACTGTCCTTCAAACCGATAGTGTCGTGTAAACCAGAGATCTACAGCACCGGTTATATAATATTGGCTCTTGTTATGACTGTACAATAGATTTTATTCCTCTCAATTTACGTTGGCCAAGGACCTGAAGATTATGTAATGGAACACCGAAACTGGTAAGCGTAAATAAATGAAATGCAAAAGTGACGGCTGCAGGCGTTTTAATTTTCATTTCATACGGAACAGCCCGAGTAACCATCCATTAAAAAGATGCACATACAAATTGCATTACGCTTGTCATGCCTAGCTACTACTACGCGACGCATTAGTATAATTTATGACATGGAATAGCAGTACTCAAATTTCTAGTACCTGCTGAGCGCACATATTGTCACTGAAGGCACTGGACATGTTATTTGTGTATACTTAAAATTCTGTGAAACTGTGTCATTCAAATCATTGCTATAAAATATGACACGAATGCCTATCAAAAATTCTGAAAAAAGGGAGAGTTACATCATTCTCTGGCCCATCCATCCTGGTTTAAATTTAAGCTTTTAAAATTGCTTACAGGCCGTTAATTTGTAAGCACTTATATTTGTTTTTAGGGGTAAGGAGTGCGGTGTTGTAGTTAAATAGCATCGACATGTCTTGTGTCATGGACACCCATGAAACATAAATAAGAATGACAGACACATATTAACGGCTATATTAACACGAATTCTAAGTTTTTGATTATCTCTAATATTTTCACAGAACATGGTTCAAATTTTTTAGCTTATCGTAGAGCGGCACGTTCAATAATAATGGCAACAGCCGCGAAGTACTAGTTTCCACAAAACTCTGTTCGTGTGGACCTTGGTTTCATTCTCCATTGAAGCTGACCTTATTTCTGTTCTCCTTTTATTATGTCCCTCGAAGCTTACGTTGAGCCTGCGTGCTTCTCTACTTAAGTCTTGCCATAAAACGTTGATCTGCCTCACAGTGACTAAATTACTCTCTGAGTCACTATCATTCTTCTGGTCGCCACATGTTTGTGATGTCCAATTTTATCCTCTAATAAAGAACAATTTACCTAGCCTTAAACTTGTTCCATCACTTCCTGCTTTCATAATAGCTCAATCAGTTAAGACATTATATCGCAAGGAGTCAGTCATTGTTCTTTGGAACATTTTTGACGTCTGATAGATCACACTCCTATCCAAAGACATAGTCATCCTCCACTGCAAAATTCACCACAACGACTACTTTTAGTTTGTAAGAAAGGTGAAGGTTGGTGGGGAAACGCTTGGCTTCGGGCGAATTCCAAACAGAAACCCAATCGAACGGTATTGATCTGGAGTGTCTTACTCTAAGTCAGGCCGCGGTATACGACGAGCGAGGTGGAGGGTTGCGTGCTGCTGGCTGGCATTCTGCAGGTCTGTCTAGTCATCCAGATTAACGTTTCCTTCAGTACCGGGATCGTTTCTTTGAAATGATCAGGGCCGATTTCATGTCGCTTCCTTCTTCAATCCAAATTTGTGCTTCATCTCTGATGACCTCGTCGTCGACGGGACGTTAAACCCTTATCTTCCTTCTTTCATTTATACTGCGATTTATCTCGGAAACGTTTAAGTATCTTTGGTCTGCAGCCGACGGGAAGCATGTCCTGCGGGTAGAAAGTAATGTTTCGTCAACGTGTAACGATCGAAACCATTACGGCGTTTACTTCTGAAATGCCTAAATTCTACTGAAAACGTTGCGGAGACGTTAACAGAAATGAAACCTCAAAATATGGATCTGGGGATTAAAATGGTTAGAGTGTGATAAGGAAGTCAGTGTGACGACCCGCAATTATGAAAACGTATTGAAGATGACAAAGAGCGTATAAGAAACACTGAAAAATATAGATGAGAGGCTGAAAAAAAACTTACTAGTGTTAATATATTGTTTTCTTATTGGTCTGTTGAGAGTATGACAACAGGATTCGATCGAGGTCCATAAATTCGGAATTATTTTATCGATGAAATAAGCTTTCGTAGACAGTTATTCCTACCAATATTTGGGTCCGTGTTTGTTCGAGAGATGACTGGAAGAAAATGGTTGTAATAAAGTGACGGGAATGAAATGTATTACATCATGAATACCTTAGTCTAACGCTTTCAAACCGATGCATCTGTATTTCCATAGCTGTTGAATATGATAAGAATTTCATTTTTTGCGAGCTTATTTTCAGTATTCTCAGCACAGGAAAAGCCCATTTCCACATAATATGAAGAATGGTGTTCGTGAGTACATGAGGGCTGCTGGATGTGTCTGCAAGAACTTTTCAGGTGCAGATGGCAACATAACACGCCAGATGCAGTGCACTTACTGCTTATCGTCATTTTCAGCACTTTAGAAAGTCGAATAACTGGCATTACACTGACGGATCGCACTGACAGTTGATAGCAAAACGACTGGTTAAACGATGGACAAAGGACAACATTGTGGCAAAAATAGGCACGGATCCTTCCAGAAGAGCTAAACCACGAAAAGATGGTGAATTGTTCGACTGGCTCCGACGAAGCGATAAATGACAGTAACTAAAATCCGAGCAGAGGTTGGAAGCACAGTGTCGTCACGAACGGCTGGGAACAGATTACTGGAAGCTTGATAGAGGTCACGAGTCTTCAAGCGTCGTTTACAGCCAACACTATGCCGTAGACAATAGTGACCCTCATGCGTTGTATCAGAGGCCGTTGGGATATTGAGTGGCGTTGTGTGATGTTCAGCGAAGACTAACGCTTCTATTTATGACGATTAGTCGATGCCAACGAGTCCATAAACTTCTTGGGGAAAGGTCACAGGAAGGAAATCGAGCGAGGTGGCGCAGTGGTTAGCAAACTGGACTCGCATTCGGGAGGACAACGGTTCGAACTCACGTTCGGCCATACTGATTTAGGTTTTCCATGATTTCGCTATATTTCTTCAGGCAAATGCCGGGATGATTCCTTTGAAAGGGTACGGCCTATTTCCTTCCCCTTCCTTCCCTAATCCGAGCTTGTGCTCCGTCTCTAATGACGTCGGTGTCGACGGGACGTTAAACCCTGATCTCCTCCACGTCCTCCTATAGGAAGAAACGACTCCTGTGGCTCACCCATCTCCAACTCCTGTAATAACGGTGTACGGAGTTATTGGATTGACTACAGGACTGATGCGGAAATTGTTGATATGAGGACGAGTGCTCGACACTACGTGGTAAGTATGCAGGGTAATGCAATTCATATCAAAACGCACTGACGTATGTGGAGATCACTGACTGCCCTGTATAGTTCCCTGATACGTGGACAGGAAAAAAGTTGTTTTATTTTATGACCATTTCGGTGTTATTTTTCTCCCAGTTTTGGTGATATTATTAGCTAATTTCATATGAAGTTTTGCCAAATTCTGTGCTATTTTTTGCCAATTGTGGTGCTATTTTTTACTAATGCGGTGTTTTTTGCCAATTTCACTCTTATTTCTCAATTTAGGTGTTATTTCTTTCTCTTTTTATTGTTTTTTTTCAGTTTTGGTGCTTTTCTGCCAGTTTTGACGTCTTTTTTGTCCAATTTGGTAATATTTTTGGCTAATTTCTGTGCTATTTTTTGCCAAATTCTGTGCTTTTTTGCCAATTACGGTGCTTTTTTTTGTCAGACTTTGTATTATTTTTTCCCAGGTTCAGTGTTACTCCTTGCCAGGTTCAGCGATACAGTTTTTGGCAGAACTGGTGACTCCTTTTTTTGAGATTCGGTAATACTGGTTTTTGCCAGATCTGGTGCTACCTTTTTTTGTCAGATTTGGTGTTACCTTTTTTGCCACATTCGACGATACATTTTTTGCCAGTTCCATGTTACCTTTTTTGCCAGATTCGGCGTTACCTTTTATTGCCAGTTCCATGTTAGCTTTTTTGCCAGTTTTGATGTTACCGTTTTTAGAAGATTGTGTGTTTTTTTCCAATTTCGATGTTTTTTTGCAATTTTGGTATTATTCTTTTCCAATTTTTTATTTTACCTATACATGTATTATTGTAGCGTTACTTTTTTTTGAATTTTGGTGGTATTATTTTTCAGTTTAGGTACTGTTTCTTGCCAATTTCTGTGCTGTTTTCACGTCATGATAGTTACGTGGGAAATGAACTGTCAATAAAGATTAGACTAAACTCGAATGTCAACCTTGAGAAAATGAAAAATCAAACTACAATTTCAAAATTCAATAACTTCAGTTACGAGTATTGGTAAAGTGTCGTCCTCAGATTTATAAAAATGTTTATGTGGTAAAGTGGCAAACTTGGCGATATTTCGTATAAACTACCGAATTCCTGTTATTTTGCTAAAAACCACCAATTTCGCCTTACTTTTTGCGTTATCGTTTTCGCGAAATTTTCCTGTTCCTACTACATGTCATGCACAGAGTATGACTGGGAAGCGAAGGAAAGGTGTACTCTTTCAAACCAGCCTCCAGCCAGCAATCTTCATAGACTGATATAGCATGTGTTTCAGGCATGGCAAGAAATACGACATCCTGAGGCTGTTCGCTTCCGTGGCACAACGAATACAAGTGCGTATTCGTGCCCGCGAAGCTCACACCTCTTACTGATGTTGATCAGTGCCTAATGGAACAAAAATTTAATCATTAGACCCACTTACGTGATAATCTTCTAAATAAATAAAAGTCAATTGACGCATGTATGAAAGATCATCACTTGAGAACGGCTCTACCGATTTGGCCGATATTTTTTGTTGTGTTTGTTATTGCCAGGACAAGGTTTGTATGAAAGAAAATTTTTCGAAAATTCACGGCAAAAGTCGGAAATCAGAATGGTATTTTTGAACGAAAATCTCAATGAAACAAATGAGACAATCGGTTTAACAGTTCTGCCGTTGAGTATTTTCATAAGAACAACGAATTCCGCATTGAATATTGATATTGTGCGAGAAAGAATACAAGTGACAGCGATATTTCAGTGTATTATTGGTGGTGAACATACACTACTGGCCATTAAAATTGCTACAACAAGAAGAAATGCAGATGATAAACGGGTATTCATGGGACAAATATATTATACTAGAACTGACATGTGATAACATTTTCACGCAATTTGGGTGCATAGATCCTGAGAAATCAGTACCCAGAACAACCACCTCTGGCCGTAATAACGACCTTGAAACGCCTGGGCATTGGGTCAAACAGAGCTTGGATGGCGTGTACAGGTACAGCTGCCCATGCAGCTTCAACACGATACCACAGTTCATCAAGAGTAGTGACTGGCGTATTGTGACGAGCCAGTTGCTCGGCCACCATTGAACAGACGTTTTCGGTTGGTGAGAGATCTCGAGAATTTGCTGGCCAGGGCAGCAGTCGAACATTTTCTGCATCCAGAAAAGCCCGTACAGGACCTGCAACATGCGGTCGTGCATTATCCTGCTGAAATGTAGGCTTTCGCAGGTATCGAATGAATGGTAGAGCCACGGGTCGTAACATATCTGAAATGTAACGTCCACTGTTCAAAGTGCCGTCAATGCGAACAAGAGGTGACCGAGACGTGTAACCAATGGCACCCCATACCATCACGCCGGATGACGAATACACGCTTCCAATGTGCGTTCACCGCGATGTTGCCAAACACGGATGCGACCATCGTGATGCTGTAAACAGAACCTGGATTCATCCGAAAAAATGATGTTTTACCATTCGTGCGCCCAGGTTCGTAGTTGAGTACACCATCGCAGGCGCTCGTCTGTGATGCAGCGTCGAGGGTAACCGCAGCCATGGTCTCCGCTGATAGACCGCGGTGCTGCAAACGTCGTCGAACTGTTCGTGCAGATGGTTGTTGTCTTGCAAACGTCCCCATCTGTTGACTCAGGGATCGAGACGTGGCTGCACGATCCGTTACAGCCATGAGTATAAGATGCCTGTCATCTCGACTGCTATTGACACGAGGCCGTTGGGATCCAGCACAGCGTTCCGTATTACCCTCCTGAACCCACCGATTCCATATTCTGCTAACAGTCATTGGATCTCGACCAACGCGAGTAGCAATGTCGCGATACGATAAACCGCAATCGCGATAGGCTACAATCCGACCTTTATCAAAGTCGGAAACGTGATGGTACGCATTTCCTATCCTTACACGAAGCATCACAACAACGTTTCACCAGGCAGCGCCGGTCAATTGCGGTTTGTGTATGAGAAATCGGCTAGAAACTTTCCTCATGTCAGCACGTTGTTGGTGTCGCCACTGGCGCCAACCTTGTGTGAATGCTCTGAAAAGCAAATGATCACATTTGCATATCACAGCATCTTGTTCCTGTCGGTTAAATTTCGCGTCTGTAGCACGTCATCTTCGTGGTGTAGCAATTTTAATGGCCAGTAGTGTATCTCTGGTGTGTTGCAAAGACTGAATTGGTGTTAATTCGTTGGAATTTGGGTGTGTTGCGAACATTCAATTGATTTCAATTCGTGGTTTATTTCTTTGGGAAAAATGCTACCAGTGAGGCGTTGAAATATGGTCGGCGTTCGAGCAGCGCAAGATACGTAATCGTCATGTCAATGAGCCTGACGAAGAGCGTAGACAGCGTTTTGAGGCAAATCGAATAAGAATTTCATAAGCCCGACCCATTATGACTCCGGAACAACAGATAAGTGGAGTTCGTCTCGCTCAGTTGGGGCTTACATCTACATACAGGGTGTCTCAAAAATGACCGGTATATTTGAAACGGCAATAAAAACTAAACGAGCAGCGATAGAAATACACCGTTTGTTGCAATATGCTTGGGACAACAGTACATTTTCAGGCAGACAAACTTTCGAAATTACAGTAGTTACAATTTTCAACAACAGATGGCGCTGCAAGTGATGTGAAAGATATAGAAGACAACGCAGTCCGTGGGTGCGCCATGCTGTACGTCGTCTTTCTGCTGTAAGCGTGTGCTGTTCACAACGTGCAAGTGTGCTGTAGACAACATGGTTTATTCCTTAGAACAGAGGATTTTTCTGGTGTTGGAATTCCACCGCCTAGAACACAGTGTTGTTGCAACAAGACGAAGTTTTCAACGGAGGTTTAATAACCAAAGGACCGAAAAGCGATACAATAAAGGATCTGTTTGAAAAATTTCAACGGACTGGGAACGTGACGGATGAACGTGCAGGAAAGGTAGGGCGACCACATACAGCAACCACAGAGGGCAACGCGCAGCTAGTGCAGCAGGTGATCCAACAGCGGCCTCGGGTTTCCGTTCGCCGTGTTGCAGCTGCGGTCCAAATGACGCCAACGTCCACGTATCGTCTCATGCGCGAGAGTTTACACCTCTATCCATACAAAATTCAAACGCGGCAACCCGTCAGCGCCGCTACCATTGCTGCACGAGAGACATTCGCTAACGATATAGTGCACAGGATTGATGACGGCGATATGCATGTGGGCAGCATTTGGTTTACTGATGAAGCTTATTTTTACCTGGACGGCTTCGTCAATAAACAGAACTGGCGCATATGGGGAACCGAAAAGCCCCATGTTGCAGTCCCATCGTCCCTGCATCCTCAAAAAGTACTGGTCTGGGCCGCCATTTCTTCCAAAGGAATCATTGGCCCATTTTTCAGATCCGAAACGATTACTGCATCACGCTATCTGGAAATTCTTCGTGAATTTGTGGCAGTACAAACTGCCTTAGACGACACTGCGAACACCTCGTGGTTTATGCAAGATGGTGCCCGGCCACATCGCACGGCCGACGTCTTTAATTTCCTGAATGAATATTTCGATGATCGTGTGATTGCTTTGGGCTATCCGAAACATACAGGAGGCGGCGTGGATTGGCCTCCCTATTCGCCAGACATGAACCCCTGTGACTTCTTTCTGTGGGGACACTTGAAAGACCAGGTGTACCACCAGAATCCAGAAACAATTGAACAGCTGACGCAGTACATCTCATCTGCATGTGAAGCCATTCCGCCAGACACGTTGTCAAAGGTTTCGGGTAATTTCATTCAGAGACTACGCCATATTATTGCTACGCATGGTGGATATGTGGAAAATATCGTACTATAGAGTTCCCCAGACCGCAGCGCCATCTGTTGTTGAAAATTGTAACTACTGTAATTTCGAAAGTTTGTCTGCCTGAAAATGTACTGTTGTCCCAAGTATATTGCAACAAACGGTGTATTTCTATCGCTGCTCGTTTAGTTTTTATTGCCGTTCCAAATATACCGGTCACTTTTGAAACACCCTGTACATACTCCGTAATCCACCATACGGTGCGTGGCGGAGGGTACCTCGTACCACACCTAGCATCTTCTCTCCCTGTTCCACTCCCAAACAGAACGAGGGAAAAATGACTGCCTATATGCCTCTGTAAGAGCCCTTATCTCTCTTATCTTATCTTTATGGTCTTTCCGCGAAATGTAAGTTGGCGGCAGTAAAATTGTACTGCAGTCATCCTCAAATGCTGGTTCTCTAAATCTCCTCAGTAGCGATTCACGAAAAGAACGCCTCCTTTCCTCTAGAGACTCCCACCCGAGTTCCTGAAGCATTTCCGTAACACTCGCATGATGATGAAACCTAACAGTAATAAATCTAGCAGCCCGCCTCTGAATTGCTTCTACGTCCTCCCTCAATCCGACCTGATAGGGATCCCAAACGCTCGATCAGTACTCAAGAACAGGTCGCACCAGAGTTCTATAAGCGGTCTCCTTTACAGATGAACCACATCTTCCCAATTACGCACTAATTATTACAACCGATTTATACATTTATTTTTGACTTCTATTTCCAATCAAGGTTCCCTTTGAAATAATAATTAAGGTCAGAGAGGGGGGAGGAGGAGGAGATGGACAGCGAAGGGTGGAGCAAACGGACATAAAGAAGGGGAAAAGGTTATGGACAGAGAGATGAGGGAGGAGATGAATAGGGGGAGTGTGGGAAAAGAGATGTACAGGGGGTAGGGGGAAGGTGATGAACAGAGAAAGGAGGGAGAAAGAGGAGATGGCCAGTTGGAGGGGGGGGGGGGGGGCGGGGGAGCAAAGGGATAGAGAAAAGGGGAAGATTAGGATGTATATCAAAGTCCCATACATATTTGGCAACTGCCAAGCATTGCCGGGTTCGCTAGCAATGTGATAAATATCGGACAGGTGCTTCATGGTGTAACACCTACCAATTCCGACAGCGTATGTGTAACCTGTAATATAACGAGTCAGTTGGTCAGCGGTGATGTTCACTGTGTAACCGTTGCCAACCCCGAACCTTGACGGTCGCATCCGGCGACGCCTCTCGGCAGTCCACTTTGAGAAACACCGCATGCAGCAGTATTTTGGAACATATATTGTGTTCGAACATTGTGAATTACCTCGAAAAGAACGAGCTGTTGACACACAGTCAACACGGATTTAGGATACATCGTTCTTGTGAAACACAACTAGCTGTTTACACACACGAAGTGTTGGGTGATATTGACGAGGGATTTCAGATTGAGTCCGTATTTCTAAATTTCCAAAAGGCTTTTGACACTGCACCAAGCAAGCGGCTTGTAGTGATAGTGCGTGCTTATGCAGTATCGTCTCAGTTATGTGACTGGTTTCGTGATTTCCCGCCAGAGAAGTCACAGTTCATAGTAACTGACGGAAAGTCATCGAGTAAAACAGAAGTGATTTCTGGCGGTCCCCGAAGTAGTGATATAGGCCCTCTACTGTTCCTTATCTGTATCCTACAATCTGAGCAGCCGTCTAACCTGTTGTTTGGAGATTATGCTGTCGTTTATCGTCGAGTAATGTCATCAGAAGATTAAAACCAATTGCAAATCGATTTAGAAAAGATATGAATGGTGCAGAAATTGGCAGTTTACCCTAAATAATGAAAAGTGTGAGCTCATCCACGTGAGTGCTAAACGAAATCCGTTAAACTTTATCAGCCTAATCTAAAGACCGTAAATTCAACTAAATACTTAGGAATTACAATTACGAACAAATTAAATTGTAAAGAACACATAGAAAATGTTGTGGGGAAGGCAAACCAAATACTGCGTTTTATTGGCAGAACACTTAGAAAATGGAACAGATCTGCTAAAGATATTGCCTAAACAACGCTTGTCTGTCCTCTTTCGGAGTAGTGCTGTGCCGTTTCGAATCCTTACGAGACAGGATTAACGGGATACATCGAGAAAGTTCAAAGAAGAGAAGCCGTGCATTAACGCGAAATAGACGAGAGAATGTCACGGACATGATACAGGATTTGGGATGGACACCATTAAGGCAAAGGCTTTTTCCGTTGCGGCGGATTCTTCTCACGAAATTTCAATCACCAACTTTCTCCTCCGAATGCGAAAATATTTTGTTGACGCCGACCTATATAGGGAGAAACGACCATCATAATAAAATAAGAGAAATCAGAGTTCGCACGGAAAGATATAGCTGCTCGTTTTTTCGGCGCGCTATTCGAGAGTGGAATCATAGAGAATTATTGTGTGATATGCAGAGTATCCATGTAGATATAGATGTAGACGTAGAAAAAATTTGCTTCTCTGCTAATGTAATTAATTACTGCCCTTAGGCTTACAGTTAACCCCCAAATGCAATAATAAGCCCAAATCTTTTTATATTTGAAGTCTATTAAGTGAAACTTAGTGCCAGCCAATGTTGCTTCATAGTCGTCACCTACATAACTAACTTATCTTCGATTATTCTCCACTGCGAAATCATTACATTGAGTATTTACTTTCATGAATTGTACTTTGCCGGCCTCTATGGCCGAGCGGTTCTAGGCGCTACAATCTGGAACCGCGATACCGCTACGGTAGCAGGGTCGAATCATGCCTAGGGCATGGATGTGTGTGATGTCCTTGGGTTAGTTAGGTTTAAGTAGTTCTAAGTTCAACGGGACTGATGACCTCAGATGTTAAGTCCCATAGCACTCAGAGCCATTTGAATTATACTTTGTATACACATCATTCATATCTGGAGGATTTCTGGTCGTGTTTCCATGGCGGCCTGTAAACAGAACACTGTGAGGTGTATGTCATTCTGTGCTTAAAAATCATGTGACCAGTATTCGAAACATTACGTAATTTTTTAATGTTGTCTTACGATAGTTTTGTAAAAATTGTAGTCACAATGTGCCATTTTGTAAGATACCGATGTATTCTTGGCATGACTAGTACTAACCTAATTTCGAAAAATGTTGTACACTCATCAAGCACTTGAAGAGCGGCCCCAAGAGTTCTAAACACATCATACACTGAAATAAAAATCACGATTTGTGACAAGGTTGTTTGTTTTTTACTGTACGAAAGCAATACAACCACAGAAACAACACTGACACAATGGATTAAATTATATTTGCCAAGCCAGACACTAAGAACAGTGTATTAATTTAAAATACGAAACTTGAGCTAGCAAAAGTGATCTGCAATATCAGATTTAGCAAAGAATGTTTTACTCATAATGTAACTGCGATCTACATTAGCATCACGAAAAAATGTCATTCACAAGCAGACAAAATAGTTGGGTCAAAAATTTGAGAAGACCTGGCTGCAGGTGGCAATAAAGCTACAGCACGAACAGAAAGAAGAACTTATTAGATACTTTTACCACCTGCATACTATATTATTTAACGTGCTCCATCCGTCTGAAATAAATTATATTAACGAATTTGTTATAGTCTTGTGCAAAAAAGGTAGAACTATTTAGTTCAAAAGCATTCAAAAAAACTTGAATCCCTTCGAAAGAAATGCTACAGTACCCATAATAATGTAACTACTGAAACATAGAACAAACCTTATTGAACAAAGATCTTAACCACAATATCAGACCAAAATTTAACAACCATAACTTGAAAAACCTCGTAATAAGTACTAAGAAAGCTGCACATATGGTCAGCCTGAACCATAATGAACAGGTTGCCTTAGTGCATAATATTAATGAAATTATCCTGCAAGAAGAGAAAAAAGTAAAACAATTTTCCAACACACCATGATCCAACCACTAAATTCCAGAAAAATTAAAGAACGTGTTTAACCAACGTAACTTCCTCCTATCTGATAAACAAATAAAAAGTTTCCAGAATGAGATTTTCACTCTGCAGCGGAGTGTGCGCTGATATGAAACTTCCTGGCAGGTTAAAACTGTGTACCCGACCGAGACGCGAACTCGGGACCTTTGCCTTTCGCGGGCAAGTGCTCTACCAACTGAGCTACCGAAGCACGACTCACGCCTGGTACTCACAGCTTTACTTCTGCCAGTACCTCGTCTCCTACCTTCCAAACTTTACAGTTCTGCAAGTTTCGCAGGAGAGCTTCTGTAAAGTTTGGAAGGTAGGAGACGAGGTACTGGCAGGAGTAAAGCTGTGAGTACCGGGCGTGAGTCGTGCTTCGGTAGCTCAGTTGGTAGAGCACTTGCCCGCGAAAGGCAAAGGTCCCGAGTTCGAGTCTCGGTCGGGTACACAGTTTTAATCTGCCAGGAAGTTTCATATCAGCGCACACTCCGCTGCAGAGTGAAAATCTCATTCTGGAAACATCCCCCAGGCTGTGGCTAAGCCATGTCTCCGCAATATCCTTTCTTTCAGGAGTGCTAGTTCTGCAAGTTTCGCAGGAGAGCTTCTGTAAAGTTTGGAAGGTAGGAGACGAGGTACTGGCAGAAGTAAAGCTGTGAGTACCGGGCGTGAGTCGTGCTTCGGTAGCTCAGTTGATAGAGCACTTGCCCGCGAAAGGCAAAGGTCCCGAGTTCGAGTCTCGGTCGGGTACACAGTTTTAATCTGCCAGGAAGTTTCATATCAGCGCACACTCCGCTGCAGAGTGAAAATCTCATTCTGGAAACATCCCCCAGGCTGTGGCTAAGCCATGTCTCCGCAATATCCTTTCTTTCAGGAGTGCTAGTTCTGCAAGTTTCGCAGGAGAGCTGTAAAGTTTGGAAGGTAGGAGACGAGGTACTGGCAGAAGTAAAGCTGTGAGTACCGGGCGTGAGTCGTGCTTCGGTAGCTCAGTTGGTAGAGCACTTGCCCGCGAAAGGCAAAGGTCCCGAGTTCGAGTCTCGGTCGGGTACACAGTTTTAATCTGCCAGGAAGTTTCAAATAAAAAGTTGCACGTTAATGAGCCCCACTGCCCTCAAGCTCAGCCCACAACCAGAAATCCATAAACCACCTCCCCAGCTAGACCCAGTATTAAATCCAAGAAGACACCAGCATCCAAACTTTCCCAACTCTTAAATAATATTCTCACCAAATTTTGCCTTTTTGGAGCTACATATTAAATGAAAAAAACACGTGATCTAACAATTCTCATTAAAGATATAAAATCCCCAGAGAAACTAAATTTTCCTAGTTTGACATTGATAACTATTCACAAATATACCTATCGAAGAGACATTTGAAATTATAAGAAGAAACTCAAAAAACTAAGCACACCAGTGAGTTCAGTGTTGCTAGTTTACTTGAACTAGTATTGTCCCACTATTACTTCCAGTTTAATGATAAAATCTGCCAATAGAGCAGCAAGCCTCCTGGCTGACGTATTCATCAGTCACTTAGAAAACAAATTTTTCGAAGGAAGAAATAAACTTGCTGGAAAAAATGGTTTATTACAGAATATATGTGGATGATGCTCTACTACTAGTTTATGGCACAAATGAAGAAATTCTTGCGTTATTCAGTTCACTCCATAATAAATGGTTCAAATGGCTCTGAGCGCTATGGGACTTAACTTCTGAGGTTATCAGTCCCCTAGAACTTGTTGTTGTTGTTGTGGTCTTCAGTCCTGAGAATGGTTTGATGCAGCTCTCCATGCTACCCTATCCTGTGCAAGCTTCTTCATCTCCCAGTACTTACTGCAACCCACATCCTTCTGAATCTGCTTAGAGTATTCGTCTCTTGGTCTCCCTCTACGGTTTTTACTCTCCACGCTGCCCTCCAATGCTAAATTTGTGATCCCTTGATGCCTCAGAACATGTCCTACTAACCGGTCTCTTCTTTTTGTCAAGTTGTGCCACATACTCCTCTTCTCCCCAATTCTATTCAATACTTCATCATTAGTTATGTGATATACCCATATAATCTTCAGCATTCTTCTGTAGCACATTTCGAAAGCTTCTATTCTCTTCTTGTCCAAACTATTTATCGTCCATGTTTCGCTTACATACATGGCTACACTCCATACAAATACTTTCAGAAACGACTTCCTGGCACTTAAATCTATACTCGATGTTAACAAATTTCTCTTCTTCAGAAACGCTTTCCTTGCCATTGCCAGTCTACATTTTATATCTTCTCTACTTCGACCATCATCAGTTATTTTGCTCCCCAAATAGCAAAACTCCTCTACTACTTTAAGTGTCTCATTTCCTAATCTAATTCCCTCAGCATCGCCAGACTTAATTCGACCACATTCCATTATCCTCGTTTTGCTTTTGTTGATGTTCATCTTATATCCTCCTTTCAAGACACTGTCCATTCCGTTCAACTGTTCTTCCAAGTCCTTTGCTGTCTCTAGAACTTAGAACTACTTAAACCTAACTAACCTAAGGACATCACACACATCTATGCCCGAAGCAGGATTCGAACCTGCGATTGTAGCGGTCGCGCGGTTCCAGACTGTAGCACCTAGAACCGCTCGGTCACGGCGGCCGGCCTCCATAATAAGATAAAGTCCACAATAGATCATGAAACGATCATGCCCATAAATTTATTAGACGTCACAACTGTTAATGAACCATAAGAACATAGTTTTTAATTTACAGGACAGGACACTGCCATCACAACAGATGAATCATCACACCATCCATTCACACACTGGTATGCTGCATTTAGGTCCATGTTGAACAGGGTATATGAATTACCTTTAAAACTCAAAGTACTAGTACAAGAAATAGAGACCACCAAAGTAACTGCTATAAATTATGGGTATTCAGTAAAATCACTGACAAACTATTCCACAAAACGCAGGTCAACATCATTAACAGAAGCATTACAGGAAAAGCGAGTGATACAAAACAATTCTTCACAAGTGGGTTGACATCAGGATGCTATACGGTAGTGGCTTAAAAAATATCATTACGGTCGCACATTTCGTTATAAAACAAGCTACAGCACTTGTAGCATCGTTCCACGTTCCACAGTCGCAACGCCCCCCTGGTGCATGCTGAATCGCAAGGTCGGTGGTGCTGAGCCAACAGGCAGCAAGCGGCCAGTTGGCTGCCTGTTGGCGGTTGGGCCCGAATGTTGGCGCGTGCACCATCCGATCACAGTGAGCCGCCGATGAACACTGAAAGACAACAACAACAATCGACAGACAATGAAGACAACACACGGAATGACAAGTCTGGAGAGTGAACCAAATCGAAAACCTAGACGTGGAAATATCAGTAGCCAAACAACAATGAGTAAACAAACTATACGAGTATACACTTGGAACATGACTAAGATCAGGCCCGAGCACTGATAGCTTTATAAGCTGGCATGATGGAGAGCCGACTGCTCATAGCATCTAAGAGGCGACAGCAGTGCTCGCAAATTTTAGGAATTCTAGGTCTATGAGTTCTGGTGGGCTTTCAAGCTCGTTGGGATGGAATACCAGAGTTAATACTACGCACAAATTGCAATGATATTTTCACATAGGACCTGCCTATGACGAAAGTAATAGAAGAAAACAAAACAGTTACTCCAATCACCCCACTGTAACTCCCGATGCGAACCACTGGGTCTGGATGCTGATGTCAGTCTCAGAGGTGCTTCTGACACCAAAATGTGAGGCCTGGGGTGGTTGACCTCTACAGTGGCAGGGTTGAGCTGAGGCAGTGAGTTGACATTGGGATGTTGGCCGGTTGTGGCTCAAGAAAACATCATTACCAGCCACACACTGTGCAAAAAAAAAAACAAGTTGCAGTACCTGTAGCATGATTATGTAGTAGCAGCTTCTCTTTGCACATCCTGACAGCTTTAGGTTAGTGAGGCTGAGGCAATAAGTGACCAACAGCTGGTTGGTGGCTGGGGCAGAATGCTTACGCAGGACTCCCACAGCATCATACGCACCATCCTGTTGTGACTCCCCAGCTCAGGGAAGGGTGCACCTGCAGACACAGAAGCCCGCGATGACTGTTGAAGAAGAAGACAGCCCCCAGCGGTGGTGTCCGCCATTTTGAGCAGAGGCCTAAGCATCAGTTCGTCTGCACAAGTACTGGTGGATGAGTGGCTGCAACACCACAATCTCGAATGGCTGCTCTCCAGGCCAGAAGTCGAGCTGTGGCTGAAGTGGTCCAGAAGGTGGTCTGCCAACAGGAAGACACCAAGTCCATGGGAGTGGAGTTAGGGTCAGAAGTCGGCTTGTCGGTGGTGGAGCCCAAGTCCTGTAGTGGCAGCTTACAAAACCCCGTCGCCCCGTCGCCTGGCGTCCCCTCGTGGTAGGCGCTGGCTAAGAATGATGGATATTTATACAGATTACAACTATGTGCACCAAAATAATGTGGTGGCCAGAAGAAGTGGCAAATGGCCTGCCATTGCTGTGGTCAGCCCATCCTTCTGCTGCATTGTGGGTGCTGCGAGTGGTGGCCTCTGGTCTGAAATATGAAAACCAGCTCATGGCGCTGCTGTATCTGAGGCAACGGTGTTTTGACCGCTTAGCGCCTACAGGCGTCCGCACCCCGTTAGCGATAGCTGCGGCAGTGCTGCTATAGTTGAGTCAGCGTAAGTTGATCTCTGTTGCAGTGGGCTGGCCACCAAACTCCCCAGACATGAACGTTATTGAGTATATCTGGGATGCCTTGCAACGTGCTCTTCAGAAGAGATCTCCAGCCCCTCGGGCTCTTACGGATTTATGACACCCCTATAGGATTCATGGTGTCAGTTCCCTCCAGCACTACTTCAGACATTAGTCGAGTCCATGCCACGTCATGTTAGGGCACTTCTGCGAGGGCCCTACACTATATTAGGCAAGTGTACCAGTTTATTTGGCTCTTCAGTGTATATATATATATCATGTTTTATATACATGCTGGATCTTGTGAACTCCGCAACCATTAAGAATTTTTGGTGAATAAAAAACCATTTCAAGATGGGCATGACAGCCAGAAATATGTTATGACATTGTAATAAACCATTTTAAAAGTATTCGTGGAGGGTTGCGAAGCCGACCGGTGTGACCGAGCGGTTCCAGTCTGGAGCCGCGCTACTGCTACGGTCGCACGTTCGAATCCTGCCTCGGTCATGGATGTGTGTGATGCCCTTAGGTTAGTTAGGTTTAAGTACACTCCTGGAAATTGAAATAAGAACACCGTGAATTCATTGTCCCAGGAAGGGGAAACTTTATTGACACATTCCTGGGGTCAGATACATCACATGATCACACTGACAGAACCACAGGCACATAGACACAGGCAACAGAGCATGCAGAATGTCGGCACTAGTACAGTGTATATCCACCTTTCGCAGCAATGCAGGCTGCTATTCTCCCATGGAGACGATCGTAGAGATGCTGGATGTAGTCCTGTGGAACGGCTTGCCATGCCATTTCCACCTGGCGCCTCAGTTGGAGCAGCGTTCGTGCTGGACGCGCAGACCGCGTGAGACGACGCTTCATCCAGTCCCAAACATGCTCAATGGGGGACAGATCCGGAGATCTTGCTGGCCAGGGTAGTTGACTTACACCTTCTAGAGCATGTTGGGTGGCACGGAATACATGCGGACCTGCATTGTCCTGTTGGAACAGCAAGTTCCCTTGCCGGTCTAGGAATGGTAGAACGATGGGTTCGATGACGGTTTGGATGTACCGTGCACTATTCAGTGTCCCCTCGACGATCACCAGTGGTGTAGGCCAGTGTAGGAGATCGCTCCCCACACCATGATGCCGGGTGTTGGCCCTGTGTGCCTCGGTCGTATGCAGTCCTGATTGTGGCGCTCACTTGCACGGCGCCAAACACGCATACGACCATCATTGGCACCAAGGCAGAAGGGACTCTCATCGCTGAAGACGACACGTCTCCATTCGTCCCTCCATTCACGCCTGTCGCGACACCACTGGAGGCGGGCTGCACGATGTTGGGGCGTGAGCGGAAGACGGCCTAACGGTGTGCGGGACCGTAGCCCAGCTTCATGGAGACGGTTGCGAATGGTCCTCGCCGATACCCCAGGAGCAACAGTGTCCCTAATTTGCTGGGAAGTGGCGGTGCGGTCCCCTACGGCACTGTGTAGGATCCTACGGTCTTGGCGTGCATCCGTGCGTCGCTGCGGTCCGGTCCCAGGTCGACGGGCACGTGCACCTTCCGCCGACCACTGGCGACAACATCGATGTACTGTGGAGACCTCACGCCGCACGTGTTGAGCAATTCGGCGGTACGTCCACCCGGCCTCCCGCATGCCCACTATACGCCCTCGCTCAAAGTCCGTCAACTGCACATACGGTTCACGTCCACGCTGTCGCGGCATGCTACCAGTGTTAAAGACTGCGATGGAGCTCCGTATGCCACGGCAAACTGGCTGACACTGACGGCGGCGGTGCACAAATGCTGCGCAGCTAGCGCCATTCGACGGCCAACACCACGGTTCCTGGTGTGTCCGCTGTGCCGTGCGTGTGATCATTGCTTGTACAGCCCTCTCGCAGTGTCCGGAGCAAGTATGGTGGGTCTGACACACCGGTGTCAATGTGTTCTTTTTTCCATTTCCAGGAGTGTAGTTCTAAGTTCTGGGGGATAATGACCTCAGATGTTAAGTCCCATAGTGCTCAGAGCCATTTGAGGGTTGCGATATACACCAACAATAATATACGTACAGGGTTTGGAGATAAATACGAAAACACCGTGGGAAATATGTGATCGAATATAAATGCAGACGGAAGCCAAGCCTGCAGGTGATGCTGTTGTACAGTACTTGACCACGGACGGCACCTGTGCAGTGCCTCCAGTACGTTGCTAGTGTCAATCGTGGGCACAACAGTGTTCTGTGTAGCTGAGAGTGAAGTACAGGTATGTCGGAGCTAAGTGAATTCGAACGTGGGCAGATTGTTAGTGCATGTACTATGGGTGCTTCCGTAAACAAGATAGCCGAAGTGTTAGGTGTTTCAACAGGCACCGTATTGACGATTAAAACCACATAAAAGGAAAGCGGAATCACAACGCGGACAGAGTTTGTTAAGTCATCGTGACAGACGGTCACTGACGACGGTTGTGACGAAAAATAATAGGACGTCAGTTGTAAAAATCACTGCAGAACTGAATATCGAACCCGTGAATCCCATCAGCACCAATACAACGACAACGGAGTTCCATAAGCATGGAATTGCAGGACAAGCTGAAATTCCAAAACCATACATTTGTGATGCCAATACCTGTAACAGGAAAACGTTGTGCCGAAATCATAAAACCTGGACTATGGGCAATGGAAGACAGTCATCTGGTCGGATCAGTCTTGTTTAACACTGTTTCCAACTTCTGGACGAGTCTTTACGTCTGGCGTACGCCGTCCCAGAGCTACGTACTACGCAGACTGAATGACACATGGCGAGTGTGGAGAGAGGTTCGGTGCTGATTTGGAGTTGGAGCATGGCTTAGGATTGGTAGCCATTACGTAGGACTTGATTTGAAAACATCAGCAGTCTTTCTCATGGTGTTATTTAGTTGTACGACTATTTTTGGTGCACCTGGGATGTTTAACCGCACTGGGGCACAATATTCAGTTGTCCAGGAAACAAGACCCAGGGCAGACGAACTGTCTGTGGATTTTACTTCGAATTATTTTATTGTTTATTTTGGAGCAATGTGGCATTTCTCCTTTCGGCATGCGTGAAGCAATATATTTAAAATTGGTCTGCCTTTCCTACACTCCCAACCCTGAGCGCCCAAAGAGTTATCTACTCCGACTCACCTGAAAATACCAGCAACAGTGGCCTACTGTTTAAATCCCCAAAATATGCGCAACTGATTATTAAGTTGAGGTGTTAAAAAATTTGCCCTGTATGTGCATTTGACTGCTTGACAAATTCAGTTCTTCCCTCTGTGAATCTAAAACTCAACTTTCTCAGAGATGATAGCTCAAAAACTAAATCTTTGAGTTCCCATAACTATTTTTTCTGCACATTAAACTTCAAATCTGTAACCACACTGCAACAGCTTCGCTTGGACATCTTCAAACTACTAATAAGAACGAAGAGAGCTGCTGTAACACATTTTAAATACACATATTTTTAACTTTTCATTATACACGTATGGTGCCGTATTTTTTCCGGGTATATCCTTAAATATTTCAGTTCAGTTCAACATTCAGTGGACTAAAGAGCCTGGTCTGGTGCAACAAAACAGTATTACGTCAATCAGCGAATTATACAGAGCAACTACTGAGGGATTTTTGTAGTTCTTTAATACCTGGTCTCTCGGCAACGTTTTTGGCACGTTCTGCGATATTTATTATTTGCTAGCAAATCCGGCAGTGCTTTGCAGTTGCTCAATTCGTGTGGGAACTGGATATACATCCGAATCTCCTCCTCCCCCTTCCTTTGTCCATCTCCTCCTCCTTTCCATATCTCTGTTCATCACCTTCCCTCTCGCTCCCTGTCCATCTCTAATGCCACGCTCTATCTACCTCTCTCTGTCCATACCCTCCTTGTCCTTATTTATTATAATTCCTCCCCCCTTCTCTGTCCATCTCCCCTTCCATCCCTCTCTCTGACCGTATTATTGTTTTTGCAAACGAAACCTTGATTAGTAACAAAAATCAAAATGAATGGGTAAATCGGTTGGAGTCATTAGTACACAGGGTATAAGAGAGACCTGTCTAGCTTCAATGACAATACTTCACACGGTTTTATTCAATGGGCACGTAGGATTATAAAGTTAGCTATAAACATAACTTTTCTGTTTTCTGTCAAAAATCACTGCGAAAAGGAAAACAAAACAGCTCATTTTCACAGCACAGATTAGTATGTTCTTTCTCGCAGACGGTTTATCAGACAGCGTTTATTGTACGCCATGTCTACATTTCCTGGGGTTCAGGCTGTGCGTTGTCTGTGTCAGACAATCAGTTGGTCGAGAAGGGATTCATCCTACCAAACCTTTCCCTGTATTTATGAACGGAAGAAACGGTTTGATCGAGCTTCTTGGCCAGACAGGAATGATAACAGTGACGCTGGTGGTGGTGTCAGTTGTGGTAATTTGACCTTTGCTCTTACACAACATAATCCTGGCGTTTGGGGTCGAAACCTCAAAGCATTGCAAAGTTGACAAACATCGTTCATTGTTCCGAAGTCGAGCAATACATCCGCGGCCTAATCGACTGCTGGATCCAGTCTGTTTTGTCGACGCTCTAAATTACTTTGTGCAGTTGAGCGAGTAGAACTTAACTGAACCCGTTGTTCCAGAGTCTTAAAGCATCGCTCTTGAAAAACTTTTCTTTGATTTTCCTCCAAACGCTGTCTACGCTCTTTGTCAGTCTCACTGACTTGACAATTATGTAAATGGCTTGCGTAGCGCGTACGTCGACCAATATTTCGACGCATCTCTGGTTGCATTTTTTCAAAGAAATAAACCACGAACTGAAAAAAATTGAGTGTTTGCAATGCGTCAGATTCCTTCGAACTAACACCAGTTCCACCTTCGCAACACACCCAAGACATGATTACCATAATTAACGCACTGAAATATCGCTTTCAATTGTATTAAATTTCGCAAAATATCAATTTTCAATGCGGGATTTGTTGTTGTTACGAAAATATACGACAGCAGAACTGTCAAATTGAACGTCACCATTTTTTAAAATGAAAACATGTGACATCAGAACTGTCAAACCGACCGTCACATTTCTTTCACTGAGATTTTCATACAAAAACACTTCCCCAATTTCCGACTTTTCCTGTGGACTTTCCAAAAATTTTCTTTCGTGCAAACTTTGTCGTGAGACTTAAGGACACACACACACACACACACACACACACACACACACACACACACACACACACAAAATCAGTGAAATCGGTCGAGCCATTCTCAAATGATCTTTCATAAATGCGGCACACACAAAATCAGTGAAATCGGTCGAGCCATTGAAAGGTGGCTACACTGAGCCACTGCGCCAGAGATTGCGCCAAAGAGTATTATTCAGCCGCCTCCACTGGCAGTACCTGTCGAAGACTCGTAGTAGTCAGTGCTTGGGGAGAGCTCGTAGTAGTCAGTGTTTGTTGAGATGTGCTAGTAGGCAGTGCTTGCTGAGATGTGATACTGAAAAGTTCTTGTTGAGATGTGGTAGTAGCGAGTCGGTGTGGAGAGATTGTAATGTTCAGAGTGCTTTTCATCAATATAAACGAAGATAAAAAAAAAAAATTTTTCTTTTCTCTCTCATTATTTCAGTGTCCTGAATAATGCGTCATTACAGGTTCAGTCAACAAAGCATCTGGCGTGTGTTCTTGTATTAGAGTATAATTCTGGGTTTCTTGCGCAATTATAGTATTTCTAATTTTCTTTTATCACATCAGTATAATTGGTATTTAAAAATTCTTGTCTTGTTGAAGAAGAACCGTGCCAGATGTGCGTTGAGTCATACTTCCACCTACAGAACAGTTATACTTGTGCTTTGGTTTCGTAGGTTTCATAGTTGCTGGGGACTTAATTAATTAATTGTGTTAACGACAATTTTCATTTCATTCATTGTTGTTGTTCTATGCAGTCAGATTGCGTACAAATACTAGTCAGGGCCAACCGTTTACGAGACTTCGTAATCGGACATACAGATACGAAAAATAAAAAAAAATTATTTTCAAATATATTTCATTAAGCCCCCATGCACGTGGCGACCGCTGCTTCGGATCGTCCCTTGGAACTCTTCTGATTGTAAAAATAGTAGACAGTAGTATTGTTGTAGTAATTTGTAGTTTAGTAATTTGTGGTTTATATTGCATGTGTAGATTTGATAATTGGCATTCTTCTAATGGTATTTTTCAAAATTTAAATTTGTTGTCTTGTCTACAGGTTTGACAATTTAGTGCAATTATTTCAATTGTTCGATTAATCGTGTTTGAGGGAAACTTTTCATGTAAATGGAATTGTTGGAGATGAGGAGTCATTGTGTGTAATTTTCGTACAGTGACGAGTTTTGTATGTTTTGTAAATGATTACGCGATCAATGAAAAAGGCAAAAATGATGAATAGTGAGAATAACGAAATTGTTGACATGGCGAACTCGCCAACACAGGACAACAGTATGGTGAATAATGAAGTGGAAAACAATTTAATAAGTCGGGAAGACAGTCCGGAACCATTTCAAAATTTTTCTCAATCAGAAAATTCACAGAATACGAGATTAACGATAGAAGATTCTGGAATAGTATCGAACACAGATAGCTTTACAGCTATGACGAAAGAAGTTGATTTTGCGGGAAATGTTAGGGGTGAAAAGAGTTTCGAACCAGTTACTATGGAGCAGTTGATGAGTGCAATATTAAATTTTCGATCTGAATTTAAAACATAAATAGGAACAATTAAAACAGAGTTAGGAACAATTAGAACTGAGATGAAAGCAATGGCAACATGGTTAAGTTCCCGAATAGGGACATGTTTCAACATGAAAGATGAATCAAACAAAGAAATTAGAGAAGAAGTGCAACCAATTTTGAATGCTCACAATAATAGTTTAATTTCAACAGAAATTAGACAAGAGGAACAGGACAGAGAACGGGAAGAAAAAGATCGCGTGATAGTGCAAAAATATTCAGAGTTAAAATTTACAACGTGCACACGATAAGGAAGAAATAATTGAAAGAATCGAGGAATCCGTACCAAATGACAGAATAAATAACTTAACGCAACAGTGTGAACAGTTAACTACTGAATGTGACAACACCGAAACCCGAGTCGCGACATTTACAGAAGACGTAAATAAACAGAAAGAACAATTAAGTGACTCATCGGAAAGAGTTGAGGAGATCTCAGATAAATTGACAAGTCTTAGTTTACCAGAGGGCTTTGAAGAAAATAATTTGTTTCATGTACGAGAAGCAACAAGAGAGCGCCAGGCGCGTGAACTTGACAATAATCGACATTGGGACAGGGACAGACGCGGTAGGTCTTTGTCGCCACGAGGCGAAAACTTTGACTATAAACACTTTTTGACTGTTCGGAAATTTAAGATCTTCCACAATTCTAAGAATGACATACATCCATGTTCATGGTTAGATCAATTTATGTACGCACTCCCGCCAAATTTGCCACTAAGTCACAAACTAGAAATTATGTGCAGCTATTAATGTCCTCAGGGGATTCACTACTCTAAGTGAATATGTGCCGTAGCGAGCATAGGGCCCCGAGCTGTAGTGGTGCTATTTCCCTTATAGTTTTCTGCACCGCTGCCTACTCTTTTACTATTCTTTGCATCTGTCAAACCAACTCTTCGACTATCAATCTATCTAGACAGTAGATAAATAATAACCGGATATGACTATTTTACCTAAATGTGATTTCGGAAATTACCGATTGGACTTACTGTATCTTCATCAGCATTCATTCGTAGCTTGAACGAAATCTTGCCTGTTTATCTTCGTGACAATGTTGCTTCATATGTTGACGATATTCTTGTTGCTGAGCGTTCTTGGAGTGAGCATAACAAAATTTTGGATTCATTATTACGTATTTTTGCAAGAGTTGGCTTTACAGTGAACTTAGAAAAATCTGAATTTGGTCGTTCTCAGGTGAAATTTCTCGGTCACATTATTTCTACAGAAGGTATTCTTCCTGATCCAGAGAAATTAGACGCTATTCGTAACTATGCTGTTCCTACCACAAAACGTGATGTTCGTAGTTTCCTTGGTGTCTGTAATTTTCTTAGACGCTTTGTTAAATTGGACAATTTGGCCACATCTCGTTTTTGCGAACTGTCTGAAAAATTCTTTTTAAACGAAAATCGGTCGACAACTCTGTTTGGTTAGTTTGTATTCCTGATGAGTGGGTTAATAAGCTGATTTGGTATACGCATTTCAGTTATGCACACTTTGGTCCCAGAAAATGCTTTCATAAATTACGGGAAAATTGCTACTTCAGTAATATAGAAAAACGTATTCGATCTGTTCTGGCCAAATGCAAATTATGTCAAAAGGCTAAGCCGCCAACAATTTCTCACAGAGCACCGTTGTTTCCTATCATTCCAGCGAAATTAAAGGACATGGCTGCAGTTGATTTGTTCGGTCCAGTGGTTCGTTCTACTAATGGTTTTGCGAACATTTTCGTAGCAGTGGAGTTGACATCAAAATATGTGTGTTTTACAACTTTACGCAAAGCAACAGCTCGTTCAGTATCTAATGCTTTCATCAAACATTTTCTTAAAGAAGTGGGTCATGTTGATAAGGTTATATCAGATAATGGATCACAGTTTCGTTCTAAAATTTGGCTTCGTACTCTACGGCGTCGTAAAATTAAACCAATTTTCATTTCACTTTTTCACCCTCAATCTAACGCTTCAGAGAGATGGATGAAGGAAATCAATAAGTTGTGTCGTCTTTACTGTCATCAGAATCACAGAACTTGGGATCAGTATCTTCATATTTTTCAAAACATTCTGAATGAACTTCCTAATGATTCAACTTCTTTACCGCCTATACTGATATTAAAAAACAAAGCACCGACAAATCGCATATCTGAAATCGTTCCTTTTCCGCCTACACGGAAACTGCGGCATTCTGAAGTTGTGAACCTGGCTCTGCAAAATATTGCATCTGCGGCTGCTACAAGAGAGAAATCATCTAAACGTCCTGGTTGTTTAAAAACTTTTTCAGTTGGCCAAAAGGTATTAATTAAGTCTCATCGTTTGTCTCACAAAGGAAAAGGCTTGTGTCGCAAATTTTTTCTGCTTTATAACGGTCCATATAGAATTCGCAAAATTATACATGATAACACTGTTGAAGTAGAAACTCTTAAATCTCGACGCTCTAAGGGAATACATCATATATCTAATGTTAACATTTTTGTGGAATGATATACTTTTGAAAAATTTTTGTGGAATGACATACTTTCGAGAAACCAACAGTTTACGTAAACATGCAGAGAATAACAAGGATACCGCGCTGTGTTTTGGCGGCGGCACATACTCAAAGCAACAGTCAAGTCTGCGCGCCGCACACGGCAGTCGTTGACCGCAAACAATTACTTCCTACGTCACGCGCCTACAGCTGAACGAGCGCTCAGTGCGAATGCACTGACAACCGTAAACAAATGCACAGTTTAATTTCTCCGATTAAATTCAGTATAAAGCTATAGTGACTTGATGAATTATGTTATTAACATTCAGTATTTTTCAGGATACGGTTGTATAAAATATTTAAGAACTTCAGGTAAATTCTGTGTGTCTCCGACGTTAAGAGGACTTGCTATCGAGAAATTTTCAGGAAGAATGTAATTTCGAAGAAGAAACTAATAAACTAAAAAAGGTAACTATTAATTGAGTTCATTTTTCAGGTAACATATTTCCACTTAGGTACGTACTTTAGACGTAATTTGCTGCTCGCGATTACGTGATTCATACTTTGTGCTAATTTCATGTTCTATGAATTTACTTGTGAAGCGACGTGCTTGCGTACGTTAACTGATTTTGACAATGATTATTAATGAACTGGGTTGTAACTTGTGTATATTATGCATCGCTTGGCTGCACTGCTTTTTCACTGATGTCATGTTTTTTAATTATGTGCCTGCTGTGCTTATTTATTTAAATTATAATTGTCAACTGATTAGTTGTGCTGATATGTATGTAAGTTATACTTTGTGATTTATCTGCTTGCGCCTTCATGTTTACTTGTTAAGATGACATATGAACATTTATTTGCTTATGCTGATATGATGCTAATGACCTGTTTATTACGTAAGATATATGTTTACTGCTATGCGTATGGATTGCATATTTATACATTTCTGTTTGTCGTCACAACTACTCTTTAATTTGGTATATAGAAAAGCTGATATACTGTGTATGAACATAGAGTTTAGGTCACACTATTGTATTAATTATAGATTGTTCGCTTGGCAGAGCCTCGTTGTAAGAATTGTGCTGCATCCACTTGTTGACATTCTGTTCTCTACTAGTATATTTACTCGCTATTGCTTGTTTTGCTTACGCTCAGTGCCTTATATTTTTAAGATAAGAAAATGAACTGCTATAATTCGACGAACGACATTAGTACAAGAAACTTCATAGAAGTCACATGAGCTGGAGGTTTTATGGAAGCTGTATAAATTTATGCTAATAGGAAGGAAGCTAACGACGTGACATACCAACACTAGGTTTAGACCATTGACAGTCATTACACTGCATTTTTCGTGAGCAATTGAAATAGGAAGTGACACTTGACACAAGAAATACTCCAGATGTTTGCTTCTGTTTGCCATAATTCTTGAAGTGGTCTACACACTGTGAAATATTATGATCATTCACACTCCGTAATCGTACTTAATTACTGAGAGTT
Source organism: Schistocerca serialis cubense (assembly GCF_023864345.2). NCBI lineage: Eukaryota > Metazoa > Arthropoda > Insecta > Orthoptera > Acrididae > Schistocerca > Schistocerca serialis. Next base: position 535,440,010 of record NC_064643.1, read on the forward strand.
ATTCGAACTAAGTCTGTTAGAGGTCATGTATGCATTTCTTTGTTTATAATTCGTAATGAGTAGAAGATTTGGGTCAGATGGATTACACAGAGGTTGTGTGTTGACAATGTGCCTTCGGATTGTATGGGATGATGAGGTTTGCATTAGGATTTTATCTGTACTTGTTCGAGGAGACTGACTAGAGGAAAGAGTTGTTATGGAAGTGAAATGATATTGGTAATAAGGTTTATATGTATCGACGTATTGAAGAGGTATTATTGAGATTATGTGAAGTTGTTGATTATTGGAGTTTTTGTGGACAAGAGGTAAGGTAAATGATATTGATGATAAGATTTATATGTATCGACGTAAGAGGTATTATTGAAGTATTGAGATTATGTGATGCTGATGATTATTGGAGTTTTGGTGGATAAGAGGTGAAGTAAGTGAGGTGCATATTTTTTTTGTTGGTCTATATGGAACAAGGAGGATGAAGATAGCAGACTAGAACACTAAAGTGGAAGGAAGATTGTCTACACACACTTTGTTAAATCACTAAGCAGTATATATATATATTTTTTTTTTTTTGAGAGAGAGGAAGTAATTGCATATCTTGGCACACTGACAGTTGTTCAACAACAGTACATTTGATCTGGCTTGGCAAACATTGATCTTGACATGATGACTATGACATTGACTTAACTACACTCCTGGAAATTGAAATAAGAACACCGTGAATTCATTGTCCCAAGAAGGGGAAACTTTATTGACACATTCCTGGGGTCAGATACATCACATGATCACACTGACAGACCCACAGGCACATAGACACAGGCAACAGAGCATGCAGAATGTCGGCACTAGTACAGTGTATATCCACCTTTCGCAGCAATGCAGGCTGCTATTCTCCCATGGAGACGATCGTAGAGATGCTGGATGTAGTCCTGTGGAACGGCTTGCCATGCCATTTCCACCTGGCGCCTCAGTTGGACCAGCGTTCGTGCTGGACGTGCAGACCGCGTGAGACGACGCTTCATCCAGTCCCAAACATGCTCAATGGGGGACAGATCCGGAGATCTTGCTGACCAGGGTAGTTGACTTACACCTTCTAGAGCATGTTGGGTGGCACGGGATACATGCGGACGTGCATTGTCCTGTTGGAACAGCAAGTTCCCTTGCCGGTCTAGGAATGGTAGAACGATGGGTTCGATGACGGTTTGGATGTACCGTGCACTATTCAGTGTCCCCTCGACGATCACCAGTGGTGTACGGCCAGTGTAGGAGATCGCTCCCCACACCATGATGCCGGGTGTTGGCCCTGTGTGCCTCGGTCGTATGCAGTCCTGATTGTGGCGCTCACCTGCACGGCGCCAAACACGCATACGACCATCATTGGCACCAAGGCAGAAGGGACTCTCATCGCTGAAGACGACACGTCTCCATTCGTCCCTCCATTCACGCCTGTCGCGACACCACTGGAGGCGGGCTGCACGATGTTGGGGCGTGAGCGGAAGACGGCCTAACGGTGTGCGGGACCGTAGCCCAGCTTCATGGAGACGGTTGCGAATGGTCCCCGCCGATACCCCAGGAGCAACAGTGTCCCTAATTTGCTGGGAAGTGGCGGTGCGGTCCCCTACGGCACTGCGTAGGATCCTACGGTCTTGGCGCGCATCCGTGCGTCGCTGCGGTCCGGTCCCAGGTCGACGGGCACGTGCACCTTCCGCCGACCACTGGCGACAACATTGATGTACTGTGGAGACCTCACGCCGCACGTGTTGAGCAATTCGGCGGTACGTCTACCCGGCCTCCCGCATGCCCACTATACGCCCTCGCTCAAGGTCCGTCAACTGCACATACGGTTCACGTCCACGCTGTCGCGGCATGCTACCAGTGTTAAAGACTGCGATGGAGCTCCGTATGCCACGGCAAACTGGCTGACACTGACGGCGGCGGTGCACAAATGCTGCGCAGCTAGCGCCATTCGACGGCCAACACCGCGGTTCCTGGTGTGTCCGCTGTGCCGTGCGTGTGATCATTGCTTGTACAGCCCTCTCGCAGTGTCCGGAGCAAGTATGGTGGGTCTGACACACCGGTGTCAATGTGTTCTTTTTTCCATTTCCAGGACTGTTATACATTGCTGCCACTACCACTTGATACACATGATGAACATCAAATTTTGACAGAATTACATTTACACAGTTAACACTATTCAATTACACAGTAGTACTTAATGTGGATGAAAGATGAGTGAGTGTGTTTTGTATGTTTTCCTTTCCTAATCCTACCCACCTATCTCCTAAATATTATTTTATTTGTTTGTAGTGGCTTGCACTGACACCCATAAATATTACAGGTTTACTGATATTTGAGTATTTGTAATAGTTAATATGACAATTATCTGACATCATTTGTGTGTTTGTTATGATTTGTATGTTTAGTGTAAAAGCATTTGTATGTGGATTCAAACTATTGTTCATGCCTGAACTGTCTGATTAGTGATGGTGAATATTATGAACTGTTACCTGCACTTTTTCAACATAATGGGTGCCACTTAGAAATGATTAATTTCTGCTGATGAACTGTGTGATTAGGATAGTGAATATTATGGACTGTTACTTGTACTTTTTCTACATGATTGGTGCCACTAGGACATGTTTAATTTCTGCTAATAAACTCTGATGTACAGTGTGATCAGTGATAGTGAATATTATGGACTGCTCTCTGGACCTGCTCATCATTGCTAGGTGCAACTGGTGAACTGCTTCTACTGAAATAATGTGACTTGTTGCTGTGTGTACCTGCTCAACATTACTGGGTGCCACTGATGGACTGTTTTTTTTTACTGAAATAATGTGACTTGTTGCTGTGTGTACCTGCTCAACATTGCTGGGTGCCACAGATGGAACTGCTTCTACTGAAATAATGTCACTTGTTGCTGTGTGTACCTGCTCAACATTACTGGGTGCACTGATGGACTGTTTTTTTTTTTACTGAAATAATGTGACTTGTTGCTGTGTGTACCTGCTCGACACTACTGGGTGCCACTGATGGACTGCTTCTACTGAAATGATGTCACTTGTTGCTGTGTGTACCTGTTCAACATTGCTGGGTGCCACAGATGGAACTGCTTCTACTGAAATAATGTCACTTGTTGCTGTCTGCACCTGTTCAACATTGCTGGGTGCCACAGATGGAACTGCTTCTACTGAAATGAAGTCACTTGTTGGTGTCTGCACCTGTTCAACATTGCTGGGTGCCACTGATGAAACTGCTTTTACTAAAATGATGTCACTTGTTGGTGTTTGCACCTGTTGACCATCGCTGGGTGCTACTACTGGAACTAATCATTGAAAGCATTTTATGTGAACATTTGTATAAACTGATTTTTTGTGTATTATGTAAACTATTATGTAAAGTCACATGTATGGAAGAATTTGTATTGCCTACTGTATTTTATATATTAGGTTATTGAAAGGTCAGTGCAAAGCCAAAAAATTTTATCTAATTATGTGGTATTTAGGTATTAATATTATCTTTTATTTTTGTCTGTATTTTGTGGACGAATTTGGTGGTATTTTCACCACCAATGCTGGCAAAAATACCATCAAATTCTGGCCCGTGGAGGAGGGGCATATGGAAGGTGGCTACACTGAGCCACTGCGCCAGAGATTGCGCCAAAGAGTATTATTCAGCCGCCTCCACTGGCAGTACCTGTCGAGGACTCGTAGTAGTCAGTGTTTGGGGAGAGCTCGTAGTAGTCAGTGTTTGTTGAGATGTGCTAGTAGGCAGTGCTTACTGAGATGTGATACTGAAAAGTTCTTGTTGAGATGTGGTAGTAGCGAGTCGGTGTGGAGAGATTGTAATGTTTAGAGTGCTTTTCATCAATATAAACGAAGGTAAAAAAAAAAAATTTCTTTTCTCTCTCATTATTTCAGTGTCCTGAATAATGCGTCATTACAGGTTCAGTCAACAAAGCATCTGGCGTGTGTTCTTGTATTAGAGTGTAATTCTGGGTTTCTTGCGCAATTATAGTATTTCTAATTTTCTTTTATCACGTCAGTATAATTGGTATTAAAAAATTCTTGTCTTGTTGAAGAAGAACCGTGCCTGATGTGCGTTGAGTCATACTTCCACATACAGAACAGTTATACTTGTGCTTTGGTTTCGTAGGTTTCATAGTTGCTGGGGACTTAATTAATTAATTGTGTTAACGACAATTTTCATTTCATTCTTTGTTGTTGTTCTATGCAGTCAGATTGCGTACAAATACTAGTCAGGGCCAACCGTTTACGAGACACAGCGTAATCGGACATACAGCCACCAAAATTAAAAATTATTTTCATTTTATTTAATTAAGCCCCCACGCACCATTCTCAAATGATCTTTCATAAATGCTGTAGTTGATTTTTATTCACATAGGTTAGAAGAGTAAAACTGGCGGACGAACGGTCGACAGTGGGCGAACCGTTACAGCAGGAGAGCTTCGTTTTTCTGACTGATTAAGCTACACCTTGGTGTGCACAGCCAGTCGTCAGCGTAACCAAACTTCCTTGATTCTGTTTATGGGGTCTGGAACGTACATCCTGAAGAGAACTGGAGAAACGACTGATCCCTGTGGTAGATCATTTCTTAATTTTCTGACTGATCCCATGACTACTTCGTACACTGGTTCGTCTAGCATATGTTGACTAGTGGAGTGTTTGGTCTTCAGGGAACTACACGAAGAAGTTTGCATATCATGGAGTATCTGCACAATGTATCGTAAGCCTCTGGTTGGTCAGTGAATGTAGCTGCCTGCGGCTGTTTCTTTGAAATCCTGCCTCGATGTAAGAGATGAGTGACAAAACGTGATATCATGTTCGACTCCATGGGAATGATTGTGCCCCACGACAGTCATGTAAGCCAGGACGGAAAGGATGTCAGCAAAGGTTGTGATGTCATCTGCCTGTGCAGCTACTACTTATTACGCACTAATGATAGCTGCGTGTCGGTTGAAATCTAGATCTGTTATTACTTATTAAGCACTAATTATAGCTGCCTGTCGGTTGAAATCTAAATCTGCTATTACTTATTAAGCACTAATGATAGATGCCTGTCGGTTGAAATGTAGATCTGCAGTGCAATAAAGAAGACAAATGACATTTCGACGATGCTACCTTCTTTCTGTCCTGGAAAATATTATATGTGTTGCTACCTTTTGGCCGGACGTCCGTATATCCAGCCGAGCTTACTTCAGTTGTCTTACACCGATTCTACTGTGGATTAGTCGTTATAGTAGCTTGCAAGTCGTAGACAGCAGGATTACGGGTCTGTAGCTCTAAGGGCTATCAGCTGGTTTGCCAAGTGTTAATATAGCGATTATCATTCCACTGTTTCCGACCATTTGTGCCATCTCGCCACATCTAGAGATTGCTATTTCTTGATTAACATTTTTTTTTCGAAGAAGTTTCGGTTCAACTTCTCCTGTTATTGGACCAGTCAGTGATGTATTAGTTTCTGAAGCCTCTTGGTATACACGTTTTGGTAGTACGTATTATGGTACCAACAATTTTTTTGTTGTTTCCGCTGGTAGGGTTGTCCAGCCTAAGCATTTCTCCAGTTCCGTAGAGAACATGGTCCACTTGGTCATCTGTAGATTCCATCTTGGGTGCTGTTTCTCAGATACTCGATTTTGTTCGATTTACTTTAAGAGACCAGCTACCTATAATATTATAGTGATTTTTTGTAGTTAACTGTAATGTTTCTTGATGACACGGTATGTCGTGAAGAATCCTCTTGTCCTCTAGGGGCTATCTACCATGCAAGTTGGATAGCGAAAACTATTTATTGCTTGAGAATGTTTCTGTGCCATGATGCATTTCAATTATTACTAGATGGAGAAGATGTAATTTGTATTATGCATATCATTCTTGTCAGGGTGTACGCCGAAGCAGAGTTCTCTGCCCTTTCTGCAACCAAAGCACTGTACATTTCGGACCTCCTTTTCCCCTGCGCAGTGCAGCAAATCGACGTGGTATGACTCACCAAGACGCTGGAAATCCCCTGCAGAAACACGAGCCGTCCGTAGTCGCGAACGTGTTGCCGGTGCAGGATTTTGTGCACGAACTGTCCTCTCAATTATGTCCCGTCAATGTGCAATGGGATTCAGTCGGGCGATGTGGGTGACCAAATCATTCACTTGAATTGTCGAGAATGTTCTCCAAACCAATCGCAAACAGTTGTGGGGCTGCGACATGGTGCTTTGACATTCATAAAAATTCCATCATTGTTTGGAAACATGAATCCGATGAATCGCTGTAAATAACCCTTTCCAGTCAAGGATCTGTTCAGTTGGACCAGAGGACCCACTCCATTCCTCTTAAATACAGTCCACTTCGTAATGCAGCCATCACCAACGTTCACAGTGCCTTGTTGTCAACTTGGGTCAATGGCTTCTTAGCGTCTGCGCCACACGAACCCTACCGTCAGATCGTACGAACTGCAGTTGGAGCTCATCTGATCAGGCCACGGTTTTCCAGTCGTCTAGGTTCCAACCGATTTGGTCACGAGCCCAGGAGAGGCGCTGCAGACGATGTCGTGCCGTTAGCAAAGGCACTAGCGTCGGTCATCCACTGCAATAGCCCATTAACGCCAAATTTCGCTATATTGTGCTAACGGATACGTTCGTCGTACGCCCCACATTTATTTCTGCAGTTATTTCACGCAGTGTTGCTCGTGTGTCAACACTGACAACTCCCCGTTAAAGCCGCTGCTGTCGGTCGTTAAGTGAAGGCCGTCAGCCACTGCGTAGTGTGTGGTGAGTGGTAACGCTTGAAATTTGGTATTCTCGGCATACTGTGGGTGTGGATCTCGGAATACTGAATCCCCTAGCGAGTTCCGAAATGGAATGTCCCATGCCTCTAGCTCCAACCATAATTGCGCTTTCAGAGTCTATTAATTCCCGTCGTGCGGTCATAATCTCGTCGGAAATCTTTCACACGAATCACCTGAGTAGAAATGACAGCTCCCCCAATGTACTGCCCTTTTATACCTCATATACGCGATCTTACTGCCATCTGTTTATGTTCATATCGCTGTCCCATGACTTTTGTCACCTCAGTGTATTTTCTGACACACAAGACTATTCCATACCAGATATGACTTGAGTCACGAATTCCTTAAAACACATCCTTGCTAAAGACTTGAAATTATAGAGTTCATCAACACTGTACATCAAATCAATATAGCGAAACCTGTAAATGTTCTGACAGCAAGAAGCACCAATCTGATGGAGGAGTTCAACAAATTATTTAAAAAAGAGAGAGAGAGAGAGAGAGAGAGAGAGAGAGAGAGAGAGAGAGAAACAGTATGTACTGCCGGTTGTATCAAGTCTCGCCTTAATTTCTAGAGCATTAAACAGATTTTACTGAACAAAAAGTGTTTATAAAAGAGTTTTTCTTCAAAATTGTCTCTGTCATTGCACATGGGCGTGATATAGTCTAAATTATTAATGTTAATACAGCAAATCTAATAATCAAATTGAAATAATTGGTTATTCTGCTGCGTCAGTGTACTACTTTACGACAAAAAATAAATGAGCTATATGTGATTTTTCGTTTTTTCCATATTTAGGAGCTTAGAGACACGACTTCCCCATTTCCTACGAATCCCAAATTGCACTAACACATTTTTCGTGCTGTAGAACCGAACGAGGGGGTAGCACAGCGAAATAATCATGCTCGAAAAATAAGAGCCACCGTACTGCCACATCATCTCAGCTTCTGAGTATTATGTTTGTGAATGATTTTCAGTTTGTTGTTTCGTTACCGACTTACAGTCCTTGTTCAGTCTTGGCATGTCCTTATAGAAACGAAAAGGAAATAAACATTACAAAATAGTAGCATACAAACGGATCAACAATAGAACAACGAACATCTGACGTCTGCTCACTATCTATAGATACAAACCGTCTTGGAAACTCTGGAGAAATATTAAAATCTTCACATAAAATAATAAATGCAATCAAGGACAAAAATTTACACTTTTGTATGTACAAGTACAAAAGGAGGCGTAGGCAATCCTAATTCCAACTGCTGCAAAAACATTTATTAGGCCTAAAATACACGTCGTTTTTATATGAAACAGCTGCCTAGATAGAAGGGATTAGAGAATACGTAATTATAATTACCTAAAAAACTACTTTTTAAACCCAATCGCTTACCGTCTCCTTAAGATTTTTAAGTATGTTAATAGAAAAATCTTGAACTCTCGGTATTCCACAGCTTGTAAATATTTGTTAAAGGACATCTTGCAAACGCTATGAGCTGCGCTTAAAACCTTTGTTAGTGAAGCTGGTATTAGGGTGTATAAGACGTCGTCAGTGAAATATTATGTATCTCTATATTAATGTTCACGATCTTCCGTTTTCTGGTTTCATAACGTCTGAAAATTAAACAGTGTATCAACAGTCTTATTGTCCCGCCTGAAGCACGGAAACGAGACACACAGTTGACGTAACCGCGTTTCTAGCATCTAGCCTTCTTACGGCAATGCTCCTGGGGCTAACGTATAAAACAACCAGGATATCAAGGATCGATGAGTGCATAACGCGAACCTGCAGTGCGTGCACTGTGCACTGAGAGCGATGCTGAACCTAAATAGCGATGTATAGAAGTTGTTTGCCTGGTTTGCTCTGTTGTTTACTGTTGCTGTCATCAGAGCTAGAGTGTTTTCCTGTTGGACAGGCCAGCTATACGTCAGTCTTAGGCGGAAACTTGTTGCTCTGTTTGCCAGTGCTTTCTGGAGGCAATTAAAAACTTTGCGTTCTGTGAATCACGGATCCGAAAGCCGTGAAGCCTGAATACACACTTCTCAGCCGGGTGCTTAGGGAACAGCCCATTCCCTGATGAAAGAATCAACACAGATTCCTTCCACTGTTTAGCAGTATTTAAGAAATTGCAACTCCGGTTTAGCTCTTGAAGATTTGTTGTCCACGTTTGATAACATTCAGTTTGCCAATTTCCGATACTGGCAAAAACACGGGCTGTCCCTGGAGGAATAGTCAGTTTCAGGGGCATAAGACGAGGACGATCATTCGAAACAAAAACGTCTAGTAAAGATGGGCCATAAAATAAGAACTTTAAGCGCAATGACCACTTCTTCATCTTCGTTACTGTGAACTACATCTCTTCTACTGCAAGCTCTTTGCTTTCCATAATTTAAGAGGTGGCAGTATCGACCAAAACAACAAAGAAGTCCAGTAAACGAGGGCTCTTTAAGAGGTGTAGTATTGACCAAAACAACAAAGAAGTGCAGTAAACAAGGGCTCCAAAGTGCAAAAATTTGGCAGCGATGGTGAGACAACTGGACTTGCCATGAGCAACAAATTTTTCTATAATCTACTTAATCAACTAAGTCTACAGTCACAGAGTATATACATTATTGATAAGTGCAAAACATATTAAGAAAGACAAAATGTAACATATCATGGAGTGAAATAAAGTGCACACGCACTGTAGAAGTCTTCAGGATTTTTTGGACAACTGATCTTGCTAACAAATGAAATGAAGTGCACACGCACTGTATATGTCTTTATCATTTTACAAGAATTTAAACGCACTGTATAAGTCTTTACCATTTTACAAGAACTAGGAAAGGAATGGGAAGGATTGCATCATGGTTGTAGCACAGTAGGTTGCACGTAGCTGCACTGAAAGGCCATATCTTTCTACAGAAGCACAACACCAAGTGAGATAATCTGAAGTTCTCCTGCCTGAAGTATTAATCAGTGTAGCCAAGACACTGAAACGTCGCATTAATATTCAATGTTATCATTTTGGTAGTACATTAGGTACACCAAATAGTATAACCATAATAACATCTCCATTGTTCAAGGTGGTGGACAGCATGATGTGTCAACACCACACTCTTTCTCCAACGTAGAATTAGTGCAAAAACCAAATATGGTGCTCCATGATCATAAGGATGGACAGGACAAACGGATATTGCAGTAATTTCTGGTAATTAGGTCAGAAGGTGAAGGACATTAAGTCTTATGCTAGTCATCATTGAGAATGACACTAGTCTATCAACCGATTTGAGTAATTGGTGGCACTCATTGCCTAGTTACTAAACATTTCTGTACTATGTATGAAGTATTACAGAATAATATTCATAAGTCATCTGATTACAGTGAACATTGGCATTCATTGGCCAGTTACAAACCATTTTTATGCATTATTCAAAAGTGATCATTCAAAACAAGAGTTAATTAATGGCATACCATTTACATAATTCATCTAGTTATAGTAATCATTGGCACTCATTGGCCAGTTACAAACCATCAGAAGTCATCATTCAAAACAGGAGCTAATGAGTGTAGCATCAAGCTACTGGTATTCATATATAATAGCATATAAGTGACATAATACAAATTTAAAATATAAGAAACAGTGGCATTCATTGGCCAGTTACTAAACATATAGCAAGTATTGAATATTACAAAACATTTTTCATCATTCAAGTGACAAACTACATATTTAAAATAATTATTGGCACTCATTGGCCAGTTACAAACCATCAGAAGTCATCATTCAAAATGAGAGTTAATTATTAGCATAGCATTTATAGAGTATAACAAAAATATTATTTACAGAAATTATTGGCATAGCATGTATGCATTATTACAAAACATCATTCAGTGTTACTCAGAGCTCATCATTCAAGTGACATAGGACATATTTAAAATGTAACACACTGTAACTATTACTCAAGGTCTGTGGTTAGAAAACATCATTCAGTATTACTCAGAACTCTCTTAAACTGGTGGCATTATTTGGGACTGGTAATACATTTTTTTTGTGTGCTAGCAATGCATTGCGTTGGGATCGATAATTAATTGCTGGGGCATGAAAATATTTGCTTTTGACTTATTGCTGCAAATAACGATTAGTAACGTCATTCGTCATGAGTCAGCTGTAGCAAGGTTATGAAACAAGTGGAGTATATGTGATCACATTCATCAATGATAGACACAACTGGGTGAAAAAATGCAATTACTGGAACAGGTTTACTGACTAACTGCTTATAGCACATTAATTTCATGAATAGCTTCTCCTGGAAAAATACAAAATGGATTATTAAGCTGAAAGAAGAAACGCATATTATGCTGAAAAGTAGTGAACTTCGAATTAACAGGTAATGAAACGTGTACTCAATATGTATGTACTCTAGCTGTCCTTTCCAAAACATTCAGTCATTATACCATGCGACATAAGACATACTCTCAAAACAAACTGCAAAAAATACTTAAGTAACTACATAGCATTTCTTAACTAATAGTAAATATATAAACTTCATCATTATTCTCATCTGCAAAGAAAATCTTAAAAGTGGTGCGTTAAGTGACCATATAAAATTTATCACTATCATCACCTGCAAAGAAAAACTTCATTATTCCTATTAGCATATTCTTCATATAACTATTCATAATCATTCATTATTATCTGCAAAAAAGACACTTCATATTACCATTTACTTCATACAACTATTCATAGTATAGAGTTTCTTATTTCTAGCATATTTCATCACTAAAACTAAGATGTGTAGTTCTGTCTGATAGCCTGCATCAATCGCCTCGTATTCTGAAAGAAAAAATTAGCTAAGACTGCTATCATACGATGTGTATAGTATATTCTTGTTAGTGTTTGTTAATTCTGATCTATTTACTCTTCGTGACGAGGTATTGCATCTTCTTTCGTTCATTCCGAAGGTGAAATTCTCATTTCATAGTAATCCACTAAGGTTTGTTTAATTTATTTCTTTTACACGTTATTGCTTTCTGAAAATGATGAATAAGGATTAATATCTTGCATTTAAATCATATACCCATTAAATAAAAACTGGTTTCTAGTGATATAATTAAGCATACAGCATAGCATGACAGAAAACGTATTATGTCAAAAACATAGACAGTGTTCAGCTGCAAAAATGTACACAGAGTATCATAATGTAGCAGCAAAAAAATGTAAAATAGTCACGATGTTGAGATATCATAAGGCAAAAAGTCAAAATCAACTGGTGTTTGTTACATCTTAAACATTTCATAGTGCATGCAGGAAGACAATCATACATACACGAAAAATGGAAAATTTTCACGGTCTGATATATAACGACAAGAAAAGCGACCTGCTAACCTTACCTTGCCAGGCACGTGAGAAAAAATATGATAATCATCAGTAAGTAATCACATAAATATAATTGCATCATTGGTCATATAAAAATCAGGAAATGGCATTACAGTGTGATAAATCATAAAGTATGTTCATTCAATAAAGGGTTTAATATTGGAGACATGGTGATTGCCTTTGCTTTTTCTGGTTCTCAAAGTTTCGACGTGTACTATATTGGGGTGAGGAATGCTGCGAATTCGATATGGACCTGCATATAGAAGATCAAATTTACTACATCTATTCTTTCCTCTGTTGGATAGATAGTGTGTACGTACTAATATCTTCTGTCCAATGTGGAAGTCACGGCGTGTACAAACCTGTTTTTGCTGTCTTGTCCGGCGCTCTGCGGCACGTTTGATGTTGTTCAGCGCAATGTCAATTATTTCATGGTGTCGTAGTCGACGAGATGTAGGAAAGGATACTAATTCTTTAATTTTGTTAGGTGGTTCAACATTTTTCATTATAACAGTCGGAGATAGCATAGTAGATTCATTTGGTATCGAGTTAATTACATCCTGGAATGACAGTATGTGTGTATTCCAATCAATATGTTTTTTATGGCAGTATATTCTACACAGTTTACCAATTTCTTTCATTAGACGTTCACGAGGGTTCGGGGAAGCGTGATACTTGGATATATAGATCGGAGAAATGTTTCTTGCTCGTAACATACGTGTCCATATAGCATATCGAAACTGTGGTCCATTGTCGGTAATTACTTTCAATACATGTCCTACATGAAATGGGAAATGTTTTATAAATGCTTTCGAAACAGGTTTAGCAGTAGCTTTGCGTAACGGAATGAAGGTAACAAATTGTGAAGTGAGTTCAACAGCGACAAAGATGTAGCAAAAACCTCTATTAGTTCTGGGAATCGGACCAAAAATGTCTACAGCGGCCATGTGTCTCAATTTAACAGGTACAATTGGATGTAACGGAGGAATATGTGAAGTCGTATCTGACTTAGCTTTCTGGCAGATTTTACATGACGCTAAAACTCGTCGAATACGTTTCTCCATGTTGGCAAAATAAAAGTTCTGTCTCAGTATAAGAAAACATTTTCTGGCTCCGTAATGTGCGTAACTTAAATGAGTATACCAAATTAATTTGATAACAAGCTCGCCAGGAATACATAATAACCAGTTGTTGCTGTCAGGGTGAGAGCGGCGAAACAATGTTATTGCGTACAGTGTAATGGTTTCTAATGGTAACATTATTCCTATCTTGCCAAAGGTGTTTAATTTCTTTCCACACATTGTCTTTACTCTGCTCTTGTGCTATGTCTCGTAATGACGACGAAATGAAATTTTCAGATGCAACTTGTTGAATATACATGACGCTGAAATTTGCTTTGCAGAAGTTGGTTGCGATGTCTTGCTGATTGTTGCTGAGAGAACGGGATAGTGTGTCTGCTACAATAGTTTGTGTACCGGGAATGTGAACAATTGTAAAATTAAATTCCTGTAAATAAAGTTTCCATCTGCTTAACCTGTTGTGTGTAAATTTTGCTGAAAGTAGAAACTGTATCGCTCTGTGATCTGTGTAAACGGTTGTATGTCTTCCATAAAGAAAATGCCGAAATCTCGTAAATGCCCATACAACACATAATGTTTCATGTTCTGTGACAGAATAATTGCGTTCAGCAGGTGACAGAATGCGACTCGCAAAGGCGATGTTTTTAATTACTGTAGAACCATCTTCTTCAATTTCCTGAAAAATGTGTACGCCTAAAGTGGTGTTAGAACTGTCGGTGGAAATGGAAAATTTCTAGTAAGATCTGGATGTGATAAAAGTGGTGCATTCAACAAAGCTTGTTTCAGATTGACAAATTCAGAATGTGCTTGGCTATGCCAGGACCAAATAGTGTTTTTACCTGTCAATTGACATAATCTAGGGGTGTCCAAAGCAGAGTAATGAATAAATTTACGAAAAAAGTTAATTAAACCCAAAAAGCTGCGTAGTTGTTTCTTCGTCGTAGGTACAGTAATGTCACGTAAGGCTTGAAGTTTTTCCGGGTCGGGCGCAATGCCTTCTGCTAAAATTACATGTCCAAGAAATTTTATTGAAGTTTTGCCAAAGTGCGATTTACTGAGATTAACAGTGAGTCCTTGTGCACGAAAAGTTCGTAACAGTTGTTCAAGAATTAGATTGTGTTCAGACCAGTTAGCTTCTGCAATAAGAATGTCGTCTACATACGTTGTGATTCTGTCTTTAAGTTCTGCCGGAAGTATTGTATTCAAAGCGCGAATAAATGCTGCTGAAGAAATAGTTAAACCGAACGGTAATTTACAAAATTGATAAGTCACCAAAACAGAGAATAGCTGTGTACTTTCTGCAGTTCGGATGGAGCTGAATTTGCCAAAATCCCGATTTCAAATCTAATGTGGAATAAATAGCAGTACCATGAAATTTCTGTAGAAGTTCTTCTAGTGTTTGAGGGCGATCTGTTTCATTAATAATAATGTCATTGATGTGACGCGAATCAAGTACGAGGCGAAGTGAACCATCCTTTTTCTTAACAATATGGAGCGGATTTATGTACGGACTAACTGCCGGTTCAATAATTACTTGGTCAAGCATAGCTTGCAATTCTTTCTTAACTTGTTCTCTGTGAATATACGGAATGGGATAATGTTTGGCTTTAAATGTGTCGTGCTGTTTAACTTGAAATTCATACATAGTACCAGGGACGTTGTCAAAACTGGAGCTTGCTGTAAAAGAATTTTGCGTAGTTGCGTGCGTTCGTCGTCTGTATTTGCGCTGCTCTGTTTAACTTTATCAGAAATCATATGCATAACGTCATAGTCGGCTTCGTCTGGAGTATTATAGTTGTGTACGTACGTATCTGTGAACAATGTGGAATGACAGTCTATGTTACGTGATGCGGAAATGACTTCTGTACGATTAATTGTTTGTTCTTCTGCAGATAAAGAGCGCTGAAATTCTAAAGCCAGTTGTACATTTTCATCCTTTAACATTAAATAGGAGTTTTGAAAGTCAATAATTGCGTCGTGTTGTACTAGAAAATTCGTACCTAAAATAACGTCTGTTGTCAATAAGGGAACAATCCAAAAATTTGAGTGAAATGTATGACCTGCAATACGAAATGATAAATGTGTCTGTAAATTTACATCTACTCCTTTACCAGATACTGCTCCTTTTACTTTAGTTTTGCCTAATGGTAACGTAGGATAGGTATTCTTTTTGTTACATTCGTTGAAAGTTTCCTCATTTATAACTGACATAGGTGATCCAGAATCGATTACTGCTGAAAATTTGGATGATCCAATCTTTACTTCAATGACAGGGTGGGAAATGGTTTTTTGAATAACTGGTTTTTCATGCAAATGAGTGTCTCGGATGTCGTCAAAAGTAACAACATTTTCGTGAACGAGAGTCTGTGTGTCAAAAGTATTAATTACGTTGCTGGAAAATGCAACCTGTACTGTATCTAGTCAAATTCTATCTGACGTGCTATTATTTGCGGGAGGATGCTGTGGCATTTCAACTATTTGTACTGTTCTGTACTTCTTCCTGACGTATTACGTTCGGGATGATATCTACTGTCTGGTTCATTCATGATAATCTGTTGTTGCGGATGATTTTGTTGCTGGTAAGACCGACTGTTATTAAAAGTACGCTGAAAATTGTGCTCATTATTTTTACGTCTGTCATGATAGTCATTGCTATATGTCGCGTTGCGATAGGAATTGAAATGGTGTGTTTTCTGTACGTAGTTATACGGCGCGTTGCGATACGAGTTGAAATGATGCGTCTTCTGTACGTAGTGATTTCCTTGCTGCTGTGCGTTATTATTTGGTGGAACCGACGCTATACGTGTAGGCGGCGAAACATTAAAGCTTGGTTGACCTTGCACATTACATTGTTGGTTAGGTATGCTAACCGGTTGGTTTTGTTGCTGTTGTTGGGAAAAAGCATCTATTGTTACCAAAATGTGTTTGCGACTGCTGAAAATTTTGTACATACTGATGATTAAAATTTTATCTGATATCAAAATTACGCTGGTAGTTCTGGAGTGCCTAATGAAAATTGTTACTTTCGGTAAAACTTATCATATCTGGTTTTCTTTACTCATTTCTAATTCTAGATAGGTCGATAGTTGAAGAGATGTTTTGATAGATATAAAGGATAGTAGAAGAGAAGGCAGCAGTGCAGAAAACTAAAGATGAAATAGCACTACTACGGCTCGGGGCCCTGTGCACGCTACGGCTCATATTCATCGAAGTGTAATGAATCCCCTGCGGTCTATTACGCGCTGCAAATAAATTTTAGTTTCTGCGTTACAGGCAATACCGGTGAAAATTCAAAAGCAAGTTGTTGTATCCAGGCCAATTCTAGTTTCTGCATTACAGGCAATGCTGATGAAAATACAAAAACAAATTGTCGTATCCAGTCCAAAGCGTGTACCTGTGCTCTGTCATTTTTAAATACCTTAAATTTTCTCACGGATAGAAAGTGTTTGTAATAAAAATTATCGTCTCTGTATGTCTTAGCAGGTTCAGGATTGCATGAGAATCTGTTTGTCTGTGTCTCTTCGGATTCTAAGTCCCGTGGTCTCTGTAAATTACGTAAGTTATACTGGCTGTATGAGTGTGACAACTGTTCGGAATGTGGCGTACGCTGTGACGTGTTAGTGACTGAAACATTTTTCATTTCTGTCACTTTAATACGTTCGTCAATTTGGCTGATCTGTTGTTCAAATTTCTTATCGACTTCCGTATCCAGAGTGCGTGAAACTTCTGCTGACATTAATTTAAACTCGTCGCGTATCTGTGTTGCGTTTTCTGAACATTGTTCAGTGACTGCATTAATTTCATCTCTAAGTGATTCTGTTGTGGGTGCATGTGTATTATTTAATTCTTGTGCAACAGATCTAATTTCTTCACTACTGTTCCTAGCACAAGCCTCAATTTCGTCACGTAATTGTTCTTTAGTATCATGATGTTGCACGGTAACGGCTGTAATATGTTCACTAAGTTGTTTGTTTTGTTCGTTAAGGTTGTCGTGTTTTTCATTCAACTGTTTGGAATTGTTGTCTAGTTTTTCATTAAGTTGTTTGAATTTTTCATTATGTTGTTTGTACGATTCATTAAGTTGTTTGAAATCGTTATCTAGTATTTCATTCCGCTGTTTGAAACTTTCATTAAGTAGTTGTTTAACATTTTCACCAAATTGTAGCAATAATGCCATAACTTGATCCATGTCAAAATTAGCCGCTGTATTCTCTGTGCTGTGTGATGGTGTATGTGCACTTGTCACGCTTTGTGTAACCATTAGGTCATTCTCTGATTCACAAAAAGGTTTGCCAATCGGATGTGCACTGTTGGTTACTACACCGAAATCAAATAAATCTGACGTGTTATGTGAATATTGTTCACCTTCGTTAGAAATAATTATCTGTTCACTACGTAAATTTCGCAAATTAGGCGTGTCAAACTGAGCAGCGTTCATTGTATCGGAACGTGCTGCGTCATCAATTGTCGTTAAATTAACAGAGGACTTTACTATTGCTAATGCGATATTTCCTTTCAGAGGAGCTTCGCCCGACTGTAATGCAGCTAAGAACGGTGTTAGTGGGTTACCAACTTGTAGTGAAGCAATTGTTTGCAGAAACGACTTTCCTCGTGCCGTCCTCAGAGTGTCCTTTGTGGTTAAGCGGTTAACGATAGTTTCACGGAACGTTCTACTTAGCGGCACAAAAATAAGAACTTGTTAGTGTACTCCGTAGCTTTATCTGTTTGCGGGTACGCTGGGTTAGACTCCCCTTGACCGTGACGTACATTCTTCCCGATTTCCTTTTCCTTGCCTTTAGAGTTACAGGAGACTGAAGCTGATGAGAAGTTTCATACTTAGAGAAAAGAATCGCAAGTAACTACACTTGTACTAATACGATAAAAATAAATTAAACTACAGCAACATGTTTAATAGAATATCGGATAAATTAAATCCACATTTAGCTGTATAGGGTCTTACCTTTCCATAAAGAAAAAAAGCAGTTTTGAATCCAAGAATGTATCTACTGATCTCACGGTCGTCTGACACAACCAGAAAACAAGCTCGTTCAGCTGTTTTTCCGACTGTGTCATTTCAGAGTGTAAGTTGTTTTCATGTATATCACCTTATGTCCTTTAAGTATGGCACCACTGTTCATCAAATACGGTCTCCACTATTTTACATATGTTTTTGGATAGGGTCCGCCTTGTGTTTTGCTAAAAGCGGACCCTATCCAAAAACATCCACGGAAAAAAGAGCTTCAACCCCAAGATGAGTATCCAGTATTAAAATTGATCTTTAAAACTCAGAGCAATTCGGTTTCTTTGTAATTCGACCTAATTAAAACACATTTAATGTTATTAAAATCGACACAAATAGTCTTATCAGGAGAGAAATTAAAACCTACAATCCCACTTCGTTATTCCTGTCTCTTAATTACTGGATCTCAATCATAGCCAAAAGGCGCAGATGAAAAGCTACAAAAACAACTACCCTAGCGAAAAAGCTTCAATTTTCTCGTGTTTGTGAAGAATGTATCAGTGACAATTCTAATCCCGTGAACCAGGATTGGAATTTTATTAATCTGAACTTACTATATGAGCTCGTTGACAATTTATTAGCAAAAACACCGTCATGGTAAAGTTTCATTATTTAAAAATGTGCTCTGGTCCCTTCAACCCCACAAACCAACCAAATAAAAATGTGCTACGCCAAAATGGAATTGTGAAAAGATAAATAATGATATCATGTACAACGAAAGGTATACTTTCTTACGGATTCTTGCGTTCCTTCTTGGTAGAACAATTCCATATTTAAGGATGAATAACAAGTAGAATGTTTTTGTTCTACTGATTTTTGTTTACATCAAACTAGTTTTTGGCGTATTATGCCATCTTCAGGAAACAGTTGTATACGTCTGAAAGAGACACTGGTTCTTAGGGAACCAAACATTATAGGGAAAGATACACTCACTTGCATAGAGTATTTTGGATCAAGTGCATCAAACTTCTTTCTTAACTTTGAAATTCCACTTTATACATTGGACAATGTTATGCTTAATAAATAACTAAGCTACACAGTATTACAATTTAAATGGTTAAAATGCTTTTTTCGTGGTCTGGAACTGGCTGAGAAACATTCTTCATGTATATTGTGCGTGCTACAAATATGTTTTTTAACACTGTAAACTAAATTTTAGGCAATGGACAGTATTATACCCAATAATTAAAATATGTAATGTTACTGGTTATAAGATTTCAAAAATAGCATTATAACTAATTAATCTGTAATGTTGTTTAGTTTAATTATTTATTGTGGTTAACACTGTCCATTGTGTAAACCGTGCTTTCAAAAAACAAGTTTGAAGCACATGATGCCCTACACACTATGCAAGTGATTGTATCTTTGTCTATGGTTTCCTATGAATCAGTTTCCTTTCGCACGCTAGTCAGTTGTTTCCTGAAGATGTCCTAATAAGCCGAAAACTAGTTTGAAACAAACAAAAATCAGTAGAACAAGAAAGTGCACTTTTTATTCAACCTTAAATATGAAAAGTATATTGTTTGAGAACAACATAGGGCTCGTGCATGACCTTAGATCCTTTGGTACTATATTGTGTGAAATGTTGGATATTGTGCGTTTCCTGCGATTTTACGTGCTGTTGTTATTTGTGGCTCCAGATGCACCGCATACTCGTAGATCAGTCGCTTTGTTTCACCTTTGGTGTTTCTGGAGGAGAATCTAACCAGCGCTCGGTACGGGCACAATGTTGTTAGAGCCCTTCTTTTGCCGTTCTTGCAACAGGAAGGTGATGTTGTTCCAACAGGATAATGCTCGCCCACATACTGATCATGACAGTCAAGATGTTCTGCAAGACCTGCTGAAACTTCCCTGGCCAGCACAATCTCTGGACAGGTCTCCAATTGAGCATGTGTGAGATAAGATGGGAGGGAAAGCGACTTGTGCGGCTCGTCAACCAACAACTCTTACAGAACTACGAACAGGTCGAGCAAGCGTAGCATAACGTATCTCAGGACAGTATTCGCCACCTGTAAGATCTACTGTGTGGCAGAGTCAGCGCCTGCATTGCTGTCCGTGGAGGCTACACCACATATTAGTATGAGTGCTGTAGCATGGGTCGATACCTGGTACCTCAGAACCATTTGTGCTCTTCCTCTGTAAATGTAGTCGTTTCATGTACTCCATATGCATTGTTGCAACAATAAATATTGAGTGGATTGGAAACCTTTAAAAGGGTGTACTAATTTTTTTTCCAGGCAGTGTAGTTTCAGTACTGTCTTTGGTGTAGGAAAAGTATTAGTTGTGGAAATTGAGCCAAAATATTTTGTTTGATCTCCAGTACACATACAGACACATCTATGAGAAGAACTTTGATGGGCCCAGAGGTTAAATGGAAGTGTCTGGTACGTTGATATTTTGGCTACCTAGGAGACAATGACAACAAATCATATAAAATAGTTGTTGTGCAAAACCCATAAGCTCCGGCAATTATCTCTGTAATCTGCAATCTATAGAGCATGTGCCCAAAAAGAAAGGATTGTACATCTCGAAAGTTAGCGAAAGTAGTAGCAGGAGAGAAACTTGAAGGTGAGAAGATATTGGGTGGCAAAAGCTGTCTCACCAAATCAAATCAAATAAGCTGCAGAATTACGAGTTTTATGGCTTTGCACGAAGAAGAAATAGAAAAGAATGTATAAGGCATGAATGAATCTCTGTTGATAACTATTTCTACTGTTTTCAGAAAAGTGACCAAATGAAAATCCTCAGAATTGTTTCTGTCCAGCTGGCCGTGACAACTGTTGTCGGTTTCGGAAAAGATTGCATGTGGGACAAGTGTGTGAGTACAAACATTGATTGCCAGTATCTCTTATGGACATTACTGCTGTGGCGGTCTCGAATCCGAAGACTGGTTTCATGCTGCTCCCCACACTACTGTACCCCATGCAAGCCTTGTTATCTCTCAGTAGCTGTTGGAGTCACCATCTATTTGAAGCTGCTTTCATTACTCGTCTCTTCATCTCTCTCCGCGTTTTAGCCCTCACACTTCCCTTCAATACAAAGTTGGCGATTCGTTGATATCTCAGAATGTGTCGTATGAACAGAACCTCTCTTTTAGTCAGTCAACTGAGCAACACGTCGGTGGTTCGTAATTCGTGCTTATATAGCTCAGTCGATAGAGCACTTGCCCAGGAAAGGCAAGTGTCCCACGTTAGAGTCCCGGACTGGCAACCAGTTTTAACCTGCTTGAAGGTTTCTTTCATATCAGCGCACAATCCTCAGCAGAGTGAAAATTCATTCTGGAGCACAAATTATTGTATGAGCTCCAATCGTTGCAACCAATGAAAGTTTTTTCCAGCAAAGATAAAGCTTGTCGATTATTTTTTCCAAGTAAGAAAATATGTTGTCTGCTGTAGTCGTGTCACGCATTGGGATCAGAGGGAGAAGTTTCCCCATCGCCTTGAACTCAGCGTCAACAATTCTCACCGTGCTGAGTGTGGAACATGGTGAAACCACATTGTGTTTTCAGATATGATGTTTACGAAGTGAGGTTAAGTGAAAATAGCGTCAATACACCGTAGAAAAAATTTGTGTGACAAAAGGCGAAAAAAATGTGAAGAGTGAATGTTAAACAAAGTTTTTTTAATTCTTAGCTTCCGCTAACAAAGGAGGAAAAACCAGTGATTTGCAGAACGGGTAAACAAGAGCCAAAAAACACAGTAAGTAAATTGTACGCCAACTTTACAAGAAAATGCTGTTTTTAATCTATAAACATCCAAAAGAGACTTTAAATCTTTACGCAGATTAGTCAGTTACTACGGTTTATTTCATAACCTCGTTTGTTGGTTTGATGGAAAGCTATATTATTTTTGACAAGAAGCAGTAATTAATATCTGTAGTCTGTAGTTCTTTAAACAGACTTCTGGGGCATGTTAATGAGTTCACACAACAAATAAGCCATATTACCAGGTTTAGGACTCGAAAAATTTTATTGGACCTGATGAGTTACTTCAAAAACATGTTCTCGTATAACATTACGGAATGGAGGTTGTCGAAGTACGCTGGCTTTTTTACGACACCTGTGTTTATCTGCTTGTCCTCGTACACATCCACATCCGCGTTGCAAATAATGATTTGTTTAGAGGCTTGAGCAACTCTTCATGCTGCTTCTGATTTTATTTATTATCAGTTTGTATTTCAGGAGTGTAAAGCTGAACTTTTTATGTCTGGTTGTCTTTATATTTTAGACAGATAGTGAGAGGAAATGTTCTGAACTGCATATAGTGCAAAAGATGACGAAGAACAATAAAAACAGTCAATAATTGATCTTTCTAAATGATGATGGTGACGATGATGATTTATGGCTCAGGGCGCTAAACAGAAAGGTCATCAGCGTCCTTGCATTAATTATATACCGAAAAGCATGGTGAAAATTTATTAAAAATGATAATAAAGCAGAAAACCAAGTTTCATTCCCCCCACGTGAATTGCAAGGCAACTCTGATAAGGCGAGCTTCACAAAAGCCCATAGTAAAATTCCAGCGAGGCCCAGTAGAATAATTAGATAAAATCATGGATAAAATACGAGTAAAGACACGGTTAAAAGAAGGGACAGATAACTGTCGCTGGATGACTTCTTAAAAATAATGAGTGGCTGAACCACTCTGTGACACATTAAAATCTCACACCCAGTACTTTGCGAAGAATTCTGGACACCACACAAAACCTTAAAGTTCGAACAACACTCGCCCTAAAAAACTACGAGGTGTATGGGAAGAGTAATGAGACTGACAACGCTGTGTTGTTTTACTTGTGTAGGCCGTGTCTTCATCCATTCCAGTTGCTCAGTCTGAGTTTCAGCTCCGTACAGCCATCACGTGATGTTGTGCTTTTAGCAAAAGGATCAGCGTTATGCCATCACGTTTTGTGTTAAAATTGGAGAATGCGCCAGTTTGACTTTTGAAAAGTTGAAACATGCCTATGGGGAACATTCCTTTTAAGAACACAAATTTTTCGCTGGCACATGCCATTCTGGGAAGGTCGAAAACATGCTGAAAATGTACTTCGCTCAGGGAAACCTTCTACTTCAAAAACCCACGAAAACGTCGAACGTGTGCGTGCTCTTGTGAGACCAGGCCGACGTTTAACAACGAAGATGACGGGTAACCTGTTAAACTTAAACACTTTCACCGTACATTAAATTTTGGCCGAAGTTTGCACATGCGAAAGGTTTGAGCCAAAATTGTACCGAAAATCCTCACAATTGAGCAGAAGGACAATCGAAGAAATATGTGCATTGATCTTCTTGAGAGGGCTGCCAGTGACACCGAATGGTGCAGCCGTGTGATCACAGAAGATGAATACTGGATTGTTGCGTACGATCCTGCGACAAAGTGAGCAGTGACACACTGCAGCATCTCCTCGACCGATAAAAGCTCGAATGAGCAAATTAAAGATTAAAATAATGCCGATTTGCTTTTTTTACAGTAGCGGTATCGTGCATAAAGAATTTGTTCCTCCAGGACAAACTGTCAACCAAGTGTTTCACGAAGATATCCTTGAAAGTCTCAGGAAAAGAAAGAATCGAGTGATACTAGACATTGCAGACAAGTGAATGCTGCATCATGACACCACCCCACGTCACAAAGTCTCTTCAATCGCGGAATTTTTGACCTCAAAATGCAGTCCTGTTGTTCTACCGGCCCCCCCCCCCCCCCCTCCCAATTCACCTGATTTGAGTCCTTGTGACTTTTTTCTTTTCCCAAAATTGAAAAATAACTTAAAAGGACGTCTTTTGACACTCCGGAGAACATTCAGAAGAATGCGAGCGACATGTTAAAGGCCCCACCAGTTGCAGCCTTTCAGTGCCGATACGAAACTGAGAACAACGACTCTGCCCGTGTACTGCTGCCGAGGGGGAACTACTTTGAAGAGGGCAATATTGTTGTTTGAAAAAAAAAAATTTTTTTTTGGTAGGCAAATATCTGTTTCATTACTTTTCTCACATATCTCATATACAGAGGGGTCCAAAAAAATGTATCCACTGTTTAAAAATCCATAACTGGCAAACTAATTGACGGAGTTGTCTCATCTTTGGTAGTGTAATAGTTTGTAGTTCCGGCAATGGCCACGCAAGCGTTGTATTGCGTTGTTTTGTTTTGTCAGATAACAGTCGCCAGATAGTGTTTTGTTTTTAGTTGCGCCTAGTTACTCGAGTAAAGTTGGCTGGCTCAATGCTTACATTCGATGAAAGGAAGTCAGTTTTGAAGTGGTATTTTAAGTACGAAAACATTAATGAGGTTCAACGGCAACGGCGAAATGAGTATCAAACAGAGCCACAGACACGTTTAACGATTCGTCGCATTCGAGACAAATTTGAAGCTGTAGGCTGTGTTAAAGACGTACACAAACAACGATCTGGACGACCTGTAACAGTAACAAGTCCAGCTAACTTCCATCTCGTGTTAACAACAATTCACTCGCTCACCACAGAAGTCTGTGAGACAGTGTGCCCGTGAAACTGGAGTGAGTCGCTCAAGTGTTCGGCGAATTTTGAAGACAGCAAAGTGGAAGTGCTACATCTCACGATTGCTACACGAAATGAACGAGGACGACCCAGATCGTGGATTCTAGGCGCTGCAGTCTGGAACCGCGATACCGCTAAGGTCGCAGGTTCGAATCCTGCCTCGGGCATGGATGTTTGTGATGTCCTTAGGTTAGTTAGGTTTAAGCAGTTCTAAGTTCTGGGGGACTGATGACCTCAGAAGTTAAGTCCCATAGTGCTCAGAGCCATTTTAACCTTTTTGAAGATCGTAGAATGGTGTACTGCGAGTGGTTTGCTAACATGGTGCGCAACGATGAAGAGTTTGCAGAGATGAGTGTGTGGTCTGGTGAGGCACAATTCAAACTCAATGGTACAGTAAATCGCCACAATTGCATGTACTGGGCCGCCGAAAATCCGAACGTCCATGTAGACAAGGCCGTGAATTTGCCAGGAGTAAATGTGTAGTGTGGGTTGTCTTACCGGGGCTTGATTGGGCCATTCTTCTTTGACGGCACAGTTACCGGTGAGGTGTACCTTCAGAAGCTTCAGACATCCATTTTAACTGCCATCCGAGACTTGTATGGAGACGGAAGAGTTTACTTTCAACAAGCTGGTGCCCCAGCCCACTACCAAAATCGTGTTAGGGTGTATCTCGACGAAAATCTACCAGGAAGATGGATAGGCCGTAGAGGTGCTGTGGAGTATCCACCACGTTCCCCAGACCTAACTCCTCTGGACTTTTACCTGTGGGGAACACTAAAGGGCGTCGTTTATCGACAAAAGCCACGCACATTGGATGAACTTTGAGACTCCATCGTACATTCACGTGCAAATATCCAACTGAAAACGTTGCAGTCAGTAGTTCGTGCTACAGTTCGGCGGCATCGCTTGTGTGTGGGGTTAATGGTGACCATTTCGAACACCTACAGTGATATCTTTAAGTTGGACTTAAAGCTACACTTTTACCAAAAATGAAACAACTCTGTCAATTAGCTTGCAAGTTATGGACTTTTAAACAGTGGATACATTTTTTTGGACCCCTCTGTATTTGAGTTAATATTTATTGCAATATTTGTTCCATCTGCAAACAAAACAAGTTGTTCCAGAAAGATAGTAGGGCAGTACCTTGGATTATGTAGCAGCTGATTCTTAAACTGATGCGTCTCATGCATTCGTGGCGGCTGTAAGCCTGATAATGGCTCAGTAGGATTCAGGCTGTGACAACGCAAAACAGCATGTTACGTTGCCCAGCCGAATAAGCGCTGCTCTTACGATACGAATCGGACGTTTCATCTGGTACGGCATTGGCTGTCGAGGGAAAGAAAATATGACGTGAGCTTGTTGCCGGGGGAAAAGGTTGCGTTAGACGCCGGTTTGCGCCGGATCCTGTTTACTGAACGTGTGCCGCCTGTCGGAGCTTATCTCTCGCACTCCAGCCACGGGTAGCCCCCAGTTCCGCACGTTCCGCAAGAAGCGTAGGTGGCCCACCTGTGGCGATATTCACGTGTTTGCGAAGGCCGCGTCCAATAGTCGGCCGCTGTTATCGACATCTGCGTCGTAATCCGTGATGACAAAAGCGGCAGCCGATGGTATGTCTCCCAACGTCAGTAGGAGTGAAAATACAGATGAATGATGTGCGTTAACGGGTACTACCGAGAGGTGTGTTACTCATGGTTCGTGTGTGTGTGTGTGTGTGTGTGTGAAATCTTATGAGACTTAACTGCTAAGGTCATCAGTCCCTAAGCTTACAAACTAATTAACATACATCTACATCCATACTCCGCAAGCCACCTGACGGTGTGTGGCGGAGGGTACCTTGAGTACCTCTATCGGTTCTCCCTTCTATTCCAGTCTCGTATTGTTCGTGGAAAGGAGGATTGTCGGTATGCCTCTGTGTGGGCTCTAATCTCTCTGATTTTATCCTCATGGTCTCTTCGCGAGATATACGTAGGAGGGAGCAATATACTGCTTGACTCCTCGATGAAGGTATGTTCTCGAAACTTCAACAAAAGCCCGTACCGAGCTACTGAGCATCTCTCCTGCACAGTCTTCCACTGGAGTTTCAAATGGTTCAAATGGCTCTGAGCATTATGGGACTTAACTTCTGAGGTCATCAGTCCCCTAGAACTTAGAACTACTTAAACCTAACTAACCTAAGGACATCACACACATCCATGCCCGAGGCAGGTTTCGAACCTGCGACCACAGCGGCCACGCGGTTCCAAACTGTAGTGCCTAGAACCGCACGGCCACACTGCCCGGCCACTGGAGTTTATCTATCATCTCCGTAACGCTTTCGCGATTACTAAATGATCCTGTAACGAAGCGCGCTGCTCTCCGTTGGATCTTCTCTATCTCCCCTATCAACACTATCCGGTACGGATCCCACACCGGTGAACAGTATCCAAGCAGTGGGCGAACAAGCGTACTGCAACCTACTTCCATTGTTTTCGGATTGCATTCCTTAGGATTCTTCCAATGAATCTCAGTCTGGCATCTGCTTCAACGACGATCAACTTTATATGATCATTCCATTTTAAATCATTCCTAATGCGTACTCCCAGATAATTTATGGAATTAACTACTTCCAGTTGCTGACCTGCTATATTGTAGCTAAATGATAAGGGATTTTTCTTTCTGTGTATTCGAGGCACATTACACTTGTCTACATTGAGATTCAATTGCCATTCCCTGCACCATGCGTCAATTCGCTGCAGATCCTCCTGCATTTCAGTACAATTTTCCATTGTTACAACCTCTCGATGTACCACAGCATTATCCGCAAAAAGCCTCAGTGAACTTCCGATGTCATCCACAAGGTCATTTATGTATATTGTGAATAGCAACGGTCCTACGACACTCCCCTGCGGCACACCTGAAATCACTCTTACTTCGGAAGACTTCTCTCCATTGAGAACGACATGCTGCGTTCTGTTATCTAGGAACTCTTCAATCCAATCACACAATTCGTCTGATAGTCCATATGCTCTGTTCATTAAACGACTGTGGGGAACTGTATCGAACGCCTTGCGGAAGTCTAGAAACACGGCATCTACCTGGGAACCCGTGTCTATGGTCCTAAGGACAAACACAAACACCCATGCCCGAGGGAGGACTCGAACCTCTGCCGAAACCAGCTGCACAGTCTATGACTGCAGCGTCCTAGACCGCTCGGCTAATCCCGCGCGGCCTGATGGTTCGAAAATGTCTAACAAGGAGAGAACAAACATTTCGACCCACCGATTATGATACTACAGGGTGCGCATTTACAACTAGCCGGCCTCTCCTTTGAATGTGAATGCAATATTCCGATTTCCGAAACAGAATAAACAGCTGCAACAATTGACAGTTTTATGTAGTAATCGATTATTACCATTCTTCTGTCAGAATTTCAGTTTATTTATCAGTGACGTTAGACGTTTCTGTTGCGGTCTGCAACATGGCTTTCTCGGTAGTAGAAAGAATTGAAATTGAGGAAGCGTCTGTGAATACAAGTCCGATTAAGGAAACTCGCGCAATTTTCGGGGTCAAGTTTCCGAATAGAGGACTACCAGCAATGTGAGCAGTACAGTCTGTATAAAAATTGGCCCACCTACTGAACTGTGCAAAATGTGAAACAACAAACATTTCCTTCAGTTCACACACCAGAAGTTATTGAAGACGTTTGCCGAAGAATTATTCAGAGCCCAAAGAAGTCTACGTGTTAAGGCGAGTTGGAACGCCCTGCCCCGACAATGTTAAATTTAGTGACTAGGCGTCCATGTATTTCAGGAACCACTGTAGCCATTGACATGAAACTTTTACAGGACATTAAACTTATGTTCTGAGTCTACTGAACTACAGTAATTGCATTTCAGCCAAAGTTAAAATTTTGTGTACTTTTTTGTACGTTGTCCTAAATAATTTTAATTATACATAACATTATGTTCTTCTTTAAGTTCAGTACACTCAGGATATGTATGTTATTACTCACTGAAAATTTGAATACTCTACTTGAAGTGGTGTCTCAGACTTAGGGAAAAATGAAACAGTACATGTAAATTTTCAGGAACGGCTTCTGAAGTTTCAAAAGACTGTAATTCACTTAATATATGCTTATTTTCTTTTATTTTTAGTCTCTCAGAAGCATCCTGCACCATACTGTATATCATCGAATTGATCTTTTTCCAAGTTTTTTCTTCATTCTGGACTCCTTAGTGGCCAACTGTGCTGCATACTCTGCTTTATGAATGCGAACCTTGTCCATATGTTCAAGTTCTTTGATGCAGTTTGCTCCAGGATTAATTCCCATAGGCTGTAGCACTTTCACCCTACCAGTGTTGCCACTTTAGTGTCTACATTCCAACAGAAACATTTTTTGGTAGTCGAATCCACATAAGATTATTGAACGACTCATTGGGATTTTGAGTCTGACCATGCAGACATTTCCTCAGTAATTCAGAATTTTCCAGGTCTCTGTAAATAGGTTTTATGATATCCATTACTGCTGTCGGGATGGAATATTTATGGCTGTATGAAATGCTTGAGTACTGGGCATAGCGGTAATTGCACCATGAACCAGATCCAGGAGGGTAAAGGTGGTGTACTAGTTTTTCATCATTTGGAAGTCTGTTGAAGAAAGTAGCCCATACTGCCTGCTTCATTTTCAACAAATCCTCAGTATTATTTCTAATGGCCACTCCATAATACTGCTGTGGTTCATCAATCGTTTTGTCTCTGAGCCTGCCACTTAGGGTTCGACACACAACGCGTGTTGATACTATGATACGATACGATACTGTTTCTGACAGTGCTATCAATACAAGCACGTAATTTAACCTTTATAACACAGCAATCCACAGTCTTCTATGTAAAAAGATTACCGATTTTATTAGATCTTGAAGTAATGTACGTAAAAATTTTAACATTTTCAACTGGTGTAGATTATATTTAAAAAATAAAATAAATTTCTTCCCATGTGAGTTTATAAGTAATATATATATCATTTTATTTGGAAAATTGCAAATTTTATAATGAGATAAAAATCCGAAAATGTGAAAAAAATTTTTTTTCGTTGTAACTCCCCTTAAACGGCCCAATAGGCGTATATAAGTAGGAGGAGTTGCCAGCGGATATTGAAGATTCTTAATTTGAAGCAATGTCATGTGAC
Organism: Schistocerca serialis cubense; assembly: GCF_023864345.2. Classification (NCBI taxonomy): domain Eukaryota; kingdom Metazoa; phylum Arthropoda; class Insecta; order Orthoptera; family Acrididae; genus Schistocerca; species Schistocerca serialis. The sequence continues at coordinate 535,469,924 of NC_064643.1, forward strand.
GGTTGTGCAGTAATTACGGGAGGACGACAGACACGTGTAGACTACTGCACGTGGCTTCTGACTAACATCGACAATGGCTTGTTGGACCCTTTACATTACATTATGATTGATTAATGATGGTACGGTCTTTCCGGTCATGTGAATTCACAGAACACCAAGTACTGGGCAACGTAGCACGTTAACATTGAGAGTCAGCAACCACTCCATCGTGAAAAATTCGGCTTTTGGAGTGGTGTAACATGGGAGCGCGTCATTGGGCCGATATTTTTTGACACTACCTTCATCACGGTTGTATGTATGCAAGTTTTTGATACATTTTGTGCTCAGCTCACTAAACTTGAAACACAATACTGCTTCTTTCAGCAAGATGGAGCAACATGACAGCCGGCCGCGGTGACCGAGCGGTTCTAGGCGCTTCAGTCTTGAACCGCGCGACCGCTACAGTTGCAGGTAAGAATCCTTCCTCGGGCATGGATGTGTGTGATGTCCTTAGGTTAATTAGGTTTAAGTAGTTCTAAGTTCTAGGGGACTGATGACCTCAGATGTGAAGTCCCATAGTGCTCAGAGCCGGCTGTTCTAATGGCATGTCTAACGCCGGGTAATACTTGACGTAAATCTCCACCACACAGAATTATCTTACCCCCAAAAGGGAGATAAATCTTCAGAATGCCCTTTAAAAGACCATCGACAACTCTTAGCACGTGTTTGGAAACCACTGAAATCTCGTCCCAAAACATAAGGTCAGAGTCACGGGGGAGTTTTGACCCCTGGTGTGAGTGCAAATCGATGAGACCGATGTGTTGCAACATAGGTAATGGTATTTTGAGAATCGAATGTGATGTGCGTCTCCTTGGTAGGAGATCGGCAGCAATGCGTGTCCACGCAACTATTGAAACAACCCTGTTTTCACCTCGTAAAACATGACACAAAGTTTTGTGGACAAATGTTTCTCCGGAGACTCCCGTCCTTCAGTGAAGTAACACTTGGGAATCTTACTTCTTACTGAGTGTAAGACTTCCTCTGCTATTCCCATTTGTTCTTCGTTTAGCTTCTCGTACGCTGTCTTGCCGTTCTTACTTTCTTCTAAGTTGTAGGTTTGTGTTGTGTGACGATCACAGCAGGGGTCGGCAGGTTCAGCTATTGGCAAGATCTGTCATAATATTTAAAAGCAGTCTCCAAGTCTAGTAGTCTGGGGTTGTAGGCTTCAGGTGCCGTGTGCTGTCTCTGAAAATCTTCTGAAAGTGCGTCCTGGACTGTTGTCCGCAACTCAGGTATATTGGCAGGAGAACAGAATATGTAGATGATGGCGGAAAGCCATAATGCTTTGAAAATAAAGTTTTTTTTAACAAAAACAACAGATTTAAACTATTTGTGTATTTTTCGTTAGTCGTGAACGAAAGGATGAAAATGTACAATTATTAATTTTGATTAAGTAATAAGGGAGATATGGCGTACCAACAAAAAAGCACCGTTGAGAAATAATACACATGATTACAATATTAACATTTAGCGATAGCTTTCAGTCTCTTGCCAGGGAGAAGAAACTACTACAACACATGCGGTTCTTACCTAGACGCGATATCTGCAAGTAGACTTCATACCAGTTGGCCAAAGATACGGTTAACAACAGCTCTCCTCCTCTAGCATATGTGCAGTGGATCGCCATCTCTACCTCCTTGCACACAGTCTTCGAGCTCACGCTTAAGTGAATATCAGGGCAACCAGTACGACAGCTTTTAACGAATGTTCATATCCGTTGTGTTCGGAAATTCCCGACACAAACTCCTAGGACTTGTAAAGTAGAGTGGCTACATAATATATTGAATAGAAACTCACGTCCGGAAACGTACGTTTCCGTTCTACGATGGTTTCAATTCGGAGGTATAACGCGTCCACGTATGCTGAGGGAAAGAAAAAAGTTCCAGAGCTGCTTATCCTGCTATGTAATACGGTAGACAGGATGACGTGTACTACGTCACCTAATGCCACTTAACGTCTGCCTTGCTGCGAACATATTCAAGGGCTGTGCGTCTGCGCCACAGTAAACACGATTCGGTACACGTTTTCAGAATACACAGACGTCGTCCTTGTGTATGGCGAAGATCGAGGTAACGGAAACTGCTACCCAGGTGTATCACGAAGGTTTCGGCAACGTGGCACGCCATCGCACAAAATTTTTACCCAAGTTACGCAGCGCCTCCGAGAAACAGGTACTTTCACCGCGAGGAGGGAGAACTGTGGTGCTCCACGGCAACACTGTGCGCCCGTATTTAAAGATGTACTGCATCGCGTTGAAGAGAATAAGTCAACGAGTACTCGAACAATCCGCTTGCGATGGGTGTTAGTGACGGTAATGTCTCGGACGTTCTGCAAGAATAACAATTACACTCATCAAAAAAAGTTTTGCATCACCCCAGTTCCCAGAACTCCTGAAGATAGACATTGACTGTGGATGTTGTAACACAGACACAGTCCCTTTGACTGTTCAGATATGTCACTAAAGACAACCATGCATGATCAGTGCCTATTAGACGGAGGGGGTCCGACAGCCGATCATTTCCAGTCATTCCACCAGGGAGGAGATACACGGCTCGTGTTGTCTGTAGTTCAACCATGCCTAGACGGTCAGTACCGCGGTTCGATCTCATCCGCATTGTTACTTTGTGCCAGGAAGGGCTCTCAACAAGAGAAGTGCTCAGGCGTCTCGGAGAGAACCAAAGGACATGGAGAAGATACAGAGAGACAAGAACTGTCCATGACATGCCTCGCTCAGGCCACCCAAGGGCTACTACTGCAGTGGATGACCGCTACCTACGGATTATGGCTCGAAGGAACCCTAACAGCAACGTCACTATGTTCAATAATGCTTTTCGTGCAGCCACAGAACGTCGTGTTACGACTCAAACTATGCTGGATGATGCGCAACGTCACTTCCGACGTCCATGGCGGGGTTCATCTTTGCAACCAAGACACCACATTACGCGGTACAGATGGCCCCAACAACATGCCGAATGGACCGCTCAGGTTCTCTTCGCGGATGAGTTTCGCATATGCCTTCAACCCGATTATCGTCGGAGACGTGTTTGGAGGCAACCCGGTCAGCCTTAGACACACTGTCCAGCAGCGAGGTGGAGGTTCCCTGATGTTTTGGGGTGGCATTATGTGGGCCCGACGTACGCCGCTGGTGGCCATGGAGGGTGCTGTGACGGCTGTACGATACGCGAATGCTATCCTCTGACCGATAGTGCAACCACATCGGCAGCATATTGGCGAGGCATTCGTCTTCATGGACGTCAATTTCATCGCTCATCGTGCACATCTTGCGAATGACTTCCTTCAGGATAACGACATCGCTCGACTAGAGTGGTCAGCATGTTCTCCAGATATGAACAGTATCGAACATGCCTAGGATGGATTCAAAAGGGCTGTTTATGGACGACGTGTCCCACCAACCACTCTGAGGGATCAAAGCCGAATCGCCGTTGAGGAGTGGGGCAATCTGGACCAACAGTGCCTTGATGAATTTGTGGATAGCATGCCACGACGAATACAGGCATGCATCAATGCAAGAGGACGAGTTACTAGGTATTAGAGGTACCGGTGTGTACAGCAATCAGGACCACCACCTCGGAATGTCTCGCTGTATGGTGGTACAACATGCTACGTGTGGTTTTCATGAGCTATAAAAAGTACGGAAATGATGTTTATGTTGATCATTATTCCAATTTTCTGTACAGGTTCAGGAACTCTCGGAACCGAGGTGATGGAAAACTTTTTTTGATGAGTGTACATCCGCACCGCTTACGAGGGATCACGCTATGGGTCCAGCCGATTTTCCACTACGCGTTGCCTACTGTGCGTGGTTCCCGCACCACTGCATCGACACACCCCTGTTTCAACGTCGAGTTATGCTCACAAATGAATGTTAATTTCACTAGGGACTATGTTCTGAAATCGAGAAACAGCCACGTCTGGGCAGACGAAAACTCTCGTGCCACGCATGTTCAAAGATTTCAGCACCGGTTTGGTATTAATGTGTGGACAGGTATTCAGGACGGTCATGTGATCGGGTCACACCTCTTTCCATTCATGATCCTACATACTTGAGCTTCCTACGAAACGTATTGGACCAGTTCTTGGAAGCTGTACCACTGAATGTCCGTAAGGAAATGTGTTTTCAACATGCTGGTGCACCACTTCACTTCTAACGTGCGGTTCGGCGACATCTCAACACTCGATGGGGTATCCGAGGTGGTCCAATAGCGTATCCGCTCCGATCGCCGGATTTAACTCCTATGGACTACTTCTTGTGATGGTGTATGCATAGTTTAATTACCGAGACTCCTCTAGAGAAAGAGAAATATCTGCTGCCACGAGTTCTGGTCGCTGCACTAGAAATAGAAGAGACACCAGATGAGATGGCGAGAGTGCACTAGAACAAGACTCACGGCTACAAAGTCTGCAACAACGTTGGTGGTCGCCACATCGAGCCGCTGTTGTAATGCATCAGTATTACTCTGTATGCATAGATTTCTGATTTCTTATATGTTTTGGAATATTTCAAACATACAACGTTTCAGTGTTAATACAAACCATATGTGCTTAAATGATAATTGAATGTTTCGTTACGTTTCCTTTCGAATTGATACGGAATAATTGTACTGCGTCACGCCTAATTCAGTTCCTCGAGCAGAAGTGGATGAGTTAAACATCTGAACTGAAACCGTCGTATAATGGTAACGGTACGTTTCCGGGCAGGGGTTTCTATTCACAATATTGTGTACCCACTTCCCACTACAAGTCCTAGAAGTTTGTGACGGGAATTTTCAAACACCCTGTTTACAATGTCATAAAACTAACACACTGTGACAACAGATGACCGGAGCATGAATAAATGCTACAATCTCACAACGATGTGCTTTAGGCCCTTATGGTTCTTAGAGCCTCATATGTACACTAGCGGCATTTAAAACCGCAACAGCAGGAAGGATAGCAAATGGTGAAATCTTACTTATTATAAGCAGTATAATAGGACGAATACAAAATTACATGTGTAGCTGCTTTCGTGGTGTACAGGACGAGAAATTTGGTACACATAGATGCCACCTCTGGCAGCTTAGCATTGAGTCGAATTGAACTAGGGTACGTCATTCCATGCTGCTTCAACTCTGTACAAGAGTTCATCAGTCGCACTGCTAGGCGAGTGTCACGTGTCAGTCTCTCCAAAGTTTACGACAAGATGTTATCAATGGGTGACAGATGTTGGCCAAGGCAACAGCTGAACGCTCTACGCAGTGTGTAGGTCAGGACAGCAGGGGCGATATGGGGTCTTCCGTCAACATGTTGAAAGATAACGCCACGGAGATCTTCAGCCCGTCTTCGGGTCCTCCAGTCTTCACACGTCAGAAATGTAACTGCTGCTTTCCAAATTACTGACTATGCGAACCAGAGGTCAACTTTCCTGTGCCCAACGACACCCCATATCGTGGCGTTAGGTCCCGTATGGCGATTACGAATGCAATCTGACAACGTCCGTTCTCCTCAGAGCCTCGATCTACATCTATGTGCTGCAAACCACCGTGAGGTGCATGCCTGAGGGTATGTCCCATTGTACTAGTTATTAGGGTTCCTTCCCGCTCCATTCACTTATGGAACTGAGGAAGAAAGATTGAATTCCTCTGTGCTTGCAGTAATTATTGTAATATTATCCACCGTGAGGTGCATGCCTGAGGGTATGTCCCATTGTACTAGTTATTAGGGTTCCTTCCCGCTCCATTCACTTATGGAACTGAGGAAGAAAGATTAAATTCCTCTGTGCTTGCAGTAATTATTGTAATATTATCCTTACTATCCGTATGTGAGCGATATATAGGGGGTTGTAGGATGCCCCCTTAAAGGCATTTCATGAAACTTTATTAATATTCTCGGGATAGTTGACGTCTCTCTTCAAGAGTCTTCCAGTTCAGTTCCTTCAGTATCCCTGTGAAACTCTCCCACGCATCAAACAAACCCGTGACCATTCGTAGTGCCCTTCTCTGTACACGTTCAATATCCCCTGTTAGTTCTATTTGGTTCGGGTCCTACACACTTCAGCAATATTCTAGACCCGGTCGCGCGTATGATTTGTAAGCAATCTCCTTTGTAAACTAATTACACTTCCCCAGTATTCTACCAATAAGCCGAAGATTTCAATTAGGTTACATCATGGTCAGACAGAGATTCCGTAATCAGATTCTGGATTGTAAGGCGTACCCAGGAGCAGATATAGACTCAGATCACAATATAGTAGTGATGAAGAGTAGGCTGAAGTTCAAGACATTAGTCAGGAAGAATCAATACGCAAAGAAGTGGGATACGGAAGTACTAAGGAATGACGAGATATGTTTGAAGTTCTCTAAAGCTATAGATACAGCAATAAGGAATAGCGCAGTAGCCAGTACAGTTGAAGAGGAATGGACATCTCTAAAAAGGGTCATCACAGAAGTTGGGAGGGAAATCATAGGTACAAAGAAGGTAGCTGCGAAGAAACCATGGGTAACAGAAGAAATACTTCAGTTGATTGATGAAAGGAGGAAGTACAAACATGTTCCGGGAAAATCAGGAACACAGAAATACAAGTCGCTGAGGAGTGAAATAAATAGGAAGTGCAGGGAAGCTAAGACGAAATGGCTGCAGGAAAAATGTGGACATCGAAAAAGATATGATTGTCGCAAGGACAGACTCAGCATACAGGAAAGTCAAAACAACCTTTGGTGACATTAAAAGCAACGGTGGTAACATTAAGAGTGCAACGGGAATTCCACTGTTAAATGCAAAGGAGAGAGCAGATAGGTGGAAAGAATGCATTGAAAGCCTCTACGAGGGTGAAGATTTGTCTGATATGATAGAAGAAGAAACAGGAGTCGATTTAGAAGAGATAGGGGATCCAGTATTAGAATCGGAATTTAAAAGAGCTTTGGAGGACTTACGGTCAAATAAGGCAGAAGGGATAAATAACATTCCATCAGAATTTCTAAAATCATTGGGGGAAGTGGCAACAAAACGACTATTCACGTTGGTGTGTAGAATTTATGAGTCTGGCGATATACCATCTGACTTTCGGAAAAGCACCATCCACACAATTCCGAAGACGGCAAGAGCTGACAAGTGCGAGAATTATCGCACAATCAGCTTAACAGCTCATGTATCGAAGCTGCTTACAAGAATAATATACAGAAGAATGGAAAAGAAAATTGAGAATGCGCTAGGTGACGATCAGTTTGGCTTTAGGAAAAGTAAAGGGACGAGAGAGGCAATTCTGACGTTACGGCTAATAATGGAAGCAAGGCTAAAGAAAAATCAAGACACTTTCATAGGATTTGTCGACCTGGAAAAAGCGTTCGACAATATAAAATGGTGCAAGCTGTTCGAGACTCTGAAAAAAGTAGGGGTAAGCTATAGGGAGAGACGGGTCATATACAATATGTACAACAACCAAGAGGGAATAATAAGAGTGGACGATCAAGAATGAAGTGCTCGTATTAAGAAGGAAGTAAGACAAGGCTGTAGCCTTTCGCCCCTACTCTTCAATCTGTACATCAAGGAAGCAATGATGGAAATAAAAGAAAGGTTCAGGAGTGGAATCAAAATACAAGGTGAAAGGATATCAATGATACGATTCGCTGATGACATTGCTATCCTGAATGAAAGTGAAGAAGAATTAAATGATCTGCTGAACGGAATAAACAGTCTAATGAGTACACAGTATGGTTTGAGAGTAAATCGAAGAAAGACGGCCGGCCGCGGTGGTCTAGCGGTTCAGGCGCTCAGTCCGGAACCGCGCGACTGCTACGGTCGCAGGTTCGAATCCTGCCTCGGGCATGGATGTGTGTGATGTCCTTAGGTTAGTTAGGTTTAAGTAGTTCTAAGTTCTAGGGGACTGATGACCTAAGATGTTAAGTCCCATAGTGCTCAGAGCCATTTGAACCATTTTTTTGAAGAAAGACGAAGGTAATGAGAAGTAGTAGAAATGAGAACAGCGAGAAACTTAACATCAGGATTGATGGTCACGAAGTCAATGAAGTTAAGGAATTCTACTACCTAGGCAGTAAAATAACCAATGACGGACAGAGCAAGGAGGACATCAAAAGCAGACTCGCTATGGCAAAAAAGGCATTTCTGGCCAAGAGAAGTCTACTAATATCAAATACCGGCCTTAATTTGAGGAAGAAATTTCTGAGAATGTACGTCTGGAGTACAGCATTGTATGGTAGTGAAACATGGACTATGGGAAAACCGGAACGGAAGAGAATCGAAGCATTTGAGATGTGGCGCTATAGACGAATGTTGAAAATTAGGTGGACTGATAAGGTAAGGAATGAGGAGGTTCTACGCAAAATCGGAGAGGAAAGGAATATGTGGAAAGCACTGATAAGGAGAAGGCACAGGATGATAGGACATCTGCTAAGACATGAGAGAATAACTTCCATGGTACTAGAGGGAGCTGTAGAGGGCAAAAACTGTAGAGGAATTCAGAGATTGGAATACGTCAAGCAAATAATTGAGGACGTAGGTGCTACTCTGAGATGAAGAGGTTAGCACAGGAAAGGAATTCGTGGCGGGCCGCATCAAACCAGTCAGTAGACTGATGACAAAAAAAAAAAAAAACCTACCCCTACAAAGTGTTACACCCAGGTATTTATGTGAGTTGGCCGTTTACAGTACTGACTACTTGATATTATAGTCATAGGAACAAAGTGTTTTCGTTTCGTGAAGTGCAGAATTTTACGTATCTGAACATTTTGAGCAAGTTGCCAGTCTCTATATCACTTTGAAATCTTATTAATATCTGACTGAATATTTGCGCAGCTTCCTTCAGACAATACTTCATCACGCACAACAGCATGATCTGAAAAAAGTCTGAGGTTACTACTAATATTGCCCGCAGGTTCATTGATATACAACACGAACAGCGTGTGTCCCAACACACTTCCCTGGGAAACACTAAAGATGACTCTCCATCGAAGATAACATGTTGCGTTTCCCCTACCAAAACGTCCTTAGTCCAGTCACAAATTTCACTTGGTATCCCATATGATCGTACTTTCGACAGTAAGCGTAGATGTGGTACCGAGTCAAATTATTTACTTACTTTTCGCGATCAGGCTCAATGGACTGCGCGCTGCTTCGAGAGATTGCCTCCACTTCAGCCTGTCTTCGGGTCCTTTCTGCCATTCTTCCAGCAGTCCTACTCTATGAAGGTCTTTGGATACGCAGTCCATCGAGTTCTAGGTCTTCCTACGGGCCTTCTGCCGGTTGGCTTGGTGTTAGAGTACAGTTTTCGGCCATCGGTAGTCCTGTATTCGAGCAACATGTCCTGCCCACTGGAGTCGTCTGTCTTCATCATAGCCACGACGTTCGAGAAGAAAGTGTAAATTTGTTTCAACAAACGAAAAAATGAAGCCGTTTGAGGACAACACTGCTGCACACGATCCAGCTTAGTTAATGGAGTGAGCTGTACACTTATACTCAGCGAAAGGGTTCATTTATTCAACAGCTTGGAGACCTGAGTAATAAGTGCCATCCATATTGCTTGCATTGTCATATGACTGACCCCTACATAAGTGATGTCCAAATCATATTTACTTAATAAATTTTGCTAATGAATCAGTTAATTCTTCTGATTTGTGCCCTGTGTTTGCAATAAAACAGATAAATCTTTTAACAGGAAATCCATCTTTGCATAAATACCCTTTAACAAAAGACAACTAATCCACATGTGTAATATCGTGAGTGGCGTCAAACATGGTGGGAAAACGTTTAGTTTCTTTCACGTCGTCTGTAACATACTACTTCAACACCCTTTCTGTCAGAATTATGTAAACTCTTCATACGTTTAAAAAGAAAGATGTGATGTGCTCCATTGTCCTTTGTTTCCGTAAAGTTTTATATGTTTAGCTAGAAAAGGATAGAATCTTGCTGTTAGCTGTAGTGCCATCTCGAATTTTAAACAGGTCTGCAGACCCTTATTTGTGACTCCTGAAAGACAGGCCTTGTGTTGAAAAGTTTTTGACCACAGCAGCAACTCGCTTTAATAAGTCCCTCCAATATTTTTACTTATATCTCCAGCTGAGATGTTAGTTTCTATCTATCCTCTCCGTGATTTTTCCTGTAGCTGAATTGTCATAGGCAGTCAATCGGGACCGACCGTATTTCAGGTTTTGTAAACTGTGATGTTCCACTAAATAATAAACATGAAACACAAAATACACTACCCTTGGTTTGAGAGTATACTAAAAAAGGTCTTTGTTGTTTCTCGGCATTCCTCAAAGATGTGAAACACCAACCTTTACTTAAGTACTTCGGAAAATCAGTATATTGCCTGTATGAATTACTGAAATGCCGGCCGCGGTGGTCTCGCGGTTCTAGGCGCTTCAGTCTGGAACCGCGCGACTGCTACGGTCGCAGGTTCGAAACCTGCCTCGGGCATGGATGTGTGTGATTTCCTTTGGTTAGTTAGGTTTAAGTAGTTCTAAGTTCTAGGGGACTGATGACCACAGTCCCATAGTGCTCAGAACCATTTGAACCATTTTGAATTACTGAAATCAGAGCCCCTACTCTGTGCCACGTAACCTTGTTTAGCGATATTATCGAGAAAGAATTCATTTATTATACATTTCGCAGGATAGTTAGAAATAGAATCATTGCCAACTGCTTTATGTACGTCATCTGGGTCAACTGAAATGGTTATTTTTGCGCCTTTTATTATTGTTTCTCACATAGGAAACGCCTGACTCAGATAAACCACACGCTGTACTATTTTCGTTATTGTGCACCGCATTATCACACGGCACATTATTACACTTTGATGTTTCTGGGACTGTAGCTGGAACTAGATAGCAGTTTCTAATTTTAAATCACACACCGATCTTTGCGTTCTTTCTCAGAGTTTCCTCATTCGTTATTGCCTTATCTATCGCGACTTTTCGGTACCGAGAACCACTTTCTCTTCTCCGACTGTCAATCTTTTCATTAATACTAATATATAAAACATAATGCTGAACAACTGTGCTCTTTACAGTTTCAAATTAAACTTAACTGCCAGCCAAGCGGCTGGCTGTTAGGATGACTGGATGACTGGCAGTATTTTCCTCGCATTTGAAGTTTGAGTGGGCACGACTGACAAGGGGAGGCCGCCAATTGTGAAATTCAGATTCGATTCATACTGCACATAATAAAAGCTCATGGCCAGAGGTGTAATGTGGCAAAGCACCAAGATGCACTTCTCAGCCGTTGTCGAGAAAATCGACAGTTAAAAGAAACCGCTGCGGTGAAATACTCTCTACGATTAATAATTTTCTACCGCGTCGTGGGGCAGCGGTAAGCGCTCGGGTTCTTAATCCGAAGGTCGCCGGATCGAATCTCGCGCCATACAAATTTTTTTTATTATTTGTTTTTTGTAATTCAAATGTATACACATATATATGCGCACTATGAATCGAATTTCACAATTGGCGGCCTCCCCTTGTGAGTGTCGACACCAGCTGAGTATGACAGTGCTAGCGGCGTGTCAAATGATAAAGCTCAACTGCAAGGAACGAGAATTTCCTTCCTAACGTATACCACATAGGAAGGCACGATGCTAAATAAAGTGAATAATAGAATTAATGCCAATGTCATTCACATCCATTTCATTGTGAGTTAAGTTCGCATTCTCAAAATAGTTCAAATGGCTCTGAGCACTATGAGACTTAACTTCTGAGGTCATCAGTCCCCTAGAACTTAGAACTACTTATACCTAACTAACCTAAGCACGTCACACACATCCATGCCCGAGGCAGGATTCGAACCTGCGACCGTGCCGGTCGCGCGGTTCCAGACTGTAGCGCCTAGAACCGCTCTGCCATTTCGGCCGGCTCGCATTCGCCTTTCAAGAGTTGTGGATATTTTGAAAAAACAGTAACAGGTTATAAGACACCCTTTAAAATCCACAGCCCTTTAACATTCGCCACCCTAGGCAGCTTCCTAGTCTACCTAGGCCTAAATACTACTCTAAGCCAGTGTAGACGGAAAGCTATTTACCGTATGCGGGAATGATGTTCACACTATACGCTGCAGGATTAGCGTTCTTGGTACTGTTAGTGTCATGACTTGCCGTTAGGCGCCGGTTATGGTACGGCGACGTAGGGTTGAAACACAAACAGCAGTCTGCATTAACAGTTCCAGACAGTCAGCATAAGTCTGGACAATGTGAGCAGAACTTTACTGTTAAAGCTGTTTTATCAAAACAACAGCAATAGTGCTGCTGCGTCTCTTCGCGAATATCAACGCATCAGAGTAGCACAGAGAGGTTCTCTTTTCGCGCCGGAGTTGAAGAATATGAATCAGAAGTTCGAATCAACTGGCGATTTGGAAATTGCTCCTGGGAGAGGCCGACGGCCAGTTGCGCCACTCATTACTGATGAAGTTACTGTTGCTGTGGCTGAGTATGTTGGTCGCTATGTGCGACCTGCAAACAGCGCACGAACTGTGTCACGACAGCTGAACATTCCACGGCCCATCGTTCGAAAATTGCTGCAAACTATTGTGAAATGGTATCTCTAGTGCGGTATCAGATTATCGTGGATACAGATGGACGTCACATTGAGCAATGTTTGTAACCTGGAACGTAAATGTGATAAGCATTTGACAAATGTAAGGTCCTCGTGTAGAAATTAAAATGTGTTCCTTTCAATAGCTTATGCCTTATTTCTCTTCCGAAAGTAACTCTATTGAAAGAAGTTGAATTAATCGACAAATATGTCAAAATTTATGTGAGATGTAATTTTTAAACTGTATTATCCAAAGCTCATAACAAAATTGATATGGTCATTCAGCAATTATAGAAAATGTTTCTCACATACGCAGCTGAATGATTTAAGTGTGTTCAAATGACACTCAAACAACTACAAGTAAACACAAAAATGATTTGTACAAGTAAATACACACACACACACACACACACACACACACACACACACACACACACACTGATATATGTATACTGACCCTTAACACATTTGGACGTATTTTCCATACTATTTTATTAAGGATATATTAGAGTAACCAAATTTTGAATGTATTTCTGAATGCATTGTCATGGTATGAAATGACACAAATGAAATAGCAAAATCATGTATCCCAAATATCCCAAATCTAATAATATTCATAATAGGAAAGAAAACAACTTAAACTTTCTTTGTAAGCTTCCTAAGATAATATTACATGTAAATCATGTAGCTAACTACAGTGGTAGATCATATAAATAAATCTTAAGTATTGAAACTTTAAGTAAATATTAAGTCAAGAAAAATGTAATATTTTTTAATTCTCCACTTACGTGGGAAATGTTCAGTTACTGAATGTTCATGGATATAAGTTTTGTGAACCATCTACAGATTTACAATAGTGTATGTTTGTGTCCTTGCACAACAACGTCAAAACAGTATAAATGTCTATTACTGCCACTCCATTATATAGCATGTTCTGTTCAGTTGTCTCTCTTGTCACATAGCATAAACAAATATTTAACTGTTAATTACTATCAAATGGTTAACAGTGTCAACGTACATCACTACTTTCATGACCTAAAACTCTTAACTGTCACTATAGAGAAAATAACTAAAATTTTATGTTTTTCTTAAACAACAGGTAATCTGTGACCAATGCATAAAAAAGATTTTCAGTGAAAAGTTTTCCTTTCGATCAACAACAAAATTTGCAGCCTCAGGTTACATAATTTACCATTCTTTAAAATTTATGAATGTATGGTTTCAGTCCAGCAATGTTCCTTGCACAAATAGTATTTTGCAAAGCCTTCTGTAGCGGCACCACCGTTTATGATAGCGAAAGTCAATTTTGTGCAATATAGCCAGGTGTGGGCTGGATTGCAGGATTGCAGTGAGTTACGCATACCAGCAGTTGCAAGGCAAATAGAGGCCACAGGGGCATAGAGCTACTGGAGAGGGCGGACACAGCAGTTTTCATGGCGCAAGTCACAGGAAGAAGGGGGCCACTGGCCAACCTAGTGTGTTATGAGTATATGACGTGAAGCAGCGCACTTGGCAAAACAGAGGTGCACAGCCGAGTATAAATAGGTGCCTTTTCTAACGAGATTAATTCAAGTGTGGCAGCTCTCCTGGATGGCGGGATGTCACACCACCAGCTATACGCAGCAGCAGATGGAGCGCCAGCATTCCAGTCCACGGCGGGTCACTAGTTCGACCCTCTGAGGCTGACGCGGGATCTGTAGCCAGCCAGCCAGCTGCGGGCCACTCCACGGCTCGCTACTGCGGGCAGTCGTCCTGGCTTCCAACACACGCTGGAAGCATCCCAAGGCGAAGGCTGCAGATTCGGACTCCAGATCACGGGCGCTCATTGTCGTCGTGTTCTAAGCCACACTGGTGAGGGATCACGGCGCAGACCATCTTGCAGTTGTCAGTGGGCTGCGTGGCAGCTCCTCAGAGTGGTGCGGGGAGAACGAGGACGGGGACAGCTGAGTTGGCAGGGATGCAGACCGCCGAGTCAACTGTGGCATCCTGACGACGACGCAACTCCGCTGGCGTACAAGGCCGGCTCGACACAGCATTGCATTAGACGGGCTGCTGGGGTGCTTCCTCAGCATTGTGGGGCCCTGTGACGCAGACCGAGGTGTATGAGGGCACTGTGGTTGGAAACAATAAATGATTTGGAAAGTTCTCGCCGAGTTTTAATACGACACCTCCTGGCATCACCCATTACACTGCAAACCATATCAGCATAACATATTTTCTAACAAACAATAAGTTGTGAAGTGTGACAAATATTCCTAATACACGATAGATGAAGATGAAATAATAACCATTGGGTAGTCATTGTATACCACAGATCATTGATGTATATCATGTATAGTAATGGGCCTCTAAATTTACCTTATAGCCTAATTTATATTCACATCTGACGATTTCATCGCTTTAAGGACGACATGTTGAATTCCGCCTACTACTCAGTTCTGAATCTATTAACAAAGCTGGTCAGGCATTTCTTAAGCAGATAATTTGTTCAGTAGGCGACAGTGTGAAACTGGATCAAACTCCTTCCGGAAGTCAAATCAAACTGGACGCCGGTATCTACTGCCTTCTGGCTCTCATGAACGAACAAATTCCATGCTGATTCCTACTGAGAGTTTTGCTTTCCAAAATGGTCAAAGAGGTCACAGAGAGCAAGGATAAAAAGTGTTCCACAATTCAACAACAGATCTACGTAGTGATTAAGCTCTATAGCTAAACGCAGCAGTCTGACCACTCTTCTTGAAAACAGTACTGGCCAGCACCTTTTTGTCATCGCTTGAAACGTTTCAGTAAATTCCCACTAGAAACAGTGCGAGTTCTTGCGATCTATTACATATACACTGACGGAAATAAAATCACAACATCAAAAAATAATTAATGTAGAGCAATCAAATTTCAGGGATACATTTATCTAGGTAACATATTTAAGTGATTAACATTGCAAGTTCACAGGTTAATGTAAGTGCGAGTAAGCCATTATAAATGCGAAATGCTGGTACATTAATAACCGATGAAACTGTCAGGATGTTGAATGCAAACGTGAATGCATTGTTTTTTTTCAGATACCGGATGTCAGGTTGTTATGGAGTTCCATGTATGTGGCACTTGGCCGGTCAATACACGGACGGTTAACGCTGTTTGTGGATGACACTGGAGTTGTTGTTCGCTGATGACCCAACATGTGCTCAATTGGAGACAGATCTGATGATCGAGCACGCCAAGGCAACATATCGATATTCTGCAGAGCACAGCACGTTGTGTTATAACAGCGGTATGTGAGTGAGCATTATCCTATTGGAAAACGCCTACTAGAATGCTGTTCATGAATTTACAAGAGGTGGAATCACCAGACTGACGTACAAATTTGCAGACAGGGTGCGTGAGACAACCGCGGGATTGCTCCTGCTATCATACGAAACCGCAACCCAGACCATAACTCCAGGTGTAGGTCCAGTGTGTCCATCACGCAGACAGGTTGGTCGCAGGTCTACAACTGGCCTTCTTCTAAACAACACACGACCATCACCGGTACCGAGGCAGAACCAGTTTTCATCAGCAAACACGGTAGACCTTCACCCTGCCCTGCAGTGAGATCTTGCTTGACACCACTAAAACCGCAAGTGGCGGTGGTTTAGGTGTCAGTGAAATGCACGCTGTAGGACGCCTGGCTCGGAGCTATCCTTGAAGTAACCGATTTGTAACAGTTCGTTGTGTCATTGTGGTGTCAACTGCTGCTCAAATTGCTGCTGCAGATGCAGTAAGATAGTGCCAGAGCCACATGTCAAACTCGATGGTCTTCCCTCTCGGTAGTGCCACGTGGCCAACAGGAGCCCAGTCTTCTAGCGACCGTACATTCCCGTGACCACTGTTGTTAGCAACCATATACACATTTCTGCCAAGTCTTTCTGCAATATCGCAGAAGGAACATCCAGCTTCTCGTAGGTCTGTTACACGGCCTCGTTCAAACTCAGCGAGATACTGCTACAGGCGTCTTTGTCACCTTAAAGGCATTCTTATTAATATCAGCTCATTACTTCCAATCTCAGAGGTAAGTAACGCTCACAACCGTTCCAGTGAGTATTTAAAGCAAACCCGACTTGCAACCTCATAGTGACGCTACTGGCGCCACTCTTACGCGACTGGCGTGAAATATGAATAGACATCATCTTTCAGATGTAGAAACTTACCTAGCATCTGTCGCTTATGTCACACTCCTTCTTGGTACTGCGATTTTTTCCGTCAGTATGGCCAAACTATCAGGACACCTTTCCCATATATGATGATGATGATGATGATGATAAAGTCCCATACTCCGTGACGGAGCGTAGGCAAGGTCCTAGTGGTGGTCGTTTGCCATTGCCTTCCTCCGACCGTAATGGGGATGAATGATGATGATGAAGACGACACAACAACACCCAGTCATCTCGAGGCAGGAAAAATCCCTGACCCCGCCGGGAATTGAACCCGGGACCCCGTGCTCGGGAAGCGAGGGCGCTACCACGAGACCACGAGCAGCGGACCATCCCATATATAGAAGCAGAAAATATGTAATGTGGACGTGGGTCCGGAAACACTTTAGTTCCATGTTAGGACGATTCATAGTTGTAAAAACCACGGGAAAACCACAGCATACCACATGAAAATCTTTCTTGCATGAAACGTTTCAAATGCCTCCTTGGTTACGTCTGGATAAACTGTAATTCTTCAGCTGACCTCCGGTGTTTTATGTTCTGTTTTACTGTTTCGCCGAATGTAATGCTGAAATGCGAATCACGCTATCGCTTGTGTTGACAGGCGACTCGTTTTTCTTACTCGTAGCGTCAGCTATTTAAGTAGCGGACTTCGCGAGTCTTCACTACGCACTTGGTTTACAACACAGATGGATAGGAAGAGATGGATCAGTTACCTAGCCTCCAAGTTCTCTGGACCTAAACACGCTAGATTTTCAATTGTGGGGCATTTGGAAACTACTACGTATTGAATCTCGGTAAAAGATGCATTAAGATTGTTGCTTTCATGTACGAAATAGTTTTGTGCGGTGTGTGGTACTTTCTGTTCCTATTTCCCAAGACTATCTTACAATGAAAAGATGAAATTGAGTTCTGGTGTGAAAATAAATCATTTCTGAACCCATGTGCACATAACATGTCTCCTTCTTCTGTGTATGATGAGTATGTCCTGAAAGTTGGGCCTCGCCTTCCTGAAATACCTCGTATATATCACTGCCAAAGTATTCCATCAGGTTCAGTCCTCTTTTCCCTGTCGTATGATTTTAGTTCATCTTTTACTGCTCTATCGGTTATCTGTCGATCTCAGTCACTTCAGCATTTGTGCAACTATCGAAAAAGAGGAAGCATAGAACAGTCTCCACATCGTGACACAATTTTGGGAGATAGAATTCAGTACAGCTTTCTGTGTGCCACCCTCTGATTCGGCGCTAGTACGAGGGCTATTCGGAAAGTAAGATCCGACCGGTCACGATACAGAAACCAATGTAAAAATAAAAAATACTACTCTACATACCTGCAGCTCCGACTTAGACATTTATCACAGGGCTGTGTCAACTTTCCAATACCTTCGTTATAGAGGGTAGCCACCTGTGCTTTCCGCCACTTCTCTACGTTGTCTGTAGCTCATTCTCGGAGCCAAAATGTTGTCTTCATAGCCAGCGATTCATCTGAGCAGAGATGAACATCAGAGGGAACCAAGTCCGGACTGTATAGAGGAGAATCAAACACTTCCCATCGAACATGCCACAGGTGCGTCCTCATTGCCCCTGCAGAGTCCAGCCGAGAACTGTCAAGAAGGACGAAACGCGTGGCAGTTATGGTAAGTGGGCTGCATAACTTGAGGCGAAATCTCCCAGCCGACCTCATACTTGGCGGGAGACACTGTCGTTCTAGGCATTTTTACGTATTCACTGTGCGCTCAAAACTGAAAAGGGCGACGTGATGCGATCGATGAGGATACTGGAGATATTACCCAACACATCTGTGCAAAGCTTCGTCGGATTGTCTCAGTGGTTTCCATTTCGCACCAGATCGGACTTACTTTCCGAGTTGCCCTCGTATTATCACTAAGCACTGATCATATGAGGTCTGTTCGGAAAGTAACGGTCGATCGGTTGCGAAATGGAAACCACTATGAAAATCAAAAATGTTTTATTTGCAACAGTTAGCTAAACGTCCTAGCTACTTTTCTACACATTTGCCGCTTCGACTTAGTCATTGTCGTAGCATTGTGCCAATTTTCCAATACCCTCGTCATAGAGGGCAGCCGCCTGTACTTTCCGCCAATTCTCCACGCTGATCTGCAGCTTATTGTCTGTGCTAAGATGTGAGGAGAGATGAAAATCAGAAGGAGCCAAATCCGCGCTGTATGGCGGGTGATCAAACACTTCCCATCGAAAAGGATGCAGTGTGTGGCTGAGAACTGTCAAGAAGAAGAAAATTCATTACAGTTACGTTGTGTGGACTGCTTGAAATCAGACGAAATCTGTCACAGGCACTCATACATGTCGGGAGACACTATTGTTCTAGGCATCTTTACGTGCTCACTATGCGCTCAGAACTGAAAAAAACGACGTGACGCGGTCGGCGGTCATACTAAAGGAACTGTCCAACAAATCTATGCAAAGCTTCATTGGATTTTCACGCTGGTTTCCATTTCACCACCGATCGAACTTTAATTTGCGAATAGCCCTTGTAATATATTCACTGACTTCACTTAAGACCGAAATATCTTGGAATTATTACTAAGACGGAGAGGGAGAATTTTACTTTCGAATCCTCTGAATACTTCTCAGTATTCTTAATTCATTTTTACGCTGCTTTTTATAAGTATCGGGTTTTCAAAAGTCAGTTACTCGAAAACTAAAAGGCGTACAGAAAATACACTGATCAGCCAGAATATTATGACCACTTATTTAATAGCATGTATTTCCACCTTTGGCACGGATAACAGCGGCGGCGCGTCGTGGCATGGAAGCAGTGAGGTTTCGGTAGGTCGCTGGAGTGAGCTGGCACCACATCTGCTCTCACAAAGCAGCTAATTCCCTTAAATTCCGGGGAGGGGGACGATGAGCTCTGAGGCCACGTTCAATCACATCCCAGATATGTTCGATCGGGTTCAGATGTGGCGAGTTGGGGTCCAGAACATCAACTGGAACTCGCAGTTCCAACACATCTCTGGCCTTGTGACATGATGCATTATCTTCTTGAAAAATTCCTCTGCCGTCGGGAAACACGATCGTCGTGAAGGGATGTACGTGGTCTGCAACCAGTTTACGATAGTCCGTGGCCGTCATGGTGCCTGGAAGACGAGGGATTCGCACCTTCTCATCGGCATGATCTACATCTACATCTACATGATTATTCTGCAATTCACATTTAAGTGCTTGGCAGAGGGTTCATCGAACCACAATCATACTATCTCGCTACCATTCCACTCCCGAACAGCACGCGGGAACAACGAACACCTAAACCTTTCTGTTCGAGCTCTGATTTCTCTTATTTTATTTTGATAATCATTCATACCTATGTTGGTTGGGCTCAACAAAATATTTTCGCATTCGGAAGAGAAAGTTGGTGACTGAAATTTCGTAAATAGATCTCGCCACGACGAAAAACGTCTTTGCTTTAATGACTTCCATCCCAACTCGCGTATCATATCTGCCACACTCGCTCCCCTGCTACGTGATAATACAAAACGAGCTGCCCTTATTTGCACCCTTTCGTTGTCCTCCGTCAATCCCACCTGGTAAGGATCCCACACCGCGCAGCAATATTCAAACAGAGGACGAACGAGTGTAGTGTAAGCTGTCTCTTTAGTGGACTTGTTGCACCTTCTAAGTGTCCTGCCAATAAAACGCAACCTTTGGCTCGCCTTCCCCACAATATTATATATGTGGTCCTTCCAACTGAAGTTTTTCGTAATTTTAACACCCAGGTGCTTAGTTGAATTGACAGCCTTGAGAATTGTACTATTTATCGAGTAATCGAATTCCAACGGATTTCTTTTGGAACTCATGTGGATCACCTCACACTTTTCGTTATTTAGCGTCAACTGTTACCTGCCACACCATACAGCAATCTTTTCTAAATCGCTTTGCAACTGATACTGGTCTTCGGATGACCTTACTAGACTGTAAATTACAGCATCATCTGAGAACAACCTAAGAGAGCTGCTCAGATTGTCACCCAGGTCATTTATATAGATCAGGAGCAGCAGAGGTCCCAGGACGCTTCCCTGGGGAACACCTGATATCACTTCAATTTTACTCGATGATTTGCCGTCTATTTCTACGAACTGCGACCTTCCTGACAGGAAATCACGAATCCAGTGGCACAACTGAGACGATACCCCATAGGCCCGCAACTTGATTAGAAGTAGCTTGTGAGGAACGGTGTCAAAAGCTTGCCGGAAATCTAGAAATACGGAATGATGAAGAAGGCATCGGGATTCATCAGGCCATGTAACGCTCTGCCACTGTGTCAACGTTCAGTGCCGATGGTCACGTCCCCATTTCAATTTTAGTTGCCGATGTCGTGACATTAGCACATGCCTGGGTCGTGGGCTGCAGAGGCCCATCGACCGGAGTTTTCGCTGCCCTGTGCGTTTAGACACACTTGTGCTCTGCCCAGCATTAAAGTCTGATGATAGTTCCACCACAGTTTGTCGGTTGTCCTGTATTACTAGTCTACCCAGTCTACGACGTTCGACATCTGTAATGAGGGGTGGCCGCCCAGCCCCACGACATCTGGACGTGGATTCACCTTGGTTGCGCCAAGAGTTGAAGGCATTCACCACAACACACCTCGAAAACCCGATAAGTCGAGTAGTTTGCAAAATCCTCGTTCCGAGCCTCCGGGCCATCACAATCTACCCTCGATGAAAATGAGATAGAGCGCGCGCCTTCTCCGTTCTACCAACGGACAGCACGCTCTTTGAGATTACATGGACAGTGCGTGTGTCTGACTAGGAGTCATTCCTTTCCAGGCAACGCTGCTATCGCCTGGACGGATTTATACCGATAGTAGGTTGGTGGTGATAATTTTCTCTCTGATCTGTGTAGAAACCTATCAGTCAATAGGGAATTTCTCCAAGTTACCTCACTTTATGAGTGTTCAATACAGCAACTGTTTGTGACACGGCAAACGTCGATGCAGGCGGAAGAGCACGTGCGCGCAATACTTTGAAGTCGTAGTTTCTGCCTGGGAAGACAAAACGACGGAAATCGGATCACTGGGTTGTCTATCCACAAGTGCAAGCTAATTCTATGCGACAATACGGAGCGAATGCGTTGTCTACAGGGGGTCAGAAACAGCCGGGAAAACTTGTGCGCTTGGAGGGTAGGTTGTGCTAAGAAGTATTTGCTACGAAAAAAATTCGACACCTTGCGCCGTTTCCGACTTAACTAGGATAGAAGTTAGCCAACCAGGCAGTTGCGTGCGCAAATTCAAGCGAGCTGCCCGATACAATTAGTGTCAGTTGTACTCATAGCGTAACTCCTCAGCGTTTGGCTAGGGTTCGAACCTTGCTACCGTCCCATCGCTTTCTCGTTCAGTTTTAGGAAAGCAAACGAAGAACACGTTTGGCGACGCCGTCTCTCATGGACCGCTTGAATTTGCGCGTCCAACGGCCTGATTGGCTGACTTCAATGCTAATTAACTCGGAAATGGCGCAGCGTATCGAAATTTTTTCTTAGCAATTGTTTCTGAGTACAGTCTACCCTGAAACACCCTCACAAGCTTCTCAGACTGTTTCTGACCACCCCTGTGCATGGTGCGACATGCCTACCTGCTAGTGGCGCTTTCCCCCACTACGCCATAGCGCGTTACGATTCGAAAGTTGGTGAGATGTCCCATCCAATGATATGCGTTATTTTTCTGTATGTCTTGTAGTTTTCGCGTAGTTGTCTTCTAAAACCGTCTAGATACTTATTATTAAGGCTGTACAGTGTTGCACCATCTGATCAGCGGGCATTTACGTCCATGACTCAGCGCGGCTATCGTTTGTGATCCATGTTGCAACAATTGACTCATTCCATACGTGTCACTGATTTCGATCTGTCTGCCTATGTACTGACCTGGAAAATTCTCTTCTGGAATCCTTGGGCGAACAGCGAACTGTAACGGGACACGATGTGCTTTGCGACTAGTATTTGGTAGAAACTCACTTGTTGGTGCTTCTGAGGCTTACTGTATGAAGAGTCTGTTCCTGGGTGTGTCTGTCTGCCACTGGCTGGTTTAGAACTCCTTTCTGATCTGCCAGAGAGACAAAAGTAGATCTATTCATCCCTGATCGTGTCATCCTGCAGCCACATAACTCTACAAGTCATTTCGTATTGCAGCTATAACACAACAGGATGGTCGACCTAAATTTACACAGTGTACTCAAGTGGCGACCTTATCTCTTTATCTCTGATAATAACAGAAGCTGAAGAAATGAATTAAAAAGTGCGCCACAGCTAGAACTTGAATCTTGGTCCCCAGCTTACTCAGCAGGTGTGCTAACTATTACACGACTATAGCGGTGTGGCTGCAAGGACTATCCTAGTCCATTGTCTTCCCTAACACAAAGATCAATTCACTCCTTCAGCCCATTTTCCCTTTCTTAAATCGTCAGTATTGCTGAGGCGCTCATGTATTGGAATAGCACTGTAGCTTTGTACGTAATGGGGACACCCTGCCTGTACCTCAGATGTAGGTGATCTATTGATCTGATGGAACTGTATTTTCCTTGAGACATATGTCTCTACTTCATCTACGATAATGATAGAAGCTGAAGAAATGTATGAAAATTTGTGCCACGGCCGGAGACGCTCGGGAATACTGAAGATTTAAGAAGGGTATAATGGGCTGAGTGAGTGAACTGAAGTTTGTTTTAGGGAAGTCACTGCACTAGGGTAGTCTGTGCAGGTTTGCTAGTTATGCTGCTGCAGGGCTGTAAAGGTTAGCAAGTCTTGCTCTTAAGCAGGAGACCTAGGTTCGATAGATTATGTTGAGACTCATATGTTTCAAGGAAAATAGAATTCCATCAGATAAAATAATCTTGTTACGTTATGCTGAATGAACTTTAGTGTGTCAGTTAACAGTGATTAAACCCTCATGTAGGATTCTCAGCCAGAAGAATGAAATTAAATTTACTGGCCAACTGAGAATCAATAAAATTGTCCTCATATACTCGACCTGTACCTTTCCTTCCATGAAAAAAGCAGTATCAAAAAAATTAGAAAAATGTCATCCTCTGACGTTAAATATAGTTCTCGCAAGTTGTAAGGTGTCAGGCAAATCCAACACCTTCCATGAAAACCCTGACATGATAAGCAAACCCGGCAGTATGTCACATAGCTCCGAATAAATCCTGACATTAAATTAACCAAAGAAATACGATCAACGAGTGAGCAAATGTAATACCACAGACTAACACGAGAACAGAAGCCGAGAGCAGAACCGTGTTAAGCTAGAAGGCCCTACGATAAGGGACGGACACGCACGTCGCCAGCCAACCACCAGGACCACCCCCAGCCCATGTTAAAAGATAGAGCCCTCCAGAAGAACAGTATAGATCTTACGGTAACACTAAAAGGGCCACACCAGCTGCAAGTTTTAGCGTGAGACTTTTTTTGCGTCTCTGTTAAGTTGCAAACGTTAAAAACATTGCCCCACCACGAAAAGTATAACGTTTTTCATTGGATAGACAGAATTTTTGTAGGCGGAGCTTAAGGTTAACATTGAGACCCTGATTAGTCAGGTGAAAACACAGCCAGATAGTTTTTTTTATACCAACTTCGGTAAATTGTAGTAAGGAGAAGTTAGGAGGAGAGTTGCTTCCGAGACGGCGAGGTGCATGGAGTTGTGCCTCCCGCCACCCCTGACAAACACCGACAAGGTAGTGAACGCACGCGATGCCGCATTTTTGAGCGCATAAGGCTTCACTCAGAACTGCAGAAGTCTCATCTGTTACATCCCCTTTTTACGTAATACTAGTGTCGATCGTCAATTGAAGCTCATGGTATTCACATTTGCTACGTAAGTTAAAATCTGAAACGCGATGATTTTTCTGTTATATAATTATTGAGAAGCCACATCAGCCACTGTAATTTACGACAAGTTAGATAAGAAATTAAAAATAATTGAGGGTCACTGTAGACCATTTTTGATAGTTTTCTCTTTTGTGAAACTTAATTTAAACCTAGATTATAGATGTGATATGGCATGTGTCATCCTTCGATCCATTGTAGAACTTGGAAAACCCACTCAGGGAATATTCGTTCACATTTTTGTTGAACGCAGTTGGTTTTTATCATCCTGTATTAAAATATTTCCTTTTATCAATAGTAAAATTTATAAACAATGTTTTGTGAGTAGAATAAAATTTCCAATGGTAAACTTAACTGCTTTTTCGACGTTATTTTACCAGATAACTAAAAATAGGAAAGCCTTGAACCCCTTCCACTAAATTGAGTTAGTATTAAGATTCTTTTACATGGAGTGCAGTGGAGCTGACGCTGAAATCATTAAGTATTTGGTTATATCATCGCTAGTCTCACTGAACTCTTCTGAACTCTACATGTCGTGTGTGGTCTGGCGTCTCCTTACCAGCAACAGGTCTCAGGTTCAAACTAGTCAATTCCATAAAAAAACACGCTCAGAGCGTCCTTGCGCGAAAGTGGTAGGGAAACACGACTTAGAACAAACAGACACCACGCAGAATGTTAGAAAGTATATAGCCTCAACGTTGTTGAATAAAAAAACATGCATGGACCCAGAAATGCATCCAGTTACTCGAAACACAGTGGCACGTCCAACCCAGGGAACTCGCGTAATCTTGTAAATAAACCAGGCTCAAGCATGTGTAAATCACCTATCAATGCCAAATACCGCGAGGTCTGAGGTTCTCGGCGAATCAGAACAGAGCATATTTATGATACGTTCGAGCGCACGCTATGTAAAGGCACTCTGAGAATTTCTTCACTTCAGAAAGATATTTACTGCGATGAAAATCAAAATGGGCGAAACATCTTTGATGCATTGAATGAGTGGTGCTGTTGTAATAACAATGTTGTTGTAGATTGACAAAATTACAGTGTTACAACAGGGACAGTATTTTGTTTTAAAGAGAAAACAAGTACAAAATTGCTTTTGCAATTAAAAGTCTGACCTTACGTAATCTCCGTTTCGACCGCACGTCATCTCGTTTCAGGATTCCGAGTTAGTGTGACGACGATAACGCGCAATGTCGTTACTTGACTATTCTGCGATGAAGATCGTGTCTTCAGACCCGTTATACATCTATAATAGGTAATGATAGGACTCCCGTAATGTGGCAGCTGTTATCGTGGGACTGAAGTTCCAGAGCGCGCACAGTTTCAAATACGCGGCACTGGCGTACTTACGTAGTATATTCCTCTATGCAATGTCATGCTCGGTAGCACCTGCTAAATAATTTCAGTTGAATGATTGTTACGACACAGTTCAAAAATCTCAAAGCACAGTCATCGAGATGTTCAAACCTGAGATCGTGCACGCGCATTGTGCCTCAGTGACCCACCGATTTGTGTCTATTCACACGCGAAAACTGTCTTAGCTTGTCCACGAATAAAATCGGAACACACTGTTCGCTCAACATTAATTACTGTCTGTCTGCAGATGACATCGACATTGTGCACATATTAATTTAAACACGTGTCCTTACCACAGAAACCAACACGCCAGTCATCCAGCCAGTTCAACAGTCCGTGTCTTCGTATCTGCTCTACACTTGATTGTTCAGTTTCGGTAGTCGAAAACAGGATTTCTTATGGCAAATGTAGTGTTTTATTCGGGAATAATAGCGTGGAAGGGTGGGGAGAGGGGGAGTTAAATTTCTGTGATGTTTCCCGCACTACAACTGACGCCTTTTGGGAAGTTCCCTAGGTGTTAGTAATAGATATTGTATTTCATTTTGTGAAATATAGATGCAAATTTCCAGGATAGAGCAGGCCTGTGGACAATTTTTATTATACTTTATCAGCAAAACTTCTGGGAACATCTACAGCCGTCGTCAAGTTGTTATCTGCTTTTATTTGCAATCTTTTTCTCTGTGGTATCAGACTTCGTCTCCAGAATTATAATATCTCCGATTAGTGAAATAAGTTAATATAAATACCCATTCGTTGAATATGAGCACTACATTTCAACATTTTCTCCAGCCGCTTTAAACACACATGAATACCGTTAATACGAATTTGCAGCCAGCATGTGGACGCATCAGCCGTCCCCTGCAGTGTAGGCAACAGTAAGGGCTCAAATGGGAACTGTTACAGATGACGGATGCGTCCGAAGCCGTCTCAATGGCCTCACTACTAGCGCGATCCTAGCAATGTACTCGAATTCGTCAACCGCCGTCACCAATCCTCTACGCACTGAACGTCTAAACGTTATAATTAGCAGCTTTATTCAAAATGAATTACAAATGACTCTCTGAAGAGTGTACCGAGACTGGGAGAGCAGCGATGTGTGTTTCAGAAATGTATCTTTACCTGTCAGTGATCAAGAGGATTTAAATATGTAAAAGCATTTTTGGCACCAGTCACTTCTTTACGTTCAATGAGCTACGGGAAGCATACAGTAAAAAGCGTAAGTCAGGTTCTTATGGGAGGAAACAGATTGTGAAAAATACCTTCGGCGTAGCTGCATCTAATGCGACGCCATAAGAGAACACATGAGTGCCTGGAAGTATGGGAGAAACCACTCCTTATTTGCAGAATAGTTGCGAGAATGTAAGCAAAAATTCACTCTAAAGAATAAGACATGAAAGTAATTAGAATAAACAATAAAAAACACCTAACCCAGCAAGAAAATTACCGCAAACTGAAAACCAAATCAGAAAAGAAAACCCTGTTGAATGATCAAGTACACTTGACAATAAAACTAATAGACAAAATAATAGGGCAACACTCCACCAGAGGATTGTTATCATAATAATAATACCTCCCGACTCCTTTCTACTTAATTGTCGTTGAACCCCGCCACAACACAATTAAACCAAAACTCAAATCAGCTGAACACCAAAACTTACAATCACTCTCTGACATTCCATTCATATTCAAACTTTCTACATCTCACACTGATTACTAATTAACAATCGACACACACACACACACACACACACACACACACACACACACACACACACACACAGAGAGAGAGAGAGAGAGAGAGAGAGAGAGAGAGAGAGAGAGAGAGAGAGATAAACAGAACAGAAATGAAATGAACGACATTAGTCTGGAGCATATACTTCGTTATATTGGCAACATGTACGTAAACAAATCACACAGGATGAGACAAAGTGAACACTGTAGCTACGACTGTAAAGCACCGTTTTCAGTGGGGTATGTATAAGTAGTGACAGAAGACTAATAGAGCACCACAGCAATTAGGGCAAACACTATGAAAATTATTAAGAAAAAAGTACGAAAGATAAAAACGTGCTTATCTATCGTAAGAGCAGTTATAGTGCGACCTCCGCCATGTGAGCAGATGAGAGGAAACGCAGATGCCAACCAAAAACGGAAAGAACTGTAAGTAATCAGATACTTACTTGCAAAAAGGTGTGAACTCTTTTATAAGCTACAAATATCGCATATTAATACGAAACTGTATCATTCTAGGTTCAACTGACTTTGCCTTAAAGGAAAAGGCGAAATGCTTCTGGAAGAAATAAAATACATTGCAGCAAGAAATGATGGTAGTAATTTGCAAAACGAATATAAGAGAAGGAGTATACGTTCACAAAACGACAGACACACTGCTGCTATAGAGAGGACAAAATAATAATTTGAATA
Source organism: Schistocerca serialis cubense (assembly GCF_023864345.2). Taxonomy (NCBI): domain Eukaryota; kingdom Metazoa; phylum Arthropoda; class Insecta; order Orthoptera; family Acrididae; genus Schistocerca; species Schistocerca serialis. The sequence continues at coordinate 535,498,319 of NC_064643.1, forward strand.
GCAGAAACTACTAAATGCTTTATTGAAGGTGGTATCTCAGTAATTTCATATTTCCGCCTATTAGCTACTATTAAAGATAATTTTTAGTACACTATTTCATCCATTCATCACTTTCAAATGGCCAGAAATAAATTAAATTCTTTTGACTAGTCTGAATGCAGACTTACTAGATTCGTCCGTAGCTGGGTTGTTCAGAAACTCTGAATTACCAACGGTCATTTGTTGCTGGGTTATTGGCTTTGAAATTCATCCTGAACTCTTAGCATGCCTGTAGAATTATTTTCTACCTTTGTGGTTACTGGTGGAAAATCAGAGTGAGTGTATCGAGAAACTCGATAACTTCTCGGTGCATTTGTCGTAAAGCGTGCCTCATGAGACTCCCGGAAATGTAATTTTCGACGTCACGATTCGGATAGATATATAATTCATTTTTGGTTCATTGACTTTAATCTATATATAGCTAAATCTTTACAGTTTAGAGATGCTTAATTTTGTGTGATTTTTTTTGTAAATATGCTAATAGTATAGGTAATATGTGAATGCTTTTGATATATTCATACTTGATCTGACCTTAATTATAACCTACATGAGTGCCTTGAGTAATGAGTTCATCCCTGTTCCTACCTAGAGAACTGTATCCAAGATCTTTAGCTGACCTGGAAGTGAAAATTAAAAAACTGTGAAACTGAAAGTGGACTGTGCTATTGTAGCGTAGAGACTACCAGAAGAAGAGGGGTTGCAGACACAAGATGGACAGCGCAAAAGGACTGATGATTGTGAGCTGCCAATTCCTTAAGATGTGAAATATGAACCAGTGACTGGAATGACAGCTGAGAAAAGAATTTTTTTTTGATTGAGTATATGTACTTACCAGATATTTATACAAGTAATACTTGTAAGTGTAGCTGGGTGGGTGCGGGGGGGGGGGGGGGGGTGTATAACCGTGCAGCCTCCCCCAGGACTCGTATGAAATGACCTACCACCTTTTTTTTTTATATGCATCCGGATAGTTATCGGACAATTCAGTGCTTCCTAAGGTCTTGTATGTGTGTCTTCATGTATATCATTGTGTCCTGTTTGACAAAAAACTTGATATTCATTGCGAAGGCGTATGAAATGTTCTGGAAGGACGTGCGTTGTCGTAATTATTGGTGGATTGTTGTCATTGACAAAATTATGTACATATACTAAATTAAGTAACTAATCAAGAAATTGAAGTAATACGTCCTTAGCAATAACTAGAGATTGCAGAGATGTTAGCATGAAAAATCAATGCTTCTAATTTACAAATTGGTAATCTAAAAATCCAGTAACAGAAGACCTCACGAGCTTGAGAAACAGATTAAAAGTTAGTACCAAGCGATGTATTTTCATTTGTTATTTACTTTTATGTCTTCCTCTGTAATTAAAATTCTTTGTAATTACATTTCCAATTAACTCTCCAATTGTTTACATCTCACAGTTTTCCAATTTCCAGAATTTGAGGCCTTATTTGTGCATTTTATATATGTAATCGGATAAAGCACAAGCTCTGTAGTACCACTGAATGTTAATAACCAAATCCAAACTGTAATTAATTATGTAACTAAAAAGAATACGAGAGACATTATTGTAATTAAAGTTCAGAATGATTTCCTTATGGAAACTAAAGATACTACTATACAAGGTTGTCATTGAATATTGTATTTTATACCTTATTCGGCTGTAACATCAGTTTCTTTACGTTTTGTAAATTTTAATTGTAACATTAAAAATTGTACAAAATTACAAATGCCTTATTTTGGAAGATATTGTTAAAATTGTATCTAAAGCGATTCTGCGAGGAGTCAGTTTTGAAGTTACTTTTGGAAGTAAAAGAGATCAATGAAGTCTGTCCGTGTTTTTTTTACATGACGAGTGTGCAGTTCGGATGTCAATGTGAATAAATTTTGTGAAGCATGAAAATTTCGTATTCATTCATCAGTGGACCAGGCAGAAGAAACTTAACATTCAACATGAATCGTTACAATATATCGCTAAGGTGCTTATGGAACTCAAATTTTGTAACTTTATAACATAGACTATGTGATTAATCATTATGACTTTAATATCTCTGTACGTAACAACACTATATGCTTAGCATACTGTATCTACTTATGTCTGAAGATGGCCATCACTGACTGGAATTATAATAAGATAAAGAATGATAGAACATGTGTTGAGATATCAGGGAATGACTTTCATGGTACTGGAGGGAACTACGGCGGGTAAAAACTCTACGGAAAGACAGAGATCGGAATATATCCAACAAATAACTGAGGACGTAGGTTGCAAGTGCTACTCTGAGATGAAGAGGTTGGCATAGGACAGGAATTAGTGGCTGTTCGTTCAAACCAGTCAAAAGAATGATGACCAAGAATTCATTCAGCATCACGCCACGAATGGAGGCAGCCTCTATATAGCTCTATAAAGTCCGTTCTCTCGAGCCCTTTATGCAGGTGCCGCTTTATCTCCGGAATATCTCTCGGGTCGCACACGAAACATCAGAGAAATAATTGTATACATCGAGCATGACCTCTTCAGTTGTAATTTCAGTGGTTTTATATTTCTAATTTCCTCTTGTAATTAAAGTTATTTCCGTTTTATTTTAGAACAGATCTTTCGACTGTAAAAAAAAATAAATAAATAAATAAAAAAAAGAGGCTATTTCAAGGCAAGCGACTTCAGAGAGTGACTTTTCTTTTGTGTGCTCAACAAACGCTCAACAGCCGCGGCTAGCTGACACTCGGCTTAACTTAAGCTGTGTACACAGACTTCTAAGAGTAATCCGACAGCAACACTCCTGGTTCAAATGGCTCTGAGCACTATGGGACTTAACTTCTAAGGTCATCAGTCCTCTAGAACTTAGAACTACTTAAATCTAACTAACCTAAGGACATCACACACATCCATGCCCGAGGCAGGATTCGAACCTGCGACCGTTGCGGTCGCGCGGTTCCAGATCGTAGCACCTAGAACCGCTCGGCCACCCCGGCCGGCAACACTCCTGGTGAATGATTCTTGCACTAGCAGTAATTTGATTTGCATACGGGGTTATGAGTGGGCAGCACAGTTCAACGTCTGAGAGGTAATTTTCCATCTTATAAGCGAAATTTATCCCTTTATTGTTATTTCATCCCACTTATCCTGCGGGGAGTGAAGGGTCGGGAGGTGCCAGGATTACGACATCCCGCTCTTCAGCCAAAAGTTTTTACATGAACATTGAGTCAACAGCATTACAACAAAAGTAATGCAGGAGCAGTAATTTGGTGCAAATTTGACCGTTACTCCTCGATAAACGTCTCGTTGGAAGCAGGAAGAGGCTTTACGAGATTCTCCGTAATTCAGCCTTTTGCCACGAGATTCTCGAGAGAGGCAAATTTCCACCCCTATCAGAGGTAATACTGTCTGTATGCGGTGTTGTTAGACGAACAAGACAACACAAAGTTTCTGCTTACAAGTAACACTAGAGAACTCCTCGTTTACCATTCCTAGTGTTGCGGACTTCTTTTCTCACTCGCTAATATTTTTTATTTTTGTTTAATGTGTAGATATTCCTATTCTTTCCTCATATCTCCGGTCCTAGCGACTATCATTAATTTTTTAAGTATTATTCCTAAGTCAATTTCCAGGATCAATAAAATATTATTTATATTAGTCGTTTCTTTGCGAGACCGAACTTTCTCACTTGGACTGTCTAGTGTTAAGTGAGCACAATACAAATACAGAGATGGCTGGAGCTCCAGTCTCAGTCGGTACTGCTACATTTTTTCACTAACAGCTTCTTTTACCACAGGCAGTAATTTGTATATGTGAGAAACGCAGAGTTTCAGCGTTGATCTGAGTTCGCGCTAAACTGTAGGTCATCCTATAACTGGCTGGCTAAGCCAGTTAGAAGGTCGAGGGAAGGCAAGAACACACCACCTCCAATAGGACAGTGCCTAATAAAGCACTGCAGTGTTCAAAACACCTTCGGATGAAGGAAAATTTTGCTTTATCCTTTAATGCAAAATTGATAACAAAGTGCATAGTGGCATATACTGAAGTAATGAAAGTCTTGGGATAGCGATATGCCCACATACAGCCGCCATTTGTATTAAGGTGAGTTATGTGAGAAATTTTCCGACGTGATTATGGCTGCACGATGGGAATTGACAGACTTTGAACGCGGAATAATAGTTGGAGCTAGACACATGGGACATTTCATTTTGGAAATCGTTACAGAATTCAATATTCCGAGATCCACAGTGTCAAGAACGTGCCGATAATACCAAATTGCTGGCATTACCTCTCACCACGAACAATGCAGTGGCTGGCGGCCGTCACTTAACAATCGAGAGCTGAGGCGTTTGGGTCGAGTTGTCAGTGCTAACAGACAAGCAAGACTGCGTGAAATAATCACAGAAATCAATGTGGGACGTACGACGAACGTATCCGTTAGGACATTGTGGCGAAATTTGGCTTTAAAGGGCTATGGCAGCAGACGACCGACGCGAGTGCCTTTGCTAACAGCACGACATCCCCTGCAGCGCCTCTCCTGAGCTCTATACCATATCTGTTAAATCCCAGACAATTGGAAAAGGCGACCTGGTCAGATGAGTCCCGATTTCAGTTGGTAAGAGCTGATGGTAGTTCGAATGTGGTGCGAACTCCACGAAGCCATGGACCCAAGTTGTCAACAAGGCACTGTGCAAGCTATTGATGGCTCCATAATGGTGTGAGCTGCTTGTTCATGGAATGGACTTGGTCCTCTGATCCAACTGAACCGATCATTGACTGGGAATGGATATGTTTGGCTACTTGGGGACCAACTGCAGCCATTCGTGGACTTCACAATCCCAAATAATGAAGGAATTTTTATAAATGACCAAGCGCCATGTCACCGGGCCACAATCGTTTGCGACTGGTTTGAAGAACCTTCCGGACATTCAATCGAATGGCTTGGCGACCCAGCTGGACACTCAGATCGCTTGACATGAATCCCATCGAAGATTTATGTGACATAATCGAGAGGTCACTTTGTGCACGAAACCTTGCATCGGCAACACTTTCGTAATTATGGATGGTATAGAGGCAACACGACTCAGTATTTCTGCAGAAGATCTCCAACGGCTTACGCCACCTGACCAAAAAAAAAAAAAAATTGAAGAGCCGAGAAGTCATGGTCAGTGTTACATCGTGCACGCAAACAACGTCAGTGAATATGTAAACGATTAGAGTTGCACTTCTCAGTGACATGTAGAACGCCTGCCAGACTGCATCTGCGTGATGTTGAGGTACTCCTCTAACCAGCAAAATTCCTAGATCAGTCCCTTGATGGAATATGCGTGAACTCCAGTATCTAGGACATCAAGCTGTGGGCGAGTTTGCCTTATAACAGCTTTATGACACCCTTCCCAACCGAGTCAGTCCAGGACAGAGCGCGTGGGACGTCATATTGATGAGTAAGCTCCTAATGCCAAATTCTTTGTCAATTTGAATCGATTTTATAATCCGCGAAGTTTTATTTCGTTTCCTCCGGCCTTCTGGGTGCTTAACTTTTTTTGTCAGGCAGGGTAATAATATTCAACAACGAGACAGAACAACAGGACTTGTTGAAGCTTCGCGGTTTTGTGAGCGAGCCTTCTAGACATGGTTGAGCGATGTCCAAAACTATGGCTGGGCATTCGTGTTTCTTGATACCAGTTACACTACTGGCCATTAAAATTGCTACACCACGAAGATGACGTACAGACGCGAAATTTGACCGACAGGAAGAAGATGCTGAGATATGCAAATTTTTAGCTTTTCAGAGCATTCACACAAAGCGGCGCCGGTGGCGACACCTACAACGTGCTGACATGAGGAAAGTTTCCAGCCGATTTCTCTTACACAAACAGCAGTTTACCGGCGTTGCCTGAAGAAACGTTGTTCTGATGCCTCGTGTAAGGAGGAGAAATGCGTACCATCACGTTTCCGACTTTGATAAAGGTCGGTTTGTAGCCTATCGCGATCGCGGTTTATCGTATCGCGACATTGCTGCTCGCGTTGGTCGAGATCCAATGACTGTTAGCAGAATACGGAATCGGTGGGTTCAGGAGGGTAATATGGAACGCCGTGCTGGATCCCAACGGCCTCGTATCACTAGCAGTCGAGATGACAGGCATCTTATCCGCATGGCTGTAACGGATCGTGCAGCCACGTCTCGATCCCTGAGTCAACAGATGGGGACGTTTGCAAGACAACAACCATCTGCCCTAACAGTTCGACGACGTTTGCAGCAACACGGAATATCAGCTCGGAGACCATGGCTGCGGTTACCCTTGACGCTGCATCACAGACAGGAGCGCCTGCGGTGGTGTACTCAACGACGAACCTGGGTGCACGAACGTCATTTTTTTCGGATGAATCCAGGTTCTGTTTACAGCATCATGATAGCCGCATCCTTGTTTGGCGACATCGCGGTGAACGCACATTATAAGCGTGTATTCGTCATCGCCATACTGGCGTATCACACGGCGTGATGGTATGGGGTACCATTGGTTACACGTCTCGTTCACCTCGTGTTCGCATTGACGGCACTTTGAACAATGGACGTTACATTTCAGATGTGTTAAGACCCCTGGCTCTACCCTTCATTCGATCCCTTCGAAACCCTACATTTCAGCAGGATAATGCACGACCGCATGTTGCATGTCCTGTACGGGCCTTTCTGGATACAGAAAATGTTCGACTGTTGCCCTGGCCACCACATTCTCCAGATCTCACACTAATTGAAAACGTCTGGCTCGTCACAATACGCCAGTCACTACTGTTGATGAACTGTGGTATCGTGTTGAAGCTGCATGGGCAGCTGTACCTGTACACGCCGTCCAAGCTCTGTTTGACTCAATGCCCAGGCGTATCAAGGCCGTTATTACGGGCAGAGGTGGTTGTTTTGGGTACTGATTTCTCAGGATCTGTGCACCCAAATTGCGTGAAAATGTAATCACATGTCAGTTCTAGTATAATATATTTGTCCAATGAATACCCGTTTATCATTTGCATTACTTATTGGTGTAGCAATTTTAATGGCCAGTAGTGTATGTGTAGTCAGTGTCCGCTGTCCAGAAGACACTGAATTAACGATAAATTGACAGACATTGTATTAGAAATAAAAACTGTACTTTCTCACAACATGAGGCCTCACTCAGTCGTAACCAATCACAGGTTACGTTTTGTATGCAAGATGAACTCGAGGTCCAGCGACAAAATTTCGAGGACTGTTCAGCGATATTTTATTTTGGTATAATGGACTCATTCTCTACTGAGGCTCGTTATGTTCTAATGGATTTGTTACCCCAGTTACCCTTCTTTCTGTAAGCATACCTTCCCAGCCTCGAAAAAAACTGTGATATACTGCCACTGAAACGTACAACACAAAAAACACACCAGGCGCTACTGCACAGATGCAAAAGTACTGTGGTGTGGTTGTCACCGTTGCGTGAACAACTGGGCAATGCGTCACTATGCCTCTCTGATACTGCACATGCAATGAACCCATAACCAAAGTGCAAAACGGCCAACTCTTCTTCAGTAAATCTATCGACACTGCTGTGTATCACCGTTAACTTGCAACTAGCAAAAAGCTCGAGACAGAACCTAGCGGCTCAAAAGCAAGCTCGAGAGCCAGGGGAAAAGTGATAGTTAGTTGGTTGATTCAGGGGACGGCAGCGAACAGCGAGGTCATCGGTCCCATCGTATTAGAGAAGGATGTGGAAGGCAGCCGGCCGTGCCATTTCACAGAAACCATCCCGGTATTTACCTGAAGCGATTTGAGAAAATCGAGGAAAACCTCAATCAGGGTGCCCGGACGCGGGTCCGGTGAGCAACCATTGCGCCACCTCGCTCTGTGGGGAATAGTGACATTACTGTTGTCGACAGGGGGTACCATGAGTGAATTGGAACCATTTGTTCCCAAACAAGACACACGGTGAACATCTGAACTGTTTTCAGTGGGCCCTGCAGCCAGTAGAAACCAACAAAAATGGTTCAAATTGCTCTGAGCGCTATGGGACTTAACATCTGAGGTCATCAGTCCCCTAGAACTTAGAACTACTTAAACCTAACTCACTGGACGCACTCGGGAGGGCGACGGTTCAATCCCGCGTCCGGCCATCCTGATTTAGGTTTTCCGTGATTTCCCTAAATCGCTCCAGGCAAATGCCGGGATGGTTCCTTTGAAAGGGCACGGCCGACTTCCATCCCCGTCCTTCCCTAATCCGATGAGACCGATGACCTCGCTGTCTGGTCTCCTCCCCCAAAACAACACCAACTTAAACCTAACTAGCCTAAGAACGTCACTTACATCCATGCCCGGGGCAGGATTCGAACCTGCGACCGTAACGGTCGCGCGGTTCCGGACTGAAGCGCCTAGAACCGCTCGGTCACAGCGGCCGGCAGAAACCAACAACTTAGCTGGGCAGCTAATCTAGCGGCTCTTCCTCGTGTCATGTCGTAACCGACGGTGGGGAATAACTCAGCGCATACAGCTGACTTCAAACCAGTTTTTACTGCGACAGCTTGCATAATGGACTGCACTTGTGCGGCGGTAAGGACGAACGGAGGAGCAAAGCAAAGCAGTGGTGACGTCTGACGCAATGCTCTCACGATAGAAGAAGCAGTGATTGCAGCCGACAGGTGTTCCCCATAAGGTCGAGGCACGACAGACAGCCTTTGTTCATGGCACGTTGTCATTTATAATGCTCTGCAGTAACTGTACCATTACTTCTTCCTGTGGCCTGGTTCAGGTTTAGGAGGCTTTGCAGTAATCCGTTACGACAGAAGACAAGTTCCGTGAATTTGATGTGAAAGCTTGTTTTACTTAGCTGTGTGACTGTTAATATGAGCGATTCTTGTAAGTTTTTATATAGTCTTACAGACACAGAGCACAGTTTTTTGTTGGCGCCGCAAGACCGCTACGGTCGCAGGTTCGAATCCTGCCTCGGGCATGGATGTTTGTGATGTCCTTAGGTTAGTTAGGTTTAACTAGTTCTAAGTTCTAGGGGACTAATGACCTCAGCAGTTGAGTCCCATAGTGCTCAGAGCCATTTGAACCATTTTTTTTTTGTTGGCACCTGTATTAAATGATCAGAGTTAAACATTTTCTAGTAACTCATAAAGACGAGTATTTGGGAAAGTTTAATTTGGCTGAGATATAATTAAATTAGGGGCGATCACAGGGTTTCTTCGCCAGTGTTCAAAACATTTTATTACTGGTTTTTCCATACATGAATATGAACGGTCAAGTGAACATTGCGATAACAAGTTGTGAGACACCTGTTTCTTCTGAACCAAATGTGAAAAAAATTTATGTTATCGTGACAGAAGACCTTTGTATTGAGATTCACGAGATTTTTGAGATGGTATGCTTCGAAAGGAATCTGCCTATAACATTCTGAATCAAATTATGTGTACGGAGAAGTCAATTTGGAATGTATGCCGCATTTGCTGACGCTATATTAAAAACACTCGAGAAATTGCATTTCAAAATCGCTTTCGGGAAAGTTAAAGCTTAACCTGAAGGACTTGCATCGATGATTTCCAGGATGTAAGCGGCGAGCGGCTGCGGGTGGCAACTGCCATCTCACCTACCTTAAAATAAATAAATAAACAAAAACTTCGCAGACCGAACCCTTATCCTGTCCAGAGAGCCAGAACATGTCTCAGAGCCATTGTAAGTTCCATCCCTCCATCCCTTCCCGCATCCCTCTCTCTTGCTGCCACCTCCTCCCTTTGTTCACATTCTGGGTGCGCTGATCGCTGTCACTTGGCTACTCCGCCATATCTCGTAGAGAAAACTGCAGTCAAAACTATGGCTGACAAAGATGAAAATTGTTACAGCATAAAGTCAGTACGCCAGTCGGGAACGACAGAGAAGAGAAGGCTGTGAGAAGAGGTCAGCCAATCGCTCACTGGCCGACCTCCCTCCAGGACGACAACGCGAAAGCAGTGGTACCCAGGTGAAGACGATGCCGCGCCCGACTGGTGGCAGCCCACTTCAGTAGTAGTTTCAACGTTAGCCTCTTCGTTAGCCGACGTGTCGTAACCTCTTCATTAGCAATCTCTGCATAGCACAGTTAGAGATCAGCAGTGACAGCAGTTCTGTTGACAGACTTTAGTAGTAGGATCAAAGTTAAGAATTTGTACTTGTCTTGTTCTAATAAAACTCATTAATACGAGTTATTTAAAACTCGTTAATACGAGTTATTTGATTGTTTGTCTAGCGATCCGAGTATGCAGGATTCCTAGACACAACAAATATGGCTAATGGTGTACTTCCAGCTTCTCAATGGAGTCTGTACTTCCATTTTTTACACAATACAGGGTGAGTCAAATTGACTCCACAATTTTTAATGATATGCTGCATGGGGGCTTCATTAAAAAGAAAATGGACTAATATTAATGAATAAATGCAATAATTTTAGTAGCTGTGTGACCGGTTACGAAGTCTCGTAACCGGTTGGCCCTGACTAGTATTAGCACGCAATCTGACTGCATAAAATAAAAATAAAGAATGACAAGGAATTTCCATTAACACAATTGATTAATTAAGTCCCCTGCAACTATAAAAGCTACGAAACAACAAAGCACAAGTATAACTGTTCTGTGTGTGGTTGTGTGACTCAACGTATGTGTATCTGGCTCGGTTTTTTCTCAATACGACAAAATATTTTAAACACCATTTACAATGAACTAATTGAAAAACCAGAAATACTATAATTCCACATAGAAAACAGAATTACAAGTCTAATAAATGAACACAAGCCAGATGCTTTGTTGACTGTACCTGTGAGAAAGAGGGATTCTCATTAAAGAAAACTGTAATACCTTTTTACCTCATTATATATTGACGAAAATATTCCATTACACCAGCATCATAAATCAAAAGCCCATCTCCTTTCTAAAATATATTCTGACAATTGCAACTTCTTCCATCTATACATTACACCAACCAAACAGCGTCTACTCTCTCGCCCAACAGAACAACAACTGCCCTCGACATCCTCTGAACTACTACTGCGCCAGTGGAGGCGGCGGAATAATAATCTTTAGCGCAATCTCTGGCGGTGTGACTCAGTGTAGCCACCTTTCAATACTCGTAGGATTTTTTGAAATAATTTGCATAATCTATGGTTATGTTATTTTGTAGAAGTTCGACGTTTCCTCCATAATCACTTCCCTGGTCGGTTGATTTGCTGTGAACTGCCAGTCGCTTGGCCACCTCCTCCCCAGACCTGACACCACAGGATTTCTTGTCTGGGGTTTCATTAAATGCTGTGTGTACGTTCCTCCCCTACCGAACATTTGTTGTTGTTGTGGTCTTCAGTTCAAAGACTGGTTTAATGCAGCTCTCCATGCTGCTCTATCCTGTGCAAGCCGTTCATCTCCGAGTAACTACTGCAATCTACATCCCTCTGAATCTGCTTAGTGTATTCATCTCTTGGTCTCTCTCTACGATTTTTACCCTCACGCTTCCCTCCCCTCCAGTATTAAACTGGTGATCCCTTGATGCCTCGGAACATGTCCTACCAACCGATTCCTTCTTTAAGCCAGGTCGTACCACAAATTTCTCTCCTTCCCAATTCTATTCAGTGCCTCCACATTAATTACGTGATCCACCCATCTAATCTTCAGCATTCATCTGTAGCACCACATTTCAAAAGCTTCTATTCTCTTCTTGTCTAAACTGTTTATCGTCAGTTTCACTTCTATACATGGCTACACTCCATACAAATATTTTCAGAAAGGACTCCTGACACTTAAATCTATGCTCGATGTTAACAAAATTCTCTTCTTCAGAAACGCCAGTCTACATTTTATATCCTCCCTACTTCGACCATCACCAGTATTTTGCTTCCCAAACAGTAGAACTCATTTACTACTTTAAGTGTCTCATTTCCTAATCTAATTCCCTCAGCATCACCTGATTTAATTCCACTACATTCCATTATCCTCGTTTTGCTTTTGTTGATGTTCATCTTATACCCTCCTTCCCAGGCACGGTCCATTCCGTTCAATTGCTTTCACAAGTCCTTTGCTGTCTCTGACAGAATTACAATGCTGTCGGCAAACGTCAAAGTTTTTATTTTTTCTCCTTGAACTTTAATTCCAACTCCCAATTTTTCTTTTGCTTCTTTTACTGCGAGCTCAGTAACATCGAGGATAGGTTAAAATCCTGTCTCACTCCCGTCTCAACCATTGCCTGCGTTTCGTGTCCCTCGACTCTTATAATTGCCATCTGGTTTCTGTACAAATTGTAAATAGCCTTTCGCTCTCTGTATTTTATCCATACCACCTTTAGAATTTGAAAGAGAGTTTTTCCAGTCAACATTGTCAAAAGCTTTTTCTACGTCTACAAATGCTTGAAGCGTAGGTTTGCCTTTCCTTAGCGTATCTTCTATGAGAAGTCGAAGGGTCAGTATTGCCTCGCGTGTTCCTATATTCTCCGGAATCCAAACTGATCTTCCCCGAGGTCGGCTTTCACCAGTTTTTCCATTCTTCTATGAAGGATCCGTGTTAGTAGTTTTCAGCCATGACTTATTAAACTGATAGTTCGGTAATATTCACATCTGTCGGAACAGGAATAATTAAACTCTTCTTGAAGCCTGAGGGTATTTCGCCTGTCTCGAACCTCCTGCTCACCTGATGGAAGAGTTTTGTCATGGCCGCTTCTCCCAAGGCTATCAGTAGCTCTACCGGAATGTTGTCTACTCCCGGAGCCTTGTTTCGACTTAAGTCTTTCAGTACTTCGGTAAATTCTTCATGGAGTATCATATCTCCCTTCTCGTCTTCCCCTACATCCTCTTCCATTTCCACAATATTGCCCTAAAGTACATCTCCCTTGTACAGACGCTCGACATACTCTGTCTATCTTCCTGCTTTCCCTTCATGCTTACAACTGGTTTTCCATTTGTGCTCTTGATATTAATACAGGTGGTTCTCTTGTGTCCATAGGTCTCTTTAATTTTCCTGTAGGCAGTATCTATCTTACTCCTAGTGATATATGCTTCTCCTGCTTAGCAATTTTGCGCTTCCTGGGCCGGCCGAAGTGGCCGTGCGGTTAAAGGCGCTGCAGTCTGGAACCGCAGGACCGCTACGGTCGCAGGTTCGAATCCTGCCTCGGGCATGGATGTTTGTGATGTCCTTAGGTTAGTTAGGTTTAACTAGTTCTAAGTTCTAGGGCACTAATGACCTCAGCAGTTGAGTCCCATAGTGCTCAGAGCCATTTGAACCATTTTGCGCTTCCTGTTGACCTCATTTTTTTAGACTTTCGTATTCCCTTTCATCTGCTTCACTTATTGAATTTTTGTATTTTCTCCTTTCGTCGATTAAATTCAATATCTCTTGAGTTACCCAAGGATTTGTACTAGCTCTCGTCTTTTACAATTTTTTAGACTTTCGTATTCCCTTTCATCTGCTTCACTTATTGAATTTTTGTATTTTCTCCTTTCGTCGATTAAATTCAATATCTCTTGAGTTACCCAAGGATTTGTACTAGCTCTCGTCTTTTACCAATTTGATCCTCTGCTATTCACTATTTCATCTCTGAAAGCTACATATCCTTCTTCGACTGTATTCCTTTCCCCTGTTCTTGTCAATCGTTCCCTAATACTCCCTCTGAAACCCTTGAGAATCTCTGGTTCTTCCAGTTTATCCAGGTCCCATCTCCTTAAATCCCGGCCTTTTTGCAGTTCTTTCAGTTTTAATCTGCAGTTCATAACCAATAAATTGTGGTCAGTGTCCACATCTGCCCCTGGCTTACACTCTAAAATCTGGTTCCTAAATCTCTGTCTTACCAGTATACAATCAATCTGAAATCTTCCAGTATCTCCAGGTCTCTTCGGCGTAAACAGCCTTGTTTCATGATTCTTAAACGAAGTGTTAGGTATGATTAAATTATGCTCTGAGCAAAATTCTACCAGCTGGCTTCCTCTTTCATTCGTTTCCTCCAGCCCATATTCCCCCACTACTTTTCCTTCTCCTCCTTTTCCTACTATCGAATTCCAGTCCCCCATAACTATTAAATTTTCGGCTCACTGAACTATCTGAATAATTTCTTTTACCACATCATATATTTTCTCAATCTTCTCTGTACCTGCGGAGCTAGTTGGCATATAAACTTATACTACTGCGGTGGATGTGGGCTTTGTGTCTATCTTGGCTACAATAATGCGTTCACTATGCATTTTTTGCACATTATTAACTCTACTCTTGCGTTGCCGTATTTTATTTTGTATTTATAACCCTGTATTCGCCTGTCCAGAAGTCCTGTTCCTGCTACACCGAACCTCACTAATTTCCACTATATCTAAGTTTAACCTACCCATTTCCCTTTTTAAGTTTTCTAACCTACCTGCCCGATTAAGGGATCTGATATTCCACGTTCCGATCCGTAAAACGCCAGTTTTGTTTCTTCTGATAACCACGTCCAAACATTTAGCCGACCTGAAAAATCGAATCTACGCTGCCGTTGCACAAGTTACCCCCGATTTACTACAACGCGTGCGGGAAGAAAATGTTTACCGGTGGGATGTTTGTCGCTTCTCAAATGGTAGTCACACCGAACCAAAATGACACTTGACGCTTTTATGTGAAACCTGAGGTTGTTTTCGGTAAAATGATACATCTACCGATACTATAAAATATCTCAATACATTTCTATATCGTTTCAAAGTCGTAAGGTTGTTTTTGTTTCACCCGGTACTTCGATGACCGACCCAGCCGTCTTCTTCGGGTGCTGCGAGTTCTACTGTTACGTGCATTCGCTGCCCGGACTCCGATCAGGTTGTGAACTAAGTCCATCGAAATAAACAACAGCTAACAACCATCCCGTGAGGGAATCTTTGTTTACCGTGTTTTAAGGACTCGGAAGGCATCGTCACGAATGGCTATTTGGAAGAGGGTTAAGCAGTGACGAGCTCCAATTACGACACGATGTTGGGCCCGTGACGAAACATGCTGCTCCTGTTTTCGCTTTCTCTATTTCCGCTATTAATCCTACCTGGTAAGGCTACCAGACTGACGAACAATGCACAATAATTCGCCGACTGAGTGTTTTGTATGCCACTTCTTTCCCATATATCTCTGGATGCTTATTCAATTTTTTCTGTTTCCAGAAATTAATAGTCAACGGCCTACTCGAACAGTGCTGTGTCTTTGCGTCTATTTGGTGCGCAGGACGCTGCATTTGCTTATATTGAGGGTCAGTTGTCAGTACTCGCATCTAGCGTTCATCCACTGTAATTTACATGACAGCACACAAACTCTCTGCAGGTTGTTCGGAAATTCCCGTTACAATGTTCTAAGACTTGTAGAGGCTAGTGGATAGGTAGTATTCTGAATAGGAAACCACGTTCGGAAACGTTCTGTTTCCGTCCTACAGCCGTTTGAAAATACGATTGCTAGGTAGGTTTGCAACAGGGTAGTCACTGTGAGGGGCTGCTTACGTCGGACTGCCTGATGCCATTTGACATCTACTCTACATCCTCACCTGGTTCAAGCCTCATTCACACGTCTGTGAGTGCTAGAGGTGGTATGGAGTGTTGGAGATGGTACGGATACAGTCGTTGGTCATCCACAACACACCAGACGGTGCTTGGAGCAACATCCATTGCAAGGGCAATTGCTCGTGTATTTGTCGACGGATTCTCTTCAACATGATGCAACACGGCCTCTTCCCATTCGGGTGTATGGCGGTGAAGGTACCCTTCCTCGAAGCCGTTTGGAGGTTGTGGTGAAAAAGCAATGCGATGGAGTCGGACGTGGTAGAAAACGATCTTGTTATGGGTGACGAACAGCTCTTCCATTACTGTGAGCCTCGCCATCCAGGAGGATCATGTCCCTGTATGCTGCAAACGTCTACTCAACCACGTTGCTCTAACGATCACAGACACATGTGTGAGGCTCGAACCAGGCCATAGAGGTAGCATAGACTTCAAATGACATCAACCGATCCGATGTAACTACACCATTCTCCCCCTCCTCCCATCATGACTTCTCTGTTGCAAACCTACCTGGTCAACATATTTTCAAACGGCTCTAGCAAGAAAACATTACGTTTCCGGACATAGGTTCCTATTCGAAATACTATCTACACACTCTCCTCTACAAGTCTTATAAATCTGTAGCAGGAATTTCTGAACACCCTGTATACTCTTTTGCAACTCGTAAAAAATGGCTGGTAAAGGTTTTTGCCTCGAGAAAATCAGTCGACTAACAAACTGTTGAGACGTTATAGCTTCAATTCACATCACACACAGCAACACGTTTCGAGACTACCTCACCAAAAACTACTACAACACGGATATTAACCGTCATAATATACGTGGGACCTAAAGTCGTAGTCATAATAATCGGTTTTTGGGAGATAGTTTGAATATTGACAGATGAAACTCTCGACACATTGCTGTGTTATGCGAAAATTTTTTTGAAGTGTGTTGAATGGCACAGCGACGTAACTGTTGAGTATAGCAACTGCTACGTCGCGTCCACAGATGTGGCTGATAGTATTAAACTGTTACAATCTTCCTGGCGACGCATTCACGAAATACTTGAGAAACAAAAGAAATCTGTTTAAAGAGATAGGCTACTTATCAGGTACATCATTACCCTTGCCACGTGTAATTCCACGACATAAGCCCTGAACGGTGATAGTCATATTTGAGCTTTGAGAGTGTTTGTGGCCTCAGTAATCTCTTGTTTTCGGAATGCCCAAACATTACGCCTGGGACGAATGGACTACGACCCCCAGCCTGCCGCTGCGGCAGTAGTGTGAGTGCTGGGGCTGTCAGTTTAGCTCAGAATGTTGTGGGCCGGAGACTGACAGGAAAAGGGGAAACGACGAACAGTTTGGCGGGATGCGGCGCTGTTTTAGGTTATCCGTGCTGGAACAGCTTTTTATTTTACGCTACGTTCAGCTTAATTCGTGTCTTTCCAGTACATTTGTTAACAGTGGATTTCCGACACGAAAATCAGAAAAACGTCTCCCTTTTACCGTTAATGACTCTCCACCAAGTGTTAGGTAGGAAATAAAATCTAAGGTCCAACATCTAGGCATATTCATAGCAGACGTTCACTGAACAGCACAGAAAATGTTACAAAAAAGTTATTCCATGTAGCTTAAAATTTTTCTTAATGAAAAAGTGAAAGAGAAAATTGAGGGAAGATTAGGAGAGAAACAGTTTGGTTTTAGAAGAAATAGGAACACTCGAGAAGCCATTTTAGCATTTTGGCTAATAACAGAGGGCAGAATAAGAAACAATAAATTGCATTTGTAGATTCGCATAACGCTTTTGTAGCCCATCATGAATTCCTCTCCTGCGATAACCTCTTCATCTCAGGGTATGACTTGCACCATAGTCCTCAATTACTTGTTGGATGTATCCAAATCTCTATCTTACCATACAGTTATCACTCTCCACAGCTCCCTCTAGTACCATGGAGATTGTTTCCTGATGTCGTAACACGTGTCCTATCACCGCGCCCTTCTTGTTGTCAGTGTTTTCCATTTGTTCCTTTCTCCTCGATTCTGCGGAGAGCCTACTCAGTCTTTATCGTCATCAGTGCACATAAATCCCAACTTTCTTCTGTAGCACCCCATTCCAAACGTTTCGATTCTCTTCTGTTCCGGTTTTCCCATTGTCCATGATTAACTACCATACAATGCTGTGCTCCAAACGTACATCCTCAGAAATTTCGTTCTCAAATTAAGACCTATGTTCGATACCTGCAGAATTCTCTTGGCCAGGAATGTCCTCTTTGCCTGTGGTAGACTGTTTTTTATTCCCTCTATGCTTCGTCCGTTATCGGTAATTTTGTTTACAAGGTAGCAAAATTTCTTAACTTCGTCCACTTCGTGATCATAAATTTTGATATTAAGTTTCTCGCTACTCTCATTTCTGCCACGTCTCATTACCTTTGTTTTATATTCTAGTTTCCTCTCAGTCCATGTACTGCACTCATTAGACTGTTCATTCCATGCAACAGATCCTTTAATTATTCTTCACATTCACTGAGGATAGCAATGTCATCAGGGAATCTTATCATTGATATCTTTTCACCTTGAATATTAATCACACTCTTGAATTTTTCTTTTACTTCTGTCAGTTCTTCTTCGATGTATAGACTAAAGAACAGCAGGGACGAGAGACCGCATCCCAGTCTTGCAAGCTTTTTAATCCGAGCACTTCGTTATTGGTTTTCCAATCTTATTATTCCTTCTTGGTTCTTGTGCATATTGTGCACTACCCGCCTTTCAGAATAGCTTGCTCCTATTTTTCTCAGTATTTCGAAAATTTTGGATCGTTTTACATTGTCTAACGCTTTTTCTTGGTCAACGAATCCTATGGGCGCGTCTTGATATTTCTTCAGCCCTGCTTCCATTATCAAGCGCAATGTCAGAACTGCCTCATTGGTATCTTTGCCTTTCCTAAAGCGAAACTGATCATCATCTAACAGATCCTCAGTTTTCTTTTGCATTCTTCTGTATGTTATTCTAGTCGGCAGCTTGGATGGATGAGATGCTAAGCCGATTGTGCGATAGTTTTTGCACGTATCTTCTCTTACTATCTTTGCGATTGTGTTGATGATACTTTTCCGAAAGTCTGATGAGTATATCGCCAGTCTCATACATTATACACACCAGCGTGAATAGTCGTTTTGTTGCCACTTCCCCCAATGCCTTAGAAATTCGGATGGAACGTTAGCTGTCCCTTCTGCCTTATTTGGTCATAAGTAGTCCAAACTCTTTTAAATTGTGAGTCTAATACTGGGTCACCTACCTCTTCCCTGTCGACTCCTGTTTCTTCTTATATCACGTCATCAGACAACTCCTCCCCTCACAGAGGCCTTCAGCGTAATCTTTCAACCCTCCGCTCTTTTCTCTGCATTTTACAGTGGAATTCCCGTTGCAGTGAGCCAGTCTTCCCGACAATCATTTCTTTTTCGATTTCTTCACATATTTCGTGTACTCATTTCTCCTTGACTGCCCTGCACTTGCTGTTTATCTCAATCCTAAATGATTTACATTGCTGCACTCTTGTCTTTCCCCGAACATTTTTGTATTTCCTTCTTTCGTCGATCAATTAACGTGTTTCATCTGTTACCCAAAGTTACTTCGCAGTTATCTTCCTTGCAACTATGCTTGTCTCTCGAACATCGGTGATTGCCCTTTTTAGAGAGGTCCACTTCTTTTCAACTGAACTACCTATTCTGGAGTTTCTTACCGCATTTTCCACATCCTTAACGAACTTGAAACGCGTCTCATCATTCCTCAATATTTCAGTATCCCACTTCCATACATACTGATTAGTTCAGAGAATTCCCTTAAACTTCAGTCAACTGCTCATCATTACTAAATTGTTATTTGAGTCTATATCTGCTTCTGGGCACGCGCTACAATCCAATAACTGATTTCAGAATCTCTGTCTGACGATGATGTAATCCAGCTGGAACCTTCCAGTGTCTCTGGGTTTTTTCCATGTACACGTCCTTCTCTTGTGATTTTTGAACAGAGTATTCGTTGTTACCATTTGAAATTTATTGTAGAATCCAATTAGTCTTTCACCTCTCTCACTGCTTCTACCAACTCCATATTCTCATGTATTCCTTTTTTCTCTTGTTCCATGCAATCTCGTTCCAGTCCCCCATGATTATTAGATTTTCATTTCCCTTTACATTCTGAATTACCCATTCATACTCTCATATACTTTCTCTATTTCTTCTGCTGCTTCTTGCGACGTTGGCATGTATACCTGAACTATAGTTGTCGGCTTTGATTTGCTGTCGAATCTGATGAGAACTGCCCTATTACTTAACTGTTCACAGTAGCTCACTCTCTGCCCTACTTTTCTATTTATGAGGAATCCTATTGCACTACACTATTTTCTGCTGCTTTTCATATTACCCTGTATTCGTCTGTCCATAAACCTTATCTTCTTTCTATTTCACTTTACTACCCCTACAACATCTAGATTGAGCCTTTGTATTTCCCTTTTCAGATTTTCCAACTTTACCACTACATTCAGACTTCTGACATTCCATGCTCCGACTCACAGAACGTTATCGCGACATTGGTCATTCCATCTTTTTCTCGTTGTCATCTCCCCCTTGGCAGTGCCCTCCAGCAGATCCGACTGGGTGACTAATTCGGAATATTTTGCCAATGGAGAGATCATTTTGCCACTCTTTCAGTTATAGGCCTTAGGTGTTGACCCAGGAGCAGATATAGACTCAGATCACAATGCTGAAGTTTAACAGCTTAATCAGAAAGAATCAATACGCAACGAAGTGGGGTATGGAAGTACTAAGGAATGATGAGATATGCTTGGATTCTCTAAGACTGTAGATAAAGTGATAAGACTGTCTCAGTAGGTAGTACAGTTTTGAGTAGAGCAGTTGAAGAGGAATGCATATCACTGAAAGGGCAATCACAGAAGTTGGAAAGAAAAACATAGGTACAAAGAAGGTAACTGCGAAGAAGCCATGGGTAATAGAAGAAATACTTCAGTTGCTCGATGAAAGAAGAATGTACAAAAATGTTCAGGGAAACTCAGGAACACAGAAATACAAGTCGCTGAAGAATGAAATAAATAGGAAGTGCAGGGAAGCTAAGACTAAATGGTTGCATGAAAAATGTGAAGAAATCGAAAAAGAAATGATTGTTGGAAGAACTGACTCAGTATATAGGGAATTCAAAATAACCTTCAGTGAAATTAAAAGCAAGGATGGTAACATTAAGAGTGCAACGGGAATTCCACTGTTAAAGGCAGAGGAGAGAGTGGATAGCTGGAAAGAGTACATTGAAGGACTCTATGTGGGGGAAGATTTGTCTAATGTGATAGAGGAAGGAACAGGAGTCAATATGGAAGAGATAGCGGATCCAGTATTAGAATCAGAATTGAAGAGCGCTTTGGAGGACTTAAGATCAAATAAGGCTGATGGGATAGATAACATTCCATCAGAATTTCTAAAATCATTGGAGGAAGTGAAAACAAAACGACTATTCACGTTGGTGTGTAGAATGTATGAGTCTGGCGACACACCATCTGACGTTCTGAAAAATATCATACACGCAATCCCGAAGACTGCAAGAGCTGACAAGTGTGAGAATTATCCCGCAATCAGCTTAACAGCTCATGCATGCAAGCTCTTTACAAGGATAATATAAAGAAGAATGGAAAAGAAAACTGAGAAAGTGTTAGATGATGATCAGTTTGACCTTAGGAAAGATAAAGGCACCAGAGAGACAATTATGACGTTGCGGTTGATAATGGAAGTAAGACTAAAGAAAAATAAAGACACGTTCTTAGGCTTTATCGATCTGGAAAAGGCGTTCGACAATGTAAAATGGTGCAAGATGTTCGAAATTCTCAGAAAAATAGAGGTAACCTATAGGGAGAGACGGGTAATATACAACAAGTACAAGAGCCAAGAGGAAATAATAATAGTGGACGACGAAGCAAAAGTGCTCCGATCAAAAAGGGTGTAAGGTAGGTATGCATTCTTTCGCCCATACTGTTCAATCTGTACGTCGAAGAACCAATTACGGAAATAAAAGAAAGGTTCAGGAGTGGAATTAAAATTCAGGGTTAAAGGAAATCAATTCCACGATTCGCTGATGACATTGCTATCCTCAGTGAAAGTGGAGAAGAATTACATGATCTGCTGAATGAAATGAACAGTCTAATGAGTACAGGGTATGGATTGAGAGTAAATCGAAGAAAGTCGAAAATAATGGGAAGTAGCAGTAATGAGAACAGCGAGAAACTTAGCATCAGCATTGATGGTCACGAAGTAGATGAAGTTAAGGTACTCTGTTATCTTGGCAGCAAAACAACCAATGACGGACGGAGCAAGGAGGACATCAAAAGCAGACTAGCACTAGCAAAAAGGGCATTCCTAGCCAAGCGAACTATAGTAGTATCAAACATAGGCCTTAATTTGAGGAAGAGATTTCTGAGAATCTGCGTTTGTAGCACAACATTGTATGGTAGAGAAACAAGGACTGTGGAAAACTGGAACAGAAAAGAATCGAAGGATTTGAGATTTGGTGCTGTAGGCGAATGTTGAAAATTAGGTGGACTGGTAAGAAAAGAAATGAGGAGGTTCTGTGTAGAATTGGAGAGGTAAGGAATGTGTGGAAAACGCTGACAAGCAGAAGGAATGGGATGATAGGACATATAGGACATCTGTTAAGACATCAGGGAATGACTCATAGGTATCAGAGGGAGCTGTAGAAGGCAAAAACTATAGAGGAAGACAGAAATTGGAATACACCTAGCAAATGATTGAGGACATATGTTGCTAGTGCTACTTTGAGATGAAGAGGCTAGTACAAGAGTGGAATTTGTGGTGGGCCGCTTCAAATTAGTCACAAGACTGATTCAAAAAATAAAAAATAAAAATAAATAAAAATGCTGCGTCGAGTGCTTTCGCGGCCGGAGGGCCGAGCATGTGGATCACCACTGGAGTATGTGGATCACCACTACTCCTTCCCCGACGCACGTATGAATCGCGCTAGCAACCACACGAACAAGGTATGCCCGCTGCCGAGTACGCACACACCAAAGTGCAAGAATTGTGGCGGCACACGCGTGGCGAATTACCACGGCTGTGAATACTTGCCGGCCGGAGTGGCCGAGCGGTCTAGGCGCTACAGTCGGGAACCGCGCGACCGCTACGGTCGCGGGTTCGAATCCTGCCTCGGGCATGGTTGTGTGTGATGTCCTTAGGTTAGTTAGGTTTAAGTAGTTCTAAGTTCTAGGGGACTGATGACCTCAGATGTTAAGTCCAATAGTGCTCAGAGCCAATTTGTGAATACTTGGAAGCTGCGGCGGCTCACCAGTGAGGTGAGCCGTACAGCCCGCTCCCAATGACGTCGATAATATTGTGGGGAAGGCGAAACAAGGTAACTGCGCTTTGTTGGCAGAACACTTAGAAGATGCGACAAACCCACTAAAGAGACAGCCTACATTACACTTGTCCGTCCTCTGCTGGAATATTGCTGCGAGGTATGGGATCCTTACCAGGTAGGATTCAAATGTGTGAAATCTTATGGGACTTAACTGCTAAGGTCATCAGTCCCTAAGCTTACACACTACTTAACCTAAATTATCCTAAGGACAAACACACTCACCCATGCCCGAGGGAGGACTCGAACCTCCGCCGGGACCAGGTAGGATTGACGGAGGACATCGAAAAAGTGTAAAGAAGGTCAGCTTGTTTCGTGTTATCGTGCAATAGGGGTAGAGTGCCACTGATATGATACGCGGGTTGGGGTGGCAGTCATCGAAACAAAGGCGGTTTTCTTTGCGGCGAGATCTATTTACGAAATTTCAATCACCAACTTTCTCTTCCAAATGCGAAAATATTTTGTTGTTACCCACCTACGAAGGGAGAAATGATCGTCATAATAAAATAAAAGAAATCAGAGCTCGAACGGAAAGATTTAGGTGTTCCTTTTTCCCACGCGCCATTGGAGAGTGGAATGGTAGAGAAGTAGTTCGCAGGAGAGCTTCTGTAAAGTTTGGAAGGTAGGAGACGAGGTACTGGCAGAAGTAAAGCTGTGAGTACCGGGCGTGAGTCGTGCTTCGGTAGCTCAGTTGGTAGAGCACTTGCCCGCGAAAGGCAAAGTTCCCGAGTTCGAGTCTCGGTCGGGCACACAGTTTTAATCTGCCAGGAGGTTTCAGTATGAAAATAGTTCGATGAACCAGGCATTTAAGTGTGAATTGCAGAACAACCATGTAGATGTAGAGGTCCACGCCCAGGCGCGCGGGCAATGGCTCCGTGATGACTCGCAGGGGCACCCGGACGCGGAAGGAGACGGCGCCTGCGCGCCAGAAAGCGCGAGTGTGACGGAACGGCGGCCGGCCTGGGAGCCGACCTACCTGAGGAGAAAGCTCGCAGACGAACAGAAAACGCCAGTTCGGCGGCAGCCGACAGGAGCGTGAGCTCCCCACCAGCCATCGTGCTACAATGGCTGCCGCGCATAAAGGCGCAAAAGCAGCTGCTGTCGACCTGGCTGCACTCGTCTTGACGCTCACTGTGGCCCTCGAGCGGGTCACACACCTCGCAGAGGCGCTCCCGTTAGTTGTCGTCGAGACCGTGACGCCGGCTGCCACATCGGTTGCAACTGCGGCTACACCCTCCGACGCCCATGCCGGGGAACAATGAAAGTACACCACGTTGCCTGCACTGCCGGCAAAGAGAAGCAGAACACAACTTGGGACGGGCGCCATGAAGACACAAACAAACGCCCAGAAGCCACAAACATTAAGAAGATTAAGGAGAAATTACAGTAATGCTTAAACTCCGTAACATCCGGAAATGAGGGGCACACTAATGAAGACTCAGAGAAAGAGAAAGAAAGTCAACTGTAGGAAAAGCAGATGCCAGAATGCGATTCGTAGACGGAATCTTAAGTAAATATAATTCATCCACAAAAGAAGTGGCTTACGAAACATTTGTTCGATCGATTCTTGAGTATTGCGTATCAGTATGAGTTCCTTACCAGGTTGTGCTAATACACACACAAAAAAAAATTGGATCACCCTGGTTCCCAGAACTCCTGAAGATAGACATTGACTGTGGATATTGTATCACACACACAGTCCCTTTGACTATTCAAAGACGTCACTAAACCCGCCCAAAGGTGTAAACAACCATGCTCGAGCAGCGCCTATTAGACAGAGAGGTCAGACAGCCGATCAGTTCCAGACTTCCCACCAGGAAGGAGGTACACAGCTCATGTTGTCTGTGGTTCAATCATCCCTAGATTCAACCATGCCTAGAGGGTCAATACCGCGGTTCGACCGCGTCCGCTTTTTACTTTGTGCCAGGAAGGGCTCTCAACAAGGGAAGTGTCCAGGCGTGTCGGAGTGAACCAAAGCGATGTTGTTCGAGCATGGAGGAGTTACAGAGAGGCAGGAGCTGTAGACGACATGCTAGCTCAGGCCGCCGAAGGGCTATTAATGCAATGGATGACCGCTACCTACGGATTGTGGCTCGGAGGAACCCAGACAGCAACGCTATCATGTTGAATAATGCTTTTCGTGCAGCCACAGAACGTCGTGTTACGACTCAAACTGTACGCAATGGGCTGCATGATGCGCAACTTCACTCCCGACGTCCGTGGCGAGGTCCATCTTTGCAACCACGACACCATGCAGCGCGGTACAGATGGGCCACTCAGGATTGGCATCACGTCGTCTTCACCGATGAGTGTCGCATATGCCTTCAACCAGACAATCGTCAGATACGTGTTTGGAGACAACCCGGTCAGGCTGAACTCCTTAGACACACTGTCCAGCGAGTGCAGCAAGGAGGAGGTTCCCTGATGCTTTGGGGTGGCATTATGTGGGGCCGACGTACGCCGCTGCTGGTCATGGAAGGCGCCGTAACGGCTGTACGATACGTGAATGCCATCCTCCGATCGATAGCGCAACCATATCGGCAGCATGTTGGCGAGGCATTCGTCTTCGCCGGCCGGAGTGGCCGAGCGGTTCTAGGCGTTACAGTCTGGAACCGCGCGACCGCTACGGTCGCAGGTTCGAATCCTGCCTCGGGCATGGATGTGTGTGATGTCCTTAGGTTAGTTAGGTTTAAATAGCTCTAAGTTCTAGGTGACTGATGACCTCAGAAGTTAAGTCCCATAGTGCTCAGAGCCATTTGAACCATTCGTCTTCCTGGACGACAATTCGCGCCCCCATCGTGCACATCTTGCGAATTACTTCCTTCGCGATAACGACATCACTCGACTAGAGTGTCAGCATGTTCTCCAGGCATGAACCCTATCGAACATGTCTGGGATAGATTGAAAAGGGCTCTTTATGGACGACGTGACCCACCAACCACTCTGAGGGACCTGCGCCAAATCGCCGGTGAGGAGTGGGACACTCCGGACCAACAGCGTCTTGATGAACTTGTGGATAGTACGCCACGACGAATATAGGCATGCATCAGTGCAAGAGAACGTGCTACTGGGTACTAGAGGCACCGGTGTGTACAGCAATCTGGACTTCCACCTCTGAAGGTCTCGCTGTATGGTGGTACAACATGCAATGAGTGGTTTTCATGGGTAATAAAAAGGGCGTAAATGATGTTTATGTTGACCTCTATTTCAGTTTTCTTACAGGTTCCGGAACTCTCGGAACCGAGGTGATGCAAAACTTTTTTTGATGCGTGTAGAAACGGTAGACAAAATCGAGTGAAGAGTGGCGCGTTTCGTCACGGGATCTTTTACTGAGCGCTAGTGCGTAACGGAGACTCTCAACAAACTCCAGTGGTGGACGCTATAAGACAGCCGTTGTGCATCGCTGAGAGGTTTACCATTGAAATTCCGAGAGAGTGCGTTCCGGGAAGAGTCGGTCAAATATTATTTCCTCCCACATACGTCTCGTGAAATGATCATAACAAGAACATTCGAGAAATCTTTCTTCCAACGGACCATTCACGAGTAGAATAGGAGGGACAACATAATGGTATCAGAAGTACCTTTCGCCACAGTCAGGTGGCTTACGGATATAGATGTGGATATGTTCCTAATAACAGCTTTCGTTTAATGAAACGATATCCGTATTCAGAATATGAAATTCGTGGGTAATAAGCGGTAACATGTCCGAATAGCTGTCCCCGTTAAAGCACCGCTTCCGGGACGGGTTGATGCGCCGGCCACGAATCAGATTCGCCCGGCTAATTAAGGGCAAGGGTCGTTGTGTCGGCTATCCTCGATGTGGTTTCTAGGCGGATTCCTACATATACTAGATGAATAGCCTGTCCACGTTCACATGAATATCACTGTAGACAGTTGGGGTGCACATATTGCGTCCCGGGCTATAAGGGGGGTAGTAACAGGAAGAGAATACTGCCACCCTTTAAAATTAACCATATCACATTCGTTACTAACAATACCGACCCTGCGCCGATGCGGGCCAAACGCACAAGAAAAAGAAGATGGGTAACAAGAAACATTTTTCCCCTGGTCACTTACTGACCTTTTGAGTAATGGTTGTTTATTGGTTTCCAATTTTCCCGGCGCACGAGACTGTGTGGTCTGTGTACGAAAGAAAACCAGAAAGTTCAGCATACTTGCAAACGAGGTATTACTCCGACACTCAGAGACGGGAGTGAGTGCTGTCTCAGGCAGATGCGCGCTTCTAGAAGATAACATTCTGCGCTACAATCAGACGTCGACCCCAGCAGAGTCGCGCCGTACCTAACATTCGGCCTGTCAGCTGGCTGATGCCACGTTGTTTATGAGATTAGCGCGAAGTAAGACGAGCCGCCAAAGCTGATTATGCTAGCGGGCGCTGACGAGACCTGCAGCACTGCGCACGCTAATCTCATGCTGCTGTGCACCGGTACGTTTACACAGGAGCCAGGCACGTGGTCTGGCGCTAGTGCTGTTAACACGTTATTCCCAAAAACACTGTGTAAGACGTATAACGTCCCCTTAGAAAAATTAGTAAATTAGTGTGCTGATAAACCTATTACGTTATTTGATTTTCAAACAGCTGAGCAGAACTGAACGTACTCAGACATTTCTCTCTTTACTTATTCTAATCAACACTAAACTGACACACAATATTTTTACCGCAACGCAATCTGACTTTCAATAATCCCTACAAAAGAATGGCCCTGACTAACAATAACCTATACCTTTCATGAATCGCTTACCTCACAAAAATCTTCGTTATTTGAACTACTGCAATACAGCGAGCGCAAATACTGCCAGCTAAATAAAAGATTCTAACTACTGATAGGCATACTTAGCAAATGAAAGATTTTGATAGAGAACAAACAATGTATTTACCTTAATAGTGTTCAAAAGTCATAATATATATATCAGTTCATGACATACAGTCTTACAAATTTACTGTCTCTGATGGACACACATCCAGATCATCCGCTCTCAAAACTCCGCCATCTCCTCCCCACATCCACCACTATTGGCGGCGGCTCACCTCCAACTGCGCAACGCTACGCGCTGTTAACAGCCAACTGCCCAACACTACAATAGCGACTATTCCAACAATGCCTCCCAGCCACAGACTGCACACAGCACAGCCAGTGCTTTTCATACAGAACGCTACGTGGCGTTACCAATATAAAAACCTAAACAGCCTACTTACACCATCAGTTTCAGTAAAGTATTGAACACCTAAAGGCACCATCGTTTGAGCCTTATGGTTCGATTCGTCGGTGCCTATGTCGTGAAATGAAACTTCTTCTAATTGTTCTATGCATTCGGACATGAAACTTCTTCTAATTGTTCCATGCATTCGGACATAAAGTGTGGTGAGGGAATATTTTTAACAATCCTGTAGCTTTGGTCCGGACTGTAGACTGCTTTGCTTCGACTTTGGAGTCAGGATACATCGCGGCATTCAGTTTTACGGTACAGTCAAGAGAACTGAAGGACTGATGATGCTTGACAACTTTATAAGCTATCGTTAGTTCTGCAGCAGCAACGAGCGATTCTTCTTGGGTAACTTCTTTAACCATGAATGCAGAAATAGCTGGATAACTGAAAGCCTTGCACCCGTCCATTAAGCCTCACGAAATTTTCTGAGGCACAGTGGAGAATTAACTTGGAGCCTCTCCTAAGAGTAGTGAGGCGCATTTCCTGTGGTATTTCGGCAGACATTCACAATTTCATTTCTGACATTGTATGTCGAAGAGTCAGTTCAAACAAATACTGCTCATCATGTGTTTCATGTGACGCCACTTGTCAACATAAAGCGTCGGTTTGCTTCCCGTTACAGACAAAAGTAGCACAGTGGACAAAAAAAGTTCTCGCTTCCAGGAAATATGGCGCTGATACCGTGTACCGTCGCTGCTACCATTGATAATGGCCTCAGTTCAGAGACGAACTGAGTCGACAAGTTTCTTCACATATTACATATCCAAATGATGACTGGATTCTGTAGAGCTACCAGGTTGCGGAGATGTTGATTACTACGTATAACCCACTGCTCGAAATAGTCCCAGAAATTTTATATGGAATTAAGATCGAGTGATTTAGTGGATCAGGTGTGATGCGACAGTGTACCTGGATGTTCGTCGAAAAGAACGTATGCGTCAGCTCTGCAAATGCCGTTGTTGTCTTCTCCGAAGACAAGAATGTCCGCATTATACTCACCATGAAGATAATTTATAGAAGGAAGACTGCTACGGCCCTAACAACCAAGGTCCATGTGAGTATCACCCACAGTCGTAAACTAGCATTGTCCCCCCTCCCTCAGGAAAAAATGTCCATCGATGTCACGTCTGATGACCGCACAGCATATGGAACAAGACCACCATGATTAACATAACGCTGCCAAATTGTACGTCAGAATGGTTCGTACATCGAATTAAAGTGTGCCGGCCCCCGTCACTTCGTAACCATGTAAACTTACGAGTTTTCGGCAGCACATTTTCTAGGAACTGTGCGAGGACGTGTTGAAGAAGCGTTTCGTACACCACTTCGTTCAGTTCATACAACTCCGTTCAGTTTATCGAGAAGCACGTTAAGTTCAATCACATAATGGTTGGCAATATCGTTCTACGCATTCACAGCGAACTTCTATTAATAAGATACATAGCTATTCCTGTGTTGAACAACCCTTCCCTTGTAAACATGGTCTCGTCTGTAAAAAACGCAAAAGCAGGAAAACTATGGTTTTCTGTGCATGGCTGTAGGAGTCAATTTACGAACTCAGCTCGACATGGGAGGCACGCTGCTGCAATAGCTGTACTTTCTTTAGATGACACATATGCAGATGGTATTCACGTAAGATTCTAGATAGCTGCAGCTCATAGCTTTTCAAATAGAACATGTTTTCCATCATATACTTGATGTAGTTAAGTCATCTGTGCGCAAGTCAGCTTAAATCGATTTTGGATAGTGAGCTTTAAACGTTCAACGTTTTGAGGGTGAATACAATATGCTGCACATTAAGTTGATGGTATGACGGAGAGACAAGTTTCGTCGATGCACTGTTTGATGTCATGTTCCGTTATCATGCGGAATGTATCCTTACACTGCGATAGACAAGGCAGGTTCAAATGAGCAAACAAACGGGGCTCGGTGCGCCACCGAATGGGTAACACTCGCTTCACAACACTTCCTGCAAACGTGACGTCATTTTGACGTCACGCGAAATATCGACGACAAGAGGAACTGCCATCGACTTCCGTAAGCGTTCGATGTGGGTCTCTCTCGCATGGGTAATAGCTCACACGTGTTCTTAGCGGCAGAAATATACCAGCGAGAAGTGCCATTGGTTTGCGGGAGGACTTGTGAGGTAACTGTTACCCGCGAAATATTTGTGACAAGGAAGCAACTTAAGATATCCTCTCAGGTTCCTGCCTAACCACACACTCGAAAATCTCCACATATTCCGAAATAAACAGCCAAATATTTATTTCATTTTTTGATGTCTGATCAGACGGAAATTTTAAATAACATGGAACATTGCAAAAATACTGGTATTCAATTCATAAGAAAGGCACAGAATGTGTTAACAACACCAAGATTTTAAAAAAAAAATAAACGTATTATAATATTCTAGTTTACATTCTGCGGCTTTCTTACCGACGACCTTATCCATTACGCTACAGACTATTCATGCGATGTTTGTTTTGAGTCTCAGTTATAGTGTCTCTTGAAGGCTTATATCGTTGATGCGTTATTAAATGACATTTAATGATAAGGGTGTTGTGTTTGTGATAAATTGTCAATGCGCCGTTGCCTTGAAATGGCATACTGCAAATTATAGTAAAAACAGCTGAATATGCCAATATAAATATGGCGCCTGCGGAATCGATTATCGATAATGCGGTGGGCCTCGCGATATTTCGCGTGACATCAAAATGCCGTCACGTTTGCAGGAAGTATTGTGAGAGGAGTGTTACCCGTCACGGATATTAGCATGGAATAAATATGATATACATATTCAATGAATACGTTGACATATTGCTGACGCTCATCAAATACCGACACTATGCCACTGAAATCGTCATGCCTTTACCCGCAAGATATTCTGTCGAAGAGCTTCACCAGACATTATGTTCTTAGGCGCTGAATGACGACTTCGAGAAATAAGCAGACTGAGAAGATGCAGAGCTAATATACCATCAAGACGGTTACCCACAAGAAGTGAGGACGTGGAAGGTTTGTTTTAGCTGCAGTAGACTATGACCCGCGTGCCAGCTTACGAGAAGTTGCTGCAGTCACTGGTACCACTTACATCTGTGTCGCGAATAATCACGTTTCAAACGTACTACCTGTCACTGACACAAGAGCTGCAAGTCAACGATTTCAATCGGAGAATTACATTCTGTGAATCGACCGTGAAAAATTTCTCCCTGAACACCTTACAAAACGTTATGTTCTCCGATGAATCCACGTTCACAAATATCGATGCACTGAACGGTCATAACATGCATCACAGAAAACCCTAGGAGAGGACGACACTTCGAACGTCAAGGTGTTCCATTAATGTGTGGAATCTTTGGAGATGAAATCATCGGTCCACACATGTTTTATAGTCGAAAAGTTAGATGCTCTCCATGAAAATGTCAGTTTGGCATTAGAGGCCGTATACGTATGCAGCACAATGGTATCCCAACCCACTGTGCGCATGATGTTGTGCAAGGTCTGAACAACAGATTCCCTGGAAGATCCTCACGAATGGCCCGCACGTCTCTCGATTGAACAGCAGAGATTGCTTTTTGTGGGGATATCTAAGGAGTCGTGCTTATATCACCTACCACACAACTGCAGGTGAGTTCAGTGCTTCGAGGAAGACTGTCTCTCCGTGACACCAGCAACTTTACGTAGTTACAGCGTATTGATTCCACCTCAAAACTTTGTCGAAGTTAAACACTGAGCTTTAACTAAAAATGATATAAGTATGATTTGTACACAGTTAGTTTAAATACCTCACCTACACGATATTAAAAAATAGTGTTCTATTTAAAATATATATAACTCGTTTCTGTAATTCACTGGAATTTTTTTAAAAAAATGATAAAAACGGCCAGATGTTTCTGAAATGGTTTGTCCAAAAGTAAGAAATAAAACAGATTAGACAAACATTTCAAGCACGTTTGAATGTTACTCGGAATCATTTACAGCAGCTCATACGTTAGTGACGCAAGGAGATCACTGAGTGAAATTCCATTAGAAAAGTATCCTCAATTACTCTTTAAAATTCTATGATTCTAAGTTAAACATTGAGCTTTAAATTCTCAGTGGCACCTCATTTGCTGCGCGTGATTTCGATCATCATTCAAAGACACGTCAAATGTTTCTCTAATCCATTTTATTTCTTACTTTTAAACAAATTACTTTACAAAACATTTATCCTTTTTTTCTAAGATTTTTTCAAGTTTTGTTCAGAAATAATGATCTATAATACGAGGGTGTTGCACCTTGATTAGGGTTGCCATCCGTCCCGTGATATCGGGACCGTACCCGTTATGGACCTTCTTCTCCCGACATCCCAATAAGGGCCAATTTTGTTCCAATTTTTCAAAATGCTGTTAAGAGCTTGGCTCAAGTACAGAAGTAACTCATCTATTGGCGCGACATGTAAATGCTGCTTCAATTAGTTTTATTTATGTCAACAAGTTTATGTTGACAAGGTCATCTTACAGATAGCGTTACATGTTACATATCCTGTAGAGACGATGGAAGCACCTTCTATAACTAGCACCATCATTCGAGAAAATACCAGGTTTCTCCAGTAGTAGAGGCCTAGAACTATTTAAGCAGCTCCACGAAGAAGAAATCAGGCAGTTCCCATCTGAATAGCGTTCTGATAAGACGATTCTTTCTATACGTTATACGAAAAACAAATGCAAGTTAGTAATGTTTGAAGTGTTTACTGCAGGCGTATAAGGAGTGAAGTGTTTAGTGACGTGTACTTCGATGACTGAAGTGTTATTGTCGAGTATTTACCGTCTAATACACTTATCTTATCACAGCTTACAAAAATGCCTAAAAATGGAAGGAGAAAATGTCACTTTTCGGATGATTACACAAAAGCAGCCGGCCAGAGTGGCCGAGCGGCTCTAGGCGCTACAGTCTGGAACCGCGCGACCACTGCGGTCGCAGGTTCGAATCCTGCCTCGGACATGGATGTGTGTGATGTCTTTAGGTTAGTTAGGTTTAAGTAGTTCTAAGTTCTAGGGGACTGATGACCTCAGAAGTTAAGTCCCCTAGTGCTCAGAGCCATTTTAACCATTTTTGAACACAAAACCATGGTATTTTCTCAAGAAAGGATGTACTCTTCAGGAAGCGTTGTGTGAGATTTGAAGCTGTTTCATCTCGTTTCTCACAATGGTAAGGCAGATGTGAGGCATCACATTTCAACGTAGAATTATACAAATAGATTCACAGTAGTGTCGACGTCAAAGGCTATTTCTGCATTCATGATTAAAGAAGTTACCCAAGAAGAATCGCTCGTTGCTGCTGCAGAACTAACGATAGCTTATAAAGTTGTCAAGCATCATCAGTTCTTCAGTTCTCTTGACTGTACCGTAAAACTGAATGCCGCGATGTATCCTGACTCCAAAGTCGAAGCAAAGCAGTCTACAGTCCGGACCAAAGCTACAGGATTGTTAAAAATATTCCCTCACCACACTTTATGTCCGAATGCATAGAACAATTAGAAGAAGTTTCATTTCACGGCATAGGCACCGACGAATCGAACCATAAGGCTCAAACGATGTGCCTTTAGGTGTTCAATACTTTACTGAAACTGATGGTGTAAGTAGGCTGTTTAGGTTTTTATATTGGTAACGCCACGTAGCGTCTGTATGAAAAGCACTGGCTGTACTGTGTGCAGTCTGTGGATGGTTGGCATTATTGGAATAGTCGCTATTGTAGTGTTGGGCAGTTGGCTGTTAACAGCGCGTAGCGTTGCGCAGTTGGAGGTGAGCCGCCAGCAGTGGTGGATGTGGGGAGAGAGATGGCGGAGTTTTGAGAGCGGATGATCTGGATGTGTGTCCATCAGAGACAGTAAATTTCCAAGACTGTATGTCATGAACTGATATATATATATTATGACTTTTGAACACTATTAAGGTAAATACATTGTGTGTTCTCTATCAAAATCTTTAATTTGCTAAGTATGCCTATCAGTAGTTAGTGCCATCAGTAGTTAGAATCTTTTATTTAGCTGGCAGTATTGGCGCTCGCTGTATTGCAGTAGTTCTAATAACGAAGATTTTTGTGAGGTAAGCGATTCATGAAAGGTATAGGTTATTGTTAGTCAGGGCCATTCTTTTGTAGGGATTATTGAAAGTCAGATTGCGTTGCGGTAAAAATATTGTGTGTCAGTTTATTGATGATCAGCATAAGCTGTTTGAAAATCAAATAACGTAAGGGGTTTACCAGCACAATCATTCATAAATTTTTCTAAGGGGACGTTTCAATGGAATCCAACAGAACCTGATAAAGTTTGATTCAATGAATAACAAAACATCGGAGACAGTTTCAGAGTTTTGTCTAAGCGCTTTAAGACAACTGCAAATTCCATTACATAAATTAATTGCATTTTGTGGAGACAATACCATTGCCAGCGTCGGAGGGTTTCATGGAGTGTGTTTCATCAAATTAAAGAAGAATTAGGAAAAAATGTAGAAGGAATTGGATGACCTGCTCATATTCTCCAAAATATTATGCAAAGCGCTGTTGGAGTCTTAGCTGTCGACATTGAAATAATCGTAATAAAAATATTTAATTTTTTTCAATATAAACGATATGGACAGAGAAGCTGAAAGATTTCTGCTTATACGTTGATGTCAGTCATCAGACTCTTCAATCTCACTCAAAAACAAGATGGCTGTCGTTAATGCCCGCAATTGAGAGAATTCTTAAGCTCTGAATTACATTAAAATGTTTTTTTGCCGCCGAAAACAGGCCACCTAAAATAATTTAAGATTTTCTTCAGTAGTCCAATCAGTGCAATTTACTTCATGTTTCTGCAGTCAAACTTGGCTCTGTTAAAAAAAAATACATAAAAAGGATGGAGAAGAATAAAGTCTTGATAACTGAAACAAAAAATTTATTATTCCACATTCAAAGTTGTGTGAATAAAAGGAAGATTGCCAATTTTATTTTCATGCAAACCAAGATGAAATTGAACAAATTATAGAATAAGAACGCTAACCAAGAAATAATTTGATTTCAAAATCTGAGGAAGGGTGAACTGCTTTCTATACCATAGCATTTGCTCACTTAGAGAAATGGGCTTTTTATTTTAATAAATACCATGTATTTGATCGGATGACTGTTTGAAACCCCAGAGCGGCAGATGATCGAAAACACTTTTAATACACCTGACTAAAAATGGTGTGAAGATTTCAGGCGAATTATTTTCGAGAACATGTGTCTGAAGA
The DNA here is from genome assembly GCF_023864345.2 of Schistocerca serialis cubense. Taxonomy (NCBI): domain Eukaryota; kingdom Metazoa; phylum Arthropoda; class Insecta; order Orthoptera; family Acrididae; genus Schistocerca; species Schistocerca serialis. The sequence continues at coordinate 535,533,746 of NC_064643.1, forward strand.
GCTTTTCAGAAGCTAAGCGTGACTCGGAAAAATGGAAATCTAAACACTCCGTGCAAGAAAGGTGGATTTACTTTCTTAAGAAAACCGAAAATCCTGAATGCAAATTCCAGCTGCTAAAATTATGCGAGTATTTGTTTTCTGTTCCCGCACACAACGTCACTTTGGAAAGAGTATTTTCACTGATGTCGGCCCGGTGGGCTGAAGACAGTAACTGACTGCTGCCGAGGGCTGTATAACCAGTCTTACACTGCAGTCACTAGAATCTGACGTGCATAAATTCTGAAAGGGGAAAACGACTTGCTGAAAAAGGTGAAATCTTTCTAAAAATGTGGTGTACCAACTACTTCTGCCGCACAAAGTGCCACGTACTTGTGTTCTAAATAAAAAGTATTTACATCAAATAAATTTTTACTTCACTTCTACAGACCCATCTCAGAGTGTCCCTCCGAGATCCCAGCTAGATACGAAAACCCTAGCCTTAATAGCAGGTAAGCTTGATTATTCCAAGGATTGTGTATGGAATATCGACAATGTTCAGCAAACAGTTCATTGGTGAGAGCCGTCTGAACTGAGTAATGTGCCGACTGCCATTGAACATGTTGAAAATCGATTTTCGTGCCGTTATTACAGATTTTCATTTGAAGGGTTGCACTGCCGCACAAATCAAAACAGAATTGGGCGAATTTCACACTGACTCTAACCATCAGTGAAGATAATTTTCTTTTGGATTAACGAACCTAAACGTGGTCAAACACCGAGGACGAAGCGCTTTTCGGTCGTCCAAATGAGGTCACAAGAAAGGCAGCCATTGTCAAAATCCATGATATGGTACTGTAAGACCGCCGGATAAAAGTTCGTGTGATTGCTGAGAATGTATGCATCTCAAATGAGTGAGTGTACAATATCCCGAACGGATAGTTGGCGATGGAGGATCTGTGTGCGAGGTAGTTGCCGCTACTGCTCAGAGTCCACCAAAAGTGCATCCGGAACTACATTTCATCACAATGTCTGGCAATGTTTAGTCGCAGTTCGCAAGATGTTTTGTGTCAATTTGTCACTATTGATGAAATCTGGATCCATCATTACACACCAAAGTGAAAACGGCAGTCAAAACAACAAAGTCTGGTGGAAGTGCATCGAAGAAGCCAAAGACCGTTTCATTAGCTGGTAAGGTGATGGCCGCTGTTTTTTGGGGTTCCCAAGGAATAAGTCTCATAGAGTACTTGGAAAAAGGCAGCACCATAACTGGACGTTATTATGCTTCATCATCTGAAACTTCCGTTGATCGAGGAAAGACCAAGGTTGACACGTAAAAAAATTGCTCTTTAACCATGATAACGCAGCATTCCACACATCAGCGATAACAATGGCCAAAGTTCATGAATTGGATTTGAACTGGTTCTTCATCCACCCTATTCTCCAGACTTAGCCTCAACTGAGTTCTTCCTGTTACCCAACTTAGAAACTTTGGCGTACCGGGAAGAAGTTGTCATCAAATGAGAAAGTGAAACTTCCACTCAACGAGTATTTTGCAGAGTTTGAAAGAACCTATTGTTCTGATGGGATGAAAAAGGTGGAGGATCGCTGGACCAAGTGTATATCCTTCAAGGGAGACGACGTCGAGAAGTAAGGTGATTTGTTTAAGAAATAAACATTTGCTCCTGCTTTTTCATCAGACCTATCAAACCATCTTCGTTCATTGAAATACAGGTCGATACTCTATAATTATTAAGCGTACATTATAGCACTCCGTCATCAGGTCACAAGTGGTCCATCGAGACCATCCGACCGCCGTGTCATCCTCAGAGAGGATGCAGATAGGAGAGGTGTGTGGTCAGCACACCGCTCTCCCGGTCGTTATTATGGTTTTCTGTGACCAGAGCCGCTTCAATTCGGTCGAGTAGCTCCTCAATTGGCATCACGAGGCTGAGTGCACCCCCAAAAATGGCAACAGTGCATGGCGGCCCGGATGGTTACCCATCCAAGTGTCGGCCACGCCCGACAGCTCTTAACTTCGGTGATCTGACGGGAACTGGTGTATCCACTGCGGCAAGGCCGTTGCCCTAAGCGTACACTAATCAAGAGAAAACAGAGAAGTTTAAATTTATGCTGTGAATTTATATTTTTTGACATTTCATTTACTTAGCTAGCAGCAGCTGTTCGTGAAATGTCTCAGTTCTCCCTCAAATCACTACTTACGTTTTTCTTAATTAGCTGGATTAGTTTTTAAAGCAATTAAATATAATTGCTAACCTAGAACTCACGCCAGTCAATTTGATACCCCATTTGCCCATTTACACTCCTCGTTTGGCTATAAAAATTAGGACAAAAATTAATTGCGTAATTTCTAGGGAGTCTTTTTCCACTCCGCTCAAAAATTTGACCGATAATGAAATAAACTTTGTTCGTAACTCCGTGGTAAGGGCAACGATTGCTGGTTCACCTATCTAAATAATGATACAGAGAAAACGCCTTAACTGAAAAGCCCTGTATATTGTGATAGTGAAGGAATGTATGAACCGTGCTAGCAATGCAAAGGCTGATTTGGGGGAAACTCAAACCAAGCTGACCCAGTGGGAATATGAGTTAGCCTTCTTGTCAGTAGAATCCAGTGTTTCACCGCGCAACGGGTCATTCGATTCGAAGAACTGTCCTCTAGTAGAAATGCCGATGTCGCACAGTTGTGCCTCTTCATCAGCTGTTCGTTCTTTTGTTACGTGTAGTGAAATTTAGTGACACATCACCAAACAGAAAATGTGCCGAAGCAACCAGCGTAATTTGTCGTATTTCGCAATGCAGTATGGCACGTGCGCGGCAGTCAAGGCTGAAAGGCTGGTACCATTACGTCGCGGACGATTACAGAAAAAACGTGCCGTGGAGGCGAGGTGAGGCGACACTGTATCTGAACTGCGGAGATCTGCCGCTCGTGGCCGTGAGGCGCAGAAGCGCAAGATACGTGGCAGAGAGAGTACTTGGCGCACCGTCTCTTCAGACTTTCTCAGATAATTGCCTGTCACTGTTACTCGTAAGCTTTCAAGAGATGTGCTTCGACCGTGCGTTTCTACCATTCTGCAATTCCGTTGAGTCACACAGTCTTGCGTTAGATTTGTAAGAGACGACGAATGTTTTTTCGCTGCACCTATGTTTAAGATGTTACTGTTAGCAATATCCGCAAAGGAGGAAACATAACAAGTATTTATTCCAGTCCAGCGTCGAAAATTGTCATACAGCCTGCGTTACTGAAATTTGTAGCCACTTATTACTTGTCTGTGAGTATGGCAAGCGAAGGAAAGAGACTGACTGCGTTGCGAAAACGTGGTTACGAAGTGACACAAGCCACTCTGTTGGAGTATCTGAGTTCCGAGCAACTGTCCACATCGTCAAAAGAGGGCAGTCGCACAGCTGTCTGTAATGACATGAGCGAGCACTTTTTTCGTTGCGTTCGTTTTTACCGAAAGAGGCTACGTCGGCGTCCTCTCACCCTCCTCATGTACAAAATATAAAGAATAATACAGTTCGTCACCGTAATACAGCAGTAGAGTTACAAACCAGTCCTTAGTTAAAAAGTGGCCAAAGAAAAGAAGCGTCACTGGTTGCTAGACAAAGTTTCAACGACTGAATATGTTTCTATCATAAATGAACTGATGTTCTTTTAAATGCAGTTTAATTTTTTAATTTGGTTCAACATTTTATTGTGAAGCAATCTTTCCGTATTGTATTACGTCTTAATTCTGACAGGTGTCTACACACGATACCTACTGAAAGACCCTTTTTCATAAAAGCACAAGTTTTCCACATCCGTCTGTGCAGTCGTAACAGTTATCGCTCCTAACTGCTCTCTAACGGGATCTGAATTGAGATCGATGTCTGGCACTTCACGCATGTTTGTGGATACAACCTGTACGTAATGTATCCGTCGAACAGCATTTAATGAGCCGTTGAGCTTACTGGCTATGGTCAACGGGTGTATCGCTACCATTCTATCATTAGACGCTGCGGAGAGGCACGAAATTTATCACGGGACGGTAGCGGACAGTCTATCAGTAACTGTTCATCGTCAGCTCTCCTTCCCTTACCAACCAGATGCTAGCGGTGAGAAATTCTCCCCCCACCAAGATTAAAAAAAAAAAAAAAAAGCCTCCGGATTGAGAAGCACCGCACGAGTAGGAGTCCGTGGCAGCAGGTCGTTCTCGTACAGGATTGAGCTCAACTTTTGTTAGAGAAAGTCTCTAGAATAATGATTTCTATGGAGATTTAGGAAAAAACATGAGGACAAAAAACGTTGCTGCAAAATGACACTTCCAGGCACGGAGTCAAACATGTGACTACTTATCAAAGATTAATTTTGCTTGTTTCTTACAGTATTCGCCCCCACACACCACATGGTGCACGGTAATTCTTTAGTTAACGTAGAAGAACTGAGACAAAAGGAAGGAGGATGCCCGCATTACTGAAGTTCTGTTTGTCTTGACATGTCACCGCACGGCTGCTCTTTGACCATGAACTGTGTCCCAACACTCTGACAGGAATCACGAAACTCGATCAGCTCATTGGCAGTTTACTGCAGATGTATTCCTGCGCTCATCCGGAAATGTTGAGTGCCAAGTCAGTCAGCACACAAACGAAACTGAAGTTGCAAAGTTATGTTCGTATTAAATATGTTGAGTATGTCAGGGTTGCCTTCAAAGTAGTACCCGTTTGAGTCCATACGCGTCAACGTCCGTTACTTTCACAGATCAGAACGTATCTTCTGCTTCCCGAGAGGCTGCGAAAGAGGCAGACTGTTTTTTGTCTGCGGTTTTTTTACATGTCTGTGGTAAACTGTGGTCTATTATCACAGCCATGATAGCTTTGATGAACATTGTCACAGCATAAAGACACGATCAAAAACAGTCGTGCACTAACGCAACACGACACACAATTCCTTACTAATGTGAACACTTTCATACCTTTTTTATGAGCTGCGACATCCTCAAGCCCTGCGGAGACGTGAATCAGCAAAATAATCACTGTAAGGAAGTCGTCAGATTTGGACCAGTTATTTGCATAAAACGATCTACATCTATATAACTACTCTGCAATTCACACTGAAGTGTTTGGCAAACGATAGCAATAATGGCCGGAATAGAAACATTGCGGTCTCATACCAGATATGTGAACTCAGTTTCGTCCATCATCCTTTTTATAAAACGAAATGGAATCCTTGTGATCCTTGAGCGAAAGTCGACAGACGCAATATTAAAGCATGCTGTGAATGCGATTAAAACTATGCAGACTGTTCTGAAATTCAATACGCCACGATGATTGTGCTAAATAAAACAAACTTGGTGAGTTCAGCATTCGAAATAAACTTGTGCGTAATTCAAGTAGAATATTAATAATCCAGACGCAGTACTCATTTATCATTGAAGAATTACCGCCGTTGCGACGATTTCGTGACGATCCCAGCAAGGCAGACAACCAAAGGGGTTGTAACACAGCCCGCATGTACGAGGTAACCTTGTAACGCCGGAAATGCATATCCTCCTATTTCCATCTATTGTACTATAATTTGTTTTCCTTATTTTTGCTACCTGAATATATGATATTTCTGTGTCTTTACATATTGTAATTGTTTTACTATTTGTATATATATATATTTATGCATTTATGTCGATGTATAATTGGTTTGTTGTGTAAAGATTATTTGTATTTTTACGCTGGGTCTTGCCTAGGGAAAACTGCTATCGAACGATTACATCGATAGGTCGTGTGAAGAATCAAAGTGTGTAGGATCTTTGGTAGGGTTAACTCTGCTGCGTGGAGCGCGGGCAGAGCATGAGGGAGTCCGGCTGGAGTAGCGAGTGGAGCAGGTGTGTTGTGTGTAGCTCCCGCGAGTTGCCACGCTTTCGGGGTTTGGCAGCATGTAATTGCGCTCGACTTGCGATGATAGTTTCTGACATGGTGTCGCGGACGGGAAGCATTAGCTGGCGCACATCAAGAGCTCGTTTCGTCTGGTGACCGTGTTGAGAAGAAGGCGCGCCAACACCAGCTTCTGCAACAGCGACGGCCGACAATGAGTGACTGTCGCCACCTCCTCGATCGACGGCTTCAAACCTTCAATCAACCAACAAGGAAGACTAAAAGCACGTAAAGTTTCAGAACTGTATGGCAGACCTCAGCTTTTCAAATTGTTCCATTTGCCTCTCAAAATTACAGCAACTTATCATGAACATTTGTTGCTCATTGTCCCAATTGCATTGCCAAGCAGGGTCCCTTCCTTTTCCGAAATGAACCCGAGTGTCGTTGAAATTCAAACGCCAGCATTAAAATAATATAATTAGATTTCACTGCTTTAATTTCAAAGTTTAGTTAAAGTATTCGTAGCTGGCTACAATATTTAGGTTACACGAGCACAAATTAAGAGTGCGAGGTTTGTTAGCATATTTTAGCTTACCTGTGAGTGCAGCTCAGCTTGGTACGTACTAAATTTTACTATTGTTAATTGTTCAGAATCATTTAATTCAAGTTCAAAGTTAAATCTCTTATTTCTAAATTGCGCAGAGTCAAGTTGCTTTTGAAATGATTGTTGAGGTAGTCCAAGACTAACCGTATTTCACTGAATTTCGATGTGCTTAAGAAAGAAAGCTTCTTATTAATTTCAGTCACTAAATTAACTTTCAGTTTTCTGGTTTTATTAATTCTTTTGCTAAATTAAGTCAGAGTGCAGCGAAAGTTATTACTTCTGACAAACTTTCAGTTTTCACACTACACGTGTCAACCTTCAGTTGCCACGCTTCTAGTGCTAATTATATGTGTAATTACCTTTCTTTTTCAGTTACTATGGTAATTGTCCTTAGGACTGGCGACCGTAATTTCCCCCTAATCTCAAATATCTAATTACCGCTAGTTAATTGTTAACGTAACGGCCGCACATTTACTTTCTTCATTAACTTTACCCCTTTCCAAAATTAATTTCCACCAGTTTCATTTGCATTTTTCCTTTCATTTAGATGTAACCCTTTCCTCCCTCTTTACCGACAGATTAACGTCGGTGACGATTGCTTTTCCCAAATTTCCATTAGGTACACGCGGTTTAATTTTTCACTGTCATTAAGGTCGATAAGTGAGGGGGAGGTTACAACCTACACATCAACGAACAATGAAAACAGTCTCCTTTACGTGAAGCAACGAGGTACCTTAACATCTGCAATACTCTGATCTATTGGTTCTACTATTCTGCTAGAGAATACAACACAAAATTAAGTACACATCTTCGTTTATAATTGGTGCGTTTTGTTAAAGGTTCTTTCCAGTAATTCTTTCTTTGTCATCGGAACTTGGATAATATCGACAGCGTCAAGTTGTGAATGTTGCGTCCATCAACTTATGAGAAGTTGCAAATCAGACAGAAAATACGCATACTGTTATTGGAATAATAACTGGAAGTAGCAGACGGTTCGATCTCGTGATATGCGGCGGCCCGCCTTGAGATCACGCGACCACCGTGGCCTCGATGTGTAAGTAGCCCGATAACGTATCCTCGTCTGTGTGCTGGACGTACGTGTCACTGATTACGATTTCACATATCTTGTCGCAAGGCGAAAAAAAGCTTTGCGCAAAATGTTCGGTCACTGCTTGGAGGGAGACCGGGTGGAGAAGTGATAGCAAGCTTTCAATCACTCTCCGGCCATGCTGTCACTGGTTCACCGTCGTTTCTCAGTCACTTTAGATAAATGTTACGATGATATCTGGGTCACAACTGATTTCCTCGCCGTCTTTCTGCAATAGACTTACTATTGGATCATTTATACTGAGACCACTGTCGAATAAATGTTAAATTGTAACGTTTTTTTAAGCAGTATCCGTTCAGCGTTCGCTAAGACAGAACTCTTGAACGTGTTCAAGGAAGACAAGAATAAATGGCAACTCCCGCCTTTTCAGCCGATATGTCTGACAGCTTTTTTTTATTTCTATGCAAACAAAGAAACTGAAAGACTTTCACTAGAAACTTTAATATAAAGGTTTAACGGTAGCAAAAACGTGCGTGGAAATATGGTTCTGGCCAATACTTATGAGTGAAACTTGCGACTGCGTGGATATCATAGAAGCATTGAACGACTACCGAGAGAAGTTAAACAATTTTCTGTACTCATCCTTACGAACGATGCACTTGAGTCTATAAAGTTCTGTTATAGCACATGAGCAAATGAGCTAAGTCGTATATCCGAATACACGAAATTTTGGAAATTTGTGGTAAGTTCCTATGGGACCAAACTGCTGAGGTCATCGGTCCCTAGGCTTATAGACTACTTAATCTAACTTAAACAAATTTGCGCTAAGGACAACAAACACACCCATGCCCGAAAGAGGACTCGAACCTCCAACGGGGAGAGCAGCGCGAAACGTGGCAAAGCGCCTGATACCGTGCGGCTATACCGTGCAGCCCGAATACAGGTTTCACTTCATCGTCAAGGAATTATTGTTTGCTAGTAAGCTACTGAGAACCAACTCCTACCCCATCTGCCACATACTACAAAATAACACCTTTCTAGGGTGTCTTAAAGTCGTTAGTTGTTGCTGAGGCCAACGGAAATGACTAGCCTTAGATCTGAACATACAAGGTGCGACAATAAAGTAATGATGTGAAAAAAATGTTGCTTACCGTTTATTCAAGTTTAGTGTTGTCTCCTTCAAAGTAATTCCCTTCTACTTTTTCCAGCGCTTCTGCCATTGATGGTAACATTTCTGGTACTCATTTTCTGTAATATACTCTAACACCCTCGTCACAGCTTTTTGGACATCTTATGTTTCTTTGAAAATGGTGTCCCTTGACCGCCGTTTTGACTCTTGGAAATAGAAAAAAAAATCGCACGGAGCGATATCTGGTGAATAAGGTGGCTGTGGTAGTACTGAAATTTGTTTTGAGGTTAAAAATTGCTGTACTGACAGAACAGTATGGGATGGCGCATTATCGTGATGCAGAATCCAATTATCAGCAATGTTGGCACGGACATGAAGAACTCTTTTACGAAGTCTTTCTAAAATTTCTTCGTAGTAATATTGGTTAACTGTTTGTCCAAAAGGCACCCACTCTTTATGAACAATTCCCTTGGAATCAAAGAAGCACACGAGCATGCATTTCACTTTTGACTTTGACTTGCGAGCATTTTTGTCTGGGTGATCCCTTTGAGCACCTTTGCGAACTTTGGTGTTTTGCCTCTGGATCGTACTTAAAAAAGCAACTTCCATCACCAATGATAACACGGCTCATCAATTCTAGATTGATTTCCGTTTGCTCTAACGGATCGGCTGCCACATTTTTCCGTGTTTCTCGCTGTTGTGGATGAAATTTTTGGGGACCATTTTTGCACAAATATTTCTCGTACCAAGATGTTCAGTCATTATTAGACGAACCATTTCTCGATCGACGTTCAGTTCTTCTGCAATCATTTTCACATGTAATCTTCGATCAGATCGTACGAGTTCACGCAACCTGGCCAAGTTGACATCCGTCTGTGAGGTTGATGGTCGTCCACTGTGGTCTTCATCTTTAACATTCGTTCTGCCTTTACTAAACATTTTATGCGAACGAAAAACTTGAGCTCTTGACATAACCTCCTCTCAAATAGCCTTCTGAAGATTACCGTAAGTTGTCGTCGCGTTTTCACCCAATTTAACACAAAAAGAAATGGCATACCGTTGCGCAATATTGTGCTGTTCCATTTTTCGTGACGAGAGACACAAACACGTGTTAACTTATTACAGCACAACTCACGACAGAGCAGTTCCATCGATGTGCCACTTGGACTAGAAGCAGCTTAAAGATCAAGGTCAAAGATATTGTGCCTACGCAAGCCTGCACGGTTGCCACATCTTGCAAAGAAAATCATTCGCATTACTTTATTGTCGCACCTCGTAAGCGAGAAAATGTAAGAATTCCACTTGTCAGACAGTTGTACAACATTTGTTGCGCAGTAAATAGTGTTACTTACATTTTTGAATAGAGTAAGAGAAGACGAAATGCATGTCAACTCAGCACTCCCCAGAGTGATTACAGAAATAGCACTATGTGGATAATACTGTAAATTCTAGAACGACGTCTCTGCACCTCTATACTCACACTCTAAATAAGCTAAACTAAACTAAACTAAAATGCTTCCGAACAGGCCTTGGAAGGCCCAACGGGTCCTCCTCAGCTGATAGGCGTCACTGTAGGCGGATATGGGAGGGCACATGGTCAGTTTACGTGACCTGAGACCTTCTCCTCAATCAAGTAGCTCCTCAATTGTCCTCACAAGGGCCGAGTACACCCGGTTTGCCAACAGCGCTCGGCAGACCGAATGGTCAGCCATCCAAGTCCGACAGCGCTTAACTTCGGTGATATGACGGGAAGCGGTGTTACCATTGCTCTAAGGCCGTTGGCTCCATACTCACATTGCTGGGTTAAACTGCAACACCCTCAAGGACAATGCAATTTTACTGACTCGTGAGGTGACAGCTAGTGCATTATTGTATATGATAACAAATTCGGAGCAAATGAAGTAAACACATCGTAGCAAAGGGTACCTAAACAATCCCATCAATACACAGGGCACCCGCCTCTGGCGGTAACGCAGGCGTGTATTCTCGCACCCAAACGGTCATAAAGGTGCCCAATGGCATCCTCTAACAGATCTTGCTGGCCAGGGCAGTTGCAAACAACGAAGAGATCGTTGCGCCGCATCAGTTGTATGTGGACGCACATTGTCCTGAAAAGGTATCCTACCATCCTGTCGAAGAAATGGTACTATCAGGGAGTAAGAGCCTGTGCAATATAGCAGGAAGTGATTATTTTACCCTGTAGGAAAACCAAATATGACCGTGAGTTGCAACTGATGGCCCCTACACCGTGAAGCCTGGGTAGGGGACCTGTGTGTCACGGGCGAATGCACTCTGGAATAGGCGGCTAACCAGTTGTACGGCATACACGGGTACGTCCATCACTCGCTTGCAGTCAGAACCTATTCTCGTCACTGAAGACAACAGAGCGCCATTACAGCCCCCAGTCAATTCTTCTTGGCGGTGTTGTGGTGTTAGTGGTAGCCTGGCCAGAGACACACGTGATTTTAATTCTGCTACGAGCAAACGGTTGCCATTGGTCCCTGATGGGACAGCATGTGCAACGTGGATGATGCCCGGTCAGCCACCACTGCTCGCACAGTGTGTCGATCTCAACGTTCGTCTGTTCGACGTGGACGTCCAGAAACTGGTCTGGGAATGTTTCACAAACCATTGTTGGAAACAGTGACAGGATGTGCAGCAATCTGTCGATACCCTCGTGCAGGCCCGCAGTGCGACCCTGTTCAAATGGCTGAAGTTGTTCAACCGGAGTTCATCCTCGTCCGTGGGATACTGTTGTACCAAAGAATGAATGTTGCAAACACTGTTCACATCTAAAGTCAGCAAAGTTACTGCATGCAGATTTAAAACAGAAGGCGCACACATAAGTCTCCTGAGCGCCATGTGATCGCCAATGACGGAGACAAATGATTCACAAACACTGCGACCCATCAGTATGCGCATATGATATCCTGGTGCCAATGGACACAGTCCTTTATGATGTTGTACTTTTTCCCCGACAGTGTTCAAGGGCAGAATGTACTTCGTGTTGCTCCCGTAGTGCTGGAAGGAATGTATACGTCAACTGATACATATTTTATTATGGCGAATAAAAACTATTTATTCGCTTATTATTTTATCTCCACTCATCTGTGTGGTGTTTTAAATACTATTTTCAACGAATTTCGAAGCTTTAAGTAGTCGTATATAACATCCAGGGTCATTAGCGTGATATCGATGTCGTATATTTTTTCAAGAATATCCATTAAATGTATTAGAAATTATTAACATGGACAAACATCAGCTGTAGAATGGAATGACGACAGTGAAAATTTGTACCGGATCGGAACTCGAAGACGGATTTCCCTCTCATCGAGAGCGATCGCCTTACCATTAGGCTCTCCGTGCCAGACCCAAAGTTCTATATGTCGTCAACGATCTGTGCTCGCACATCCACCATGTATATTCCCGTACAGCTGAGACATTTTACTTGAAAATCGCATGGCCAGTGCCTGCGTATAAATACGATATTGTAGTGCCTGTGTTATTCCGAATACGATGCAAAGTTCCTTTGGACATGCGTGCATGTCCAAAGGAGCAGCCACTGCAACGACTACAGCAGTTATGATTCGCAATTAGGAGTATAGACAGCTATATGGATAGCCAAATGGCAGTCCGCTGTTAGCAGCGGTGGGGCAAGGTCGTCGTGCCTGTGTTCCGCCTGTTTGCGAACCGCGCGCGCGAGTGTTTCCTGTTTACCTTCCGCTGCGGCGAGTGTCACGCGACCGTGTCTCGGTAGTGCCATGGCGCACTCGTACCGCAAGTCCACAATTGAGATCACATTTCAAGCGGACTACGCAAGACCTCGAGCACTTCATCCGGGAAGAACTTCATGTTGCACCTCAAGACATCATTGGGATCCACTTTTCTATAACACAAAGTGTCGTATACATAAAACTGATCAATGAAGAGGAGTGCACTGGTGTTGTGTGCCGGCACACTCATGGAATTAAATTTAAGCATCCTGATGGCCACATAGGAACTGTAACGATCGACCACGGTGGATTAGGCGTTCGCATTCTGAGGGTCTCCGAGCTGCCATTCCAAGTCCCGCCAGATGTAAAGACAGCTTTCAAACTGTACAGCAACGTACTAAGCCACCTGGCTGAAAAATGGCAAACGTTTGAGACATACCCCGTCTTAAACTGAGTGCGACAAATTAAGATTGCACTGACGAAACATGTGCCATCCTATTTAGTAGTTGGCGGCTGCAGAGCCATTGTCATGTACGACGGACAACCGCGTACTTGCGCCGGCTGTGGCCAGGAAGGACATGTCCGATCGGCCTGTATTCAACGGCGACTGACTCAGACACCAGTTGGTGAAGTTCCATCCCCGGCAACACCTACTTCACTCCTCATCACATATGCAACGGTTGCAACCGCAACAGCTGTTCCTGCCCAGGATTGAAACACGGTATTGCAGTCAATGGTCGATGACAGTGTGGCGGACAACATTTCCCCCTCCACGACGTCATCGGCTGAATTACCTTGAGATGGTGATCAATTGTGCCACCGAGACGGGCCTAAAGAGAAGATGGAAGTCGAGGCAGAAATTGTCCCGACTTCTGCCTTCCTACCAATGGAGACCGCGTCAGACGATTGCCGCCCGCACTCTGACACAGACCAACATGTCCGAAAACAACGGTCCTCTCGAAAACGCAAGAAACGGCGCCATACGCCATTCGATGATTGCCTGCTTCGGATGTGTGACCCGGACGAACATCCGGCGTCGGACGACACTCAGGACTCTACCACCACAACTCACACTTCCCGTCACGCTGCTACGGCGAATACAGTTTCTGAGCCTCGGACTGACAACACCACTTCTGCTACTGAACATGCGCGCGAGCGCTCTACTGAGAGCACTGATCAACAATTACCAATTGCTGCATCTGATTCTTGGGCGGATGATGTCGAGGATGAGCCACAGCACCCGGAGGATGCCGAGGGCAGAGATGCTCCCTCGGCTGTACCCAGCACCGACCAGCCACAGTGACTACGGCTGTATCGTCAGCTTCTGTGGGGCTGCCCCTGCCGCCCACACCTGGCCTCCTAAACAACCCAGTTGCCGACCTGGCTGACCAGACATACCGTCTAGCGACGATTAACATCAACAACATACGTGCCCGACATAAACTAGCGATGCTGCAGGATCTGCTCAATGCAGCAGACATCGACAATGCGCTCCTTCAAGAGGTGTATGTCCCAGACTTCAAGAAACTCTATGGCTACAAGACTTGGGTCTCACATGCGTCGGCCAATGGCAGCAGTGTGGCGATCCTCCTCCTCGAAGGTATACCCGCAGAAGACGTCGAGTATCTCCCTGACGCCAGAGGCATGGCTCTCACTACCGAAGGAGTCAAACTTATTAACGTCTATGCGCCGTCAGGATCTGGTCGGCGTCGCGAACGATCCACCTTCTTCGCTCATACAATCACACGCCTCTTTATGCGCCGTCAGGACGCCTTGATATTCGGAGGGGACTTCAACTGTAGCCAAGCACCTAAGGATCAGTTACTACATCATTCTCCCTGCACAGAACTTGCGACTGGCGACTGGCGGACTCGTGGGAACATGTTTGCGGCGATCGGCCTGGATTACGCACTACACCAGCCATTCCTCCAGACGCATCGACCGGATTTACACCTCGCGCTCCATAGTTGTGGGGACGAGAGCTGCCCAAGTCTGGCCCACAGCATTTTCTGACCACGAGGCCTACATCTGCGCCATGACCCTCGGCCGCCATAAGGTATGGCACAGCCGTGGTCCTTGGAAGTTGAACGTCGCCCACCTAGCTTCTCAGGAATGTCGCCGCCTTATACAGAACACGTGGGATTCCTGCAGCCGCCGGCGTGGCCCCTACCGGTCTACTCTGTCGTGGTGGTTACTCTGCGCCAAACCAGCCCTCCGGAAGACCTTGATAGGCTACGGACGAGATGTAGCAGCATGGAAGAGACATATCATGGACTTTTACTACAGCATCTTAAGGAAATGTACAACATTGCCGTACTCACCTGCAAGGCAGATGACGGTGAACCGTGTCAAGGCACAGATCATCACGTTAACACGTTGCTACCTTGAGGGTGCGATCGTCAGAGCGCGCACTCAAGACAGAGTGGCCCAGGAGGAACGGTCCATGTACCACGTCATTGCAGAACGACGGCGCCGACGCAGGACACTGATCCAAGCTATAACGACGGAAGACGGACGACGCCTTGATACCCAGCGCGATATAGGGAACGCCCTTCACGCTCACTACACTAGGCTGTACTCGGAACACCGACATCCCCCAGAGGTGATCGCCGAAGTCTCTCAACTCACCTATGACACGATCTCTCCGACAGCGGAAGCGGATTTGTCTGCAGATGGAAGAGGAAATCATTGAAGCAATACAGGCGGGGGCTGCTCATAAGTCCCCGGGACCTGATGGCCTTCATTTGGAATTTTATCGGACATATCAACAATTTCTAGCACCAGCATGGACATATTTGTCGCGATCTTATGTCTCCCACGACGCATATCCCTGGGGCGTTCCTAGAAGGATTGATTGTGCCCATACAAAAACCAAGAGGCGCATCCAGGATCAGTGATTATCGCCCCTTGACCTTCCTCAACAGTGACAGGAAGATTTTCACCCGGCTCCTGGCGGCACGCCTAAAGCTTCGGTATAATGTTTTGTGTCGCAGGACCAGGCATCGTTAGGAGGTAACCGTAATATTCGACTGCACTGTGTGCCGATACCGAGATATGATCGCGCTAGCCAAAGCTCTCGAACTGCCAGGAATTTTGGCCTCACTCGACTTTAGCGAGGCGTTTGACAGAGTCGACCACACATTTTTAATGGAGGTACTGCGACACATGGGGTATCCTGACATCATAGTTGAAGTACTGATGCGTCTCCTACGCGGCGCGACGTCCAAGGTGTTATTTAACGGCCGTCTCACGCCGCCGATACAGATCCAGCATTCGGTGCGACAAGGCCGCCCTCTTTCGACGATATTGTACGCCCTCGTCCTGGAACCACTCCTCTGCGGCCTCCGACAACGCTTGACACTTTTTGCTGCACTGCCGATGCAGATGATCTGGCACTCCTTCTTCGCAGTAATGACGATGTTCATGCAGCACTGGCGTGGGTGGCGACCTACGGCGCGGCATCGGGGAGCAATCTCAATCTCACAAATCGCATGCCCTGTCTATAGGCAGAGGTCTATCCGACGAGAGCGTCGCACCGCTACGAATCAGTGACACAATTCGCTGTCTTGGCATTGATTTCACATCTGACTTGAAGCGTTCAACATCCCTTAACTAAAGGCATTTATTGAAACAGATGAGGGCTGGAATAAGTGACCACCGTCTTAGACATCTAGACCTTCTGCAACGGACGCGATATGCTAACGTCTATTTGGTGTCACGTACGCCACCTACTCTAGCTCACCGCATGTTGGCGGTTTTGGGATCCTTGTTAATACGGGCATGTCATTTAAGATTCGTTACGAGTCCTTAACCCTCCCGAGGAGCAGAGGGGGTTTGGGCCTTTGTCATGTTCAGAACAGAGCGAAGGCCCTGTTCGCCAGCTGTCACCTGCAACTGTGGCGACGGAGCCCGACGTGCCTTACAACTCTCTCACTGGAGGCCTTACGACCGACCTCACTCACACCCCCTGTGATGATATCGGAAATCCCAGCATCTTTCTTCTACATTAGCCAATTCTTCCTTGAATTAAGATCCATACCGCACTATTACCCACACGCTTGATGATGACGAAGGCGATATATGCTGCCATGCAACAGAACAGGACGCCGAACGTGATTGAAAGCAAACACCCCAGGCAGTGAATGCCACCACCCTTGATACTGACGTGCAATCTGCATGGTATTAACTGTTAATGGGAAATAGTTGTGCCAGTCCTTCTACATCACATCCACCTCGCCGACTCACCCTTGTGTGCCACATGCCAAGTGACTGACACGGATGAACATCGTTTCGAATGCGGGTCGGCAAAGGACGTTTCGTATTTGGTGCGTCAGATATTGGCTTTTCTCCCACGCAAGACTCCCGACAGGATAACTACCCGATCACTTCTTTTCCGCGATGAGATTTATTTCCCAAGAGCAAAAACGAATTCTGTGACTAGGATTAGCGGCTACGCTGTTCACCACTTATTCGGTGATGGCGAAAAGGCAGACCCTGATTTTTGGTATTACCTCAACGAACGACATTGTGCGATCGTCAAGAACCCTAAATATAGGCAATATTTTTCTAATTTTCTTTGGAGCGCATTCCAGAAACCGCCTCGCAGCTGGATTATCGATGACATGAGAAGATAACCATCGCACCTCTTTTCAGTTCCCCTTTCTTTGTGAGAGTTAACAAACAACGGAAACAACACAGCAACGAGATGACACTCATCGAACAATTCGCAGCTGGCTATAGTATAGAGCATCCTTACGTCGCAACGGGACGACTTTCTATTATTCTGTTTATGTAGCCGAAGAGGAACGGCCTTCCTTTATCCGTTTGTATTAAATATATATATAAAGAAAAAAGTTTCCAAAATTCTTTTTCCTTTTTTTCATTTTTGTTTCCTAAAAAACATGGTGGCAAAGTGGTAAAGGAAAAAAGTGGTAAACATAAGAAAAAGATGGATTAAGCGTCTGCTAGGTAAGCAGGAGATCCCGGGTTCGAGTCCTGGTCGTGGCACACATTTTCAGCTGTCCCCATCGAAGTATATCAACAACATCTGTCCGCATCAGAGGGTTTCAATTAATTCTCATTTTAAAAAATAGTTAAAAGAAACAAATAACAAAAAATGGTAAGGAGACAGCTAACGATAAGCGGGAAATCCGGGTTCGAGGCCGGGTGCAACACAAATTTTCATTGTCGTCATTCCATTCCACAGCTGATGGATGTCCATCTTTGCAATTGCAAATACATTTAATGTATTTCGTAAAGGCTGTAGTCACCGCAGTGCCTATTCCTTTGGACATGGAACTTTGCATAGTAAATCGGAATGAAACAGGCACTGCAATATCGTATCAAGAATATCCGGACAACGTAGGCCAGCATCATCTGGTGTCGCAAAAAAGCAATAAACACAGCTGATTGGGGTTAAAATAAGAATAATTTACTTACTTACTCTCCATAAGAGGGAAGAGTATTTTCATACTTCGGAGTTAAATTTAAAGTGAAGACTATGTTTGTAAACCCCATTCAGTGTTTCATTTGTGGGAGAAGGCGCAGGCCTTGCTCCACCCTATTGCCAAATTAGGCAGTGTTAAAAGACCGAATCTCCATGCAACACGGTGAATAGGTATGCGGAAATGGTAATGGATTTATAATTGCTTGAATAATTGGAAAGAATAGTTGAGAAACTTTTAAAGATAATTTATGAACCTGTGCACAATCTTGGGTGAACTTTTACTGCTACCAGTATCAACAGATCTTGAATATCGTTACATTCAAGGTCAATAAACATAATTTGCATTACGTACTGCTGCTTCCAGTAGTGTGCCTTACCAAATAGTCACCGCAACCATTGAAACTGTCGAGCCGTCTATAGGTGTTTAAATACACGAAGCCCAATATTTTTAGTATAAGGAAACCAAGTTGAATAGGTTCCTGTCAATCCATTGTGTTTAGTCTTGAGTGTGACAGTGTGGCGGCGAGTGAAATGATGAACAGATAGGAGTTGAACTTACAACTGTGCGAATAAATATTCCTTTTCCAATAAATTTTTATAATACTTTTAATGAACGGTTAAAATACACATTTTTAACAATGCTGGTACGACTGATCCAAGCGCACTTCCGTACGCTACAGCTTTCCGAAACAAAAGGATGAAGATACATGAATTAATAAACTGAAGAGCGTATTTCTTACTTTATTTCATACAGATATTTAACGATGCATCAGAACATTATCCTTGCTACAAAGCAATACGTTAATTTACTTTAGGCGGAGTCTTTGGTTTATAGCTCATTCAGTTTATATATAGCTTATATACAAGAAAAGAAAAGAAAGGAAAGTAATGTGACTTAATACAACAGATTACTTCAGCCATGGGTTGGAGTAGGACTGCTACCCTTCTGTCACATATGAAGCACTGTATATTTACAAATTTGCTCCTAAGTCGAATTTGCGATAATTCGACTTAGGTCCTTTTACCTCTGAGGTACGGCTTTTAAGTCAGCTGTTTCTGTCCAGGGCCAGCCGGGGTGGCCGAGCGGTTCTAGGCACTACAGTCTGGAACCGCGAGACCGTTAAGGTCGCAGGTTCGAATCCTGTCTCGGGCATGGATATATGTGATGTCCTTAGATTAGTTAGGTTTAAGTAGTTCTAAGTTCTAGGGGACTGATGACCTCAGAAGTTAAGTCCCATAGTGTGCAGAGCCATTTGAACCATTTTTCTGTCCAGGACGTCAACGTGCGAATGAGGCCGAGATTGCATCGTGACGCAAGGCAACAAAAAGTCTTATCTTAAGAGGCACATTTAATGTAGCATTCCATTACTTTGTTGGGTGTCGTTATCAGCTTAGTGTTAGCCCAGTAAAGGACGTGTTGCAACTGGAGGCCCGCACCCGGGTTCCCGGGTTCGATTCCCGGCGGGGTCAGGGATTTCTCTTCCTCGTGATGACTGGGTGTTGTGTGATGTCCCTAGGTTAGTTAGGTTTAAGTAGTTCTACGTTCTAGGGGACTGATGACCATAGATGTCAAGTCCCATAGAGCTCAGAGCCATTGGAACCATTGCAACTGGAGGAGCTGCTACGTGGGACAGTTCCAGACACAAGCAATATGACCATTTAAGTTTCTTCCGATAACCCTTACAATAGTTGTTTAACGCAGCTCACGTGGGCATCTTCTACAGCTTATTACTCTCACCGTTGTATTCTTTGTTCGCTGCCGTAACGTCATTCCTATGATTCTTTCTAATACATCGCCTATGGTTCCAACAGCTGAAAAGAAACTTACATGTGAGCTTTAGTTATGAGGTGTACGCTAATGTGTGGGGGAACTAGAAGGATAACTTACAAGTGACTTGAATGGACATTGAGCCATAGATTAGGTAGTGTACACTGCTTGACAACTGTTAAGGAACAACTGACACTTGCTAAGGAACAACTACCAGTTGCTACGACACAGCCGACGGTTGCTACGGAATGCCCGGCCAATGATGGGATGGGACGTGTTAACTGCAGCGAAGCTTGCCCACGAACACTGTGAAAGCATTCGACAGTTCATGCAGTGCGGGCTTTGACGAAGATTGTTGTGGAACTGATTAGGGTAACATGGCGCGTGGTACGGCAACATGTCTGCAACACAACATTTGAATGCTTACGATCGGGGACGAGCAGTTGGACGGCTCGGAGCCGGTCAAAGCGTTATTACTGTGGTCACAGTAATGTGTGTGTCCAAAAGTGTCATGTCGCGATTTAAGAAGGCCGCTGAAGGCGCAAATGCCACACGAAAGCATTCCGTTGGCCTTAGACGGACCACTACAACGCAAGGGCATCTATACGCAGCCCTACTGGCGCAAAGGAACAGACCTCTCACTCCTGGGTAAACAGCTGCAGACCCAGCAATCTCTACTGATACACGTGTGTCTGCCAGAACCGTGTCGCGGCGATTAAATTATGCTCGTTTGTAGGCTCGGAAGCCTCTTAAATGCATCCCACTTCAACCACGCCGTGGTCGAGAAAGAGTGCGTCGGTGTAGGGAGCATGTTGGTTGCGGTCAGAAACACTGATCCAAACTGATGTTTTCTGAGGAATCCTGTTTCTCTGAGGCAAGCCATTCTGGCCGCCAGTTAGTGTGAAGATAGAGGGCAACACGTTACACTCCACACAATGCTCATGAACGTCATAGGTATGGCCTAGGCGTTATGGTGTGGGCAGGCATTGTGAACAATGAGCAAATACCACTGCAAGGTACTGCAAGTAGATTATTCTGGATCATGTCCGTCTGTTTAGGCGTGCAATAGGTCCCAACTCTCTCTTTATGGATGGCAATACCGGCCCATACCGGATCGCTAAAGTGTCGGACACACTGGAAAGGGAAGATATTGAATTTATGGAATGGCCTGCGTATTCCTCGCATTTAACCCTATGAAGTATAAGCCTGGAATGTTCTTGTCAGACGTGTTTCTCAACAAACACCCTCTCCCCGAACCGTGCAAGAACCGAAATCCATCTTGAGAGAGGAGTTCCCCAAGAACTCCTCAACTGTTTGGTAGCCACCAAGAATAACATGTGCAAACTGTCCATTATTGCCAAAGGAGAGCATATTCCTTACTCAAAATCCGCTATCGACCTTTATGTTGGGAGTTTTGCCAGTGTCAAACGTGAACTTTTTATGTCCGTTATCAGACTTTCCCATGCGATGATATCTGCACCATTTTTCATTATAAACATACCACTCCACCTATATTACGTTAATTATTGCCTGTGATTATTCCTGCCCAACAGTGTCTCTGTTCCTTAGCAACTGTCAAGCAGTTATATACCACTACGGGTTTCGAACAATTTTTAGTTTCGAACAGTTATTAGTATCTATTGCTTTGTTCTTGGTGCGTGCATTACTATGGAGAACGTAACGATGTTTTCCGGTGATGTTAATTTTATGCCACTTGACACACTTTGCCACAGGTAACAACTCCCATGGTCATTGCATAACGCAAGTAAACCAAAGAGCATGACTATGATTATGTTTAATTGGTGTATGTCGCATTGCGAGAGCTGAACAAAGAAACTCTCTGCCCCAACACAAAATCTTTTCAAATAACCTTAGTCATGTTCTTTCGTTTGTTTACGTCTTGTAAAGCACATGGAAGTTGATATCTGTAGCCGGCCGGTGTGGCCGAGCGGTTCCAGGCGCTTCAATCTGGAACCGCCCGACCGCTACGGTCGCAGGTTCGAATCCTGCCTCGGGCATGGATGTGTGTAGTGTCCTTAGGTTAGTTAGGTTTAAGTAGTTCTAAGTTCTAGGGGACTGATGACCTCAGATGTTAAGTCCCATAATGCTCAGAGCCATTTGAACCATTTGATATCAGTGGCAAAGTTTGTGAAGTGCTATAACATTAACGTCACTGGAAAACATCGTAAGTTTTCCGGAATAGTGCGCTCACCAAGAACAAAGTAACAGATACTAATAACTGTAATTAATGCATCTAAATCTATCTCATAATGTTAATAATTCTCACGGCGTTCAATGCTCACATATTTAATTTTCATCGTGCCACAGCTACAATGCTCCAGACATGCAATAAATACACTCATGCTCATAAATTAAGGATAATTGCAGAATGTGGTGCCACCCAACGTGGCACTACACAAAACTGGCACTAATAGCATTGGCACATAGGGAAAACCCACGACACAGATCTGTAAGTCCACGGTATTCGTGATGAGATGAGAAAACCGTCCCGAAACACATGTGCTACAAAACGCCACTGTTTCCTGCGCATGTACCCCGCCATCAGTATGGGGTATGATCACCATGCACACGTACACAGGCCGCACAACGGGTTGGCATAGTCTGGATCAGGTGGTCTAGCACCTGTGCCTGCCGGAGCTCCTGAAATGTCTTAGGGGTTTGAAGACGTGCAGCGATACGTCGACCGAGAGCATCCCAGACGTGCTCGATGGGCTTAGGTTTGGAGAACAGACAAGCCACTCCATTCGCCTGATATCTTCTGTTTCAAGGTACTCCTCCACGATGGCAGCTCAGTGGGGCGGTGCGTTATCATCCATCAGGAGGAAGGTGGGACTCACTACACCCCTGTAAAGAAGGACATACTGGTGCAAAATGACGTCCCAATACACCTGACCTGTTACAGTTCCTCTGTCAAAGACATGCAAGGGTGTACGTGCACCATTCATAATCCCACCCCACACCAACAAACCACGATCTCCACACAGGTCCCTTTCAAGGACATTGAGGGATTGGTATGTGGTTCCTGGTTCACGCCAGATGAAAAACGGGCGAGAATCACTGATCAGACTATACCTGGAC
Organism: Schistocerca serialis cubense; assembly: GCF_023864345.2. Taxonomy (NCBI): domain Eukaryota; kingdom Metazoa; phylum Arthropoda; class Insecta; order Orthoptera; family Acrididae; genus Schistocerca; species Schistocerca serialis. The sequence goes on from NC_064643.1 coordinate 535,556,394, forward strand.
TCGTCCGTGAACATAAACTGGGACCACTGTCCCAATGAACATGTACTGTGTTCTTGACACTAGGCTTTACGGACTCTCCTGTGACCAGGGGTGAGTTTAATGCAGCTTGTAGGTCTCCGGGCGAATAAACCATGTCTGTTCATTCGTCTGTAGACTGCGTGTCTGGAGACAACTGTTCTAGTGGCTGCGGTAAGGTCCCGAGCAAGACTACCTGCAGTACTCCGTGGCCGTCTGTGGGCACTGATGGTGAGATACCGGTCTTCTTGTGGTGTTGTACACTGTGGACGTCCCGTACTGTAGCGCCTGGATACGTTTCCTGTCTGCTGGAAACGTAGCCATAATCTTGACATAACACTTTGTGGCACACGACCTGCTGTGTTTGACCAGCCTCCAGTCACCCTAGTATTCTACCCCTCATAACGTCATCAGTATGTGTTCTTTGAGCCATTTTCAACACAGTCACCATTAGCACGTCTATAAACGTCTGCACACTTACTCGCTGCACTGTACTCTGACATGCACCAACACACCTCTGTGTATGTGGACTGCTGCCAGCGCCATCATGAGACGGCCGCAGGTCAGATGCACCGCATGGTCGTACCCCGAGGTGATTTAAACCCGCCCACCAGAGCGTTGTTTCACCATGTATCAGCATTATCCTTAATTTATGAGCAAGAGTGTATGTACCGTCTGATGATGGCTCGCTAGGTGATTCGAAACCTGTAATGGAAAACAAAACTTGAAAAATAGCACAAAAGGCGACTGGTTGCAGTAATTGCTGGAGACCTTCAACGCGGATTTGCAACATGTCTACGAGGAATCGTGCACAACCCACATCCATGTAGCACAGCATAAGAACAGTGGGTGCAAAAAGATCCTAACCGACAATAGAGGAGTGTCATGCCTTGCCGATGACAATCGGCTTTAAACCCGTCAGTAATGCTGCTCTTCTCAGTGAATGCAGCCCATCTCGACCAGTTTCTGGGCGATCACTGCGAAGGGAATGCGTACAGTGGACATTTGGAGTCTGGTACCTCGCAAAAGGACTTTGCCCACAGTGCCACATTATATGCTTTTCGCCTTCCTTGGGGCAAATAACACAGAATCTGGGCAGTAGATGACTGGAGGCGTGAAGTGTGGTCCGAAGAAACGGTATTTGGCCTTCTTTTCAGCGAGGCGTCAAGTGCACCGACACTCTAATGAGGCGTTAACTCGCAGCGTGTGGAGGCTGTAGGTCAGGTGGGAGGTGGTTCTGTCATATTTTGGGGATGTTCTTCATACCCTCATGAACATAAATCAAAGTGTTCATTTAAACACTCTAGTTGATCAAATATCACCCTTTTTTCATCTTCATGATTTTTGTGCTTTCAAGATGACAGCAGACATTCACACGCATAGAAAATGTCTGGGACTATTCGAACAGCGGCGAAACGTGGCAATCAATACCCCCGCAGTCTGGTAGCTCTAAGGGATCTAATCATCAATGGGTGGCTTCAGTTGGGTGTGGCACATCTGAAGAAGCATGTGGACTCTCTTGCTCGGCGAATTGAGCCCTGTATTAAGACTAGAGGTGTGTGACGCGATATTAACGTGACGTCTTCTGGGGGGTTACTAATGTTTTGTCCGGTGTTCTTTTATTAACAGCCTCAACATCTGGTCACCGGAATTACAGGATCTCATTTGTTATATAAC